>NC_139940.1:18432044-18842044 GCF_963454915.1 Gymnoscopelus microlampas
AATTATTCGATTCATCGAAAAACTAATCGATAGAATAATCACAGAGAAATTAATCGATCGTCGCAGCCCTAAACGAGAGGAAATGACAGAAGAGAGGGGAGAGAAAGAAAGAAAGAGATAGATGGGGAGAGAGATGGAGAGAGAGAGTGGGAGAGACAGTGAGAGGAGGATGAGAGGAGAGAGAGAGAGAGAGAGGCGACCCAGCATGACTACTGCCTGCCTGAGTGGAGCAGGCTGCCTGCAATTAAGGTGGAATCAGGGAGAAATCTGCGCTGCCTTGATAATGAGCCTCGTCTGAATTATTAACGAGAGCTGTTCCCCCAGGACCCCAGCTCCCGCTGAGCCCATCAGCCCCCCCCCCCCTCCCCCCAACACACACACAGGCACGGACAAACTCACGCACATACATATATGCACACACAAATACCCACCCCACACACACACTCACACACACACACCGATAGACATGCACACACATAAGCAGGGCAGATACTGTTGTACTTATGTCTCCATTGACAGATACACACAGAATGGGCGACACACACATAATTCATATACTTGTGCATGCATGACACGCACAGACACACACTCTCTCACACACACACACACACACACACACACACACTATGACAAACATGCAGATGCAGACAAGCATGTGTGTGCACTGCATGCACAGAGGTGGGCCGTTTTAACCCTCTGAAAGCTCACTTATTTCATTTAGACACCTACTGCAAGTGAATCCAGCAAAACCTTTTACACACAAGTGGACGTTTGACTGTGCCAACACAGAATAGCACTTCATCCGCTGTCATAATAGAGCAGACTCCGACAGGCTTTTCATACATATCAAAATAGACTTCTTTAGCGTAGTGCTTGAATGAATTCATCACCAATGTCAAACATCTTGCTCTTCGAGAGATATCTCTTAAAGGGTAAAGCGCCTCCATTCGACCTATTACTCTGTGTAACACCACAGGGCTGCTGCTTGAAACACAATAAAACGTTGGTAGAGGTTCAGGTTGTATCCTTGCCATGGTGTAACTCCAAGTATTGGGGTAGATATCTTCAATAGTTGCTTCCTAGATGGAAAATGGATTATCCAAACCAATATTTGGTTATGTTGTTACATCATGACAAGGTAATTACACAACCCAGACCTCCACCAAAGTTTAATTGCGCTGAAGGAACATGTGTAAATCATCAGCAGTTGCCAAACCTCTTTTTGTGATCAGGGCCCATTTTAAAATCTCGAAAGCGGTCGCGCAACTTCACGGCCCATCCGTCTGACCACTTAACAAGGAGGTTAAGAGGTCAGATGGTAGGGGAGTGCATTTACAGAGCATGTTTGTTTTAATGATCAATCAATTGTGTTCCGGCTTGAATCAATGAAACCAATAGTATACCTTAAGTTCCTATTTATTGGTACATGTATCACAATGAAAACTCATTTTTCTAGGTTTAAAAAAAAAATACCATGACATTATTAAACTTTTTAAAAAATATATTAATGTTATCAATACAATCTTTTGTGTTTTGCCAAGTATTTGGGGGCCCGCTTGTAATACCCTGGCCCACAGATTTGGGAACCACTGCTCTAAATGGGTCCAAACGTATTTCCTGTTGCAGTGTTTGTGAATATCAGTAGTTGACAAGAAATAAACTTGGACCCAAGCTGTTCCCTAGCAACGCAATTCCACTGACAAGGTCTATTATGAAGACGTTAAAAAGCATCGTCCTTCTGAGACGTCAGCCATTTATCGGTCCACTGGTCATTTGTTACATATTACCCCGTCTTACACACAATACACCAAATGAAAATTTCCCTGCCGGAGATGAAAGCTATTATTTCGAGGGTTTTCGTACGTTTGTGGAATAATCACTGTTAACTCAGCATAACCTCCCATTCACTCCAAGGAGCATTCATTTCTACTGCAATCCAATCCTATTTAACAAAACTTCAAAACAAGGCCTTGTTGTGAATGAGGTAAGTAGTGGATCCAAAAGCCTGTTATTAGACGGAAGAAAGTACTCCAGTCACGGGGGTGAACCACATCCTAGTTTTTATTGGTGTTGATATGGCATCACCGGAGGCCAGCTGAGAGGGGGGACTCTGGGAATCCAAATGGCGCTTTATTGGAATGAGGGCATTGTGCGTGTATGTCAGTAACTCACTGCGTTCAACAGCGCTCCCTAAGATAGACTCCTACAAAGGAAGACCCCTCTCTGTCCCCCTTCTTCTTTACCCTCCCATGTGTTTGGTAAATGGTTTCCTGGGAAATAAACAAAGATGTGTTCAGAGGATCTGGCACTAGTGTAACGCTGGAACCCTCCCCCGTCGCATTCTCCCCGACGCAAAAACTCATAAAGCCCCAGGGGAAAAACCCCAAAAAGTTTAGTCCTCAGCTCCTCACAGCTGTTAAAAAAAAAAGGGTGTCGCCAAAAATCCATGGGCACTTCCTAAACGATGCCACGCCTCCCCGGAGAGCCAATCCACAAGAAAGTCAGGTTGCAAAATCAAATCGGACGAGCTAAAAAACAGAGCACAATAGACAGTAACTTTTGCCCAAAGTAGTGCCCCCTCCTCTCCCAAAAATGGCTCACCCCACCCGAGAACAGAGTGTTCCTCCATGGGTGGTTTGTGGAGGCATGGTGGAGTACTGTGCGCACGCAAGTTTGTATGTGTGCGCGTGTATGTGTGTGTGTGTGTGTGTGTGTGTGTGTGTGTGTGTGTGTGTGTGTGTGTGTGTGTGTGTGTGTGTGTGTGTGTGTGTGTGTGTGTGCGTGTGCGTGGTGTCTGTCTGACTCGAGTGAGTGAGCCAGAGGGAATAGTGGAAACTGTCACCCTAATTTTAGTGACAGTGCAATGCTAAAAGAATGAGAATTTCACTCCGCTGTGCCTCTTCTGGGTTTATTTTTTTCTTTTCTCCTTTTTTTTTTTCTTTTAGGAAAAACAGCAGAAGACTACTCAATATTCTGAGAAATGTCACCAAACGGCAGAAAAAGCCAGAGTCATGGGGTAATTGGCTTGGTAAAAGATGTTTCAACTGGCTCAACTGCAGTTAATCTGAAACGTAACATTCAAATCAGTTCGAATCCCGGTCAAATTGTTGACTTGACATTCTCATCCACTGGTGTTTGGCTCCTGAGAGACCTAGCAGCGGAGAGGAGAGGAGTCGAGGTGGTGGGGGTGGTGGGGTGGGTTGATGTTGGGGGGGGGGATCCTGTATTGTTATCCTATTATCTTCCAGATAATGTGAGATATGAGATTTCTTTGGAGATAAGGAGAGGCGTGCTGCTTAAGGCAAGTCTAGATCACTGGCAGGAGACTCTGCTCAAGCTCAAAATCCTGCCGCCACGGCTCCCTCGAGAAAGGCTCTTCACCTCAATTGGCCCTCGCGCCAAGAAACCACGAGACAGAAAGAATGCATAGAATGCAACGCAAACGTATGGGATGACAGGCACGGAGGAGAGAGATGGGGCTGAGAGGAGAACAGAGTGAGAAAATAGATGAGAGATAGTGCGGTTGTCTGCGAGATGGAGTGATAAGAGTCAGGCGAAGTCATATCAAAGCCCAAATTATATTGTTTTTCACATTACCGTCTCCTGATCGCTGTCTACCCATATTTGAATGCGCGCCCATGCTTTGGGGTAATTTGCATGTACATTAATCATTTTCGTGAGAAATGAACTGCCATGGCTGCCTGAAGGCTGCCGTGGGAGAGGCGGCGACAAACAGGCTTTCTTGGCACCGGAAACCCGGCTCAACCTGAATATACAGAATGCCGCCTGAACCTAACCTGGCTCTGCAGCCAAGTGGCGATGTACAGGCTGATTTACACTTGGCTACGCGCCGTGTCTTGCACCGAAAATAGCAGCAGATCTACAAGCTCACAACGCGTTGCATCGCGCCACATTGTAGAGCTTGTAGATCTGCTGTTTGCGGTGCGTGACACGGCGCACAACCAAGTATAAATCAGGCGTTAGGTGCTCATAATCAGCTGCCATAAATCTGTCCGGCGCCCATCATATGCTTTCATTTTGGGAATATCTGTGTGTGTGTGTGTGTGTGTGTGTGTGTGTGTGTGTGTGTGTGTGTGTGTATGTGTGTGTCGGTGTGTGTGTCGGTGCGTCTGTCTCTATCTCTCAAATTACTTGGCTTCCTCGAGCCAAGAGTGAGGATAAAATATGAATCAGCTGAAGTCTAGGATAGTTTCCAGCTCCCTAGATCCACAGTTCCACACCCACCCACTGTCAGGCAACACACAAGCGCGCGTGCGCACAGCACACACACATGCATGTGTGCAGTGCACATGTGCGCACACACACACCCAAATGCACAAACAGATACCAACACACACACGCATACAAATTCTACACACGCACAAGCGCGTATAGACAGACACACGAGTGCATTCCTACACACGCTTAAAGTTTCAAGTCTCTCTCCCGCTCGGTGCTAAGCTTCTGTCAAACACTCTCTCCGCCATGCATTTGACATCCGTATCCCTCGTATTTGCCAAGTGTCTCTCTCCTCTGCAGCTGCTGGGGCCCGTGCATACTGACAGCATTATGAGACTCTGTCTGTCTCTTTACCTATAAATCAATTAGATGAAGTGATAGGATCCAGCCCCGGCTATAAAGTCTACTGACTGTGGAGACAGGGGTTATGTTCCTTTGCAGAAGATAAGACTATAAACCTAGACCTAGCACTGAAACATATCCTGTCTCCTTCTCCTCCCTTTCCCACTTTACTCACACACACCTCCTTCCCGCTGTCTCTCTAGTCCTTTAAGCGTCTGTCTTGGTCATAGCCCTCTCTTTCTCCTTTTTGAACTCTTTCCTATCGCTCCGATTTGGCTCCGGGTTCTGTCAGCAAGAGGAACCCTCCTGACCCTTTGGCCTGCTCGCCCCGTGCAGAGCACGACCTAAAGACACATTATAAATAACGGCCCAGTCACTTTGGATTAGATCATCTGACCGACTCACTGGCACTCGTGTGTGGACCTGCCTGCCACACAATCCCCTGGCGTCTGACCGCCCCGAGCCCTGACAGAGGCACTGCAGAGAGACACACAGATATACTTGCAATGTGTGAAATGCACACAGACGCACGCTGAAACACCCCAGTATACCTGACATCAGAAAAAAAAAAAACACGCACACACACACACATGGCCACCAGATCACTTTCACACTTTCAGGGGTCCGTTAACACGTCACAGATACATTTTAAATGTTCTTACACACACACACACACACACACACACACACACACACACACACACACACACACACACACACACACACACACACACACACACACACACACACACACACACACACACACACACACACACACACACACACACACACACACACACACACACAGCACCAAATCCATCCTATTGATTAATCTCTGGCATTTTTCATGTACGCAAGCCACAACTATCCATGTTGACAGTCGCATAATGCAACAACCCCTGACCCATAACAAAGGCGTTCCCCGAGCGTCCTTGAAGTAAATGAAGTTGCTAGCGCCTACAGGCCATTGCCCATGCCGAGGCCCCTTAAAACCCCACCATTAGAAGCATTATGGAGTCAAGAGCTAGACTGCGCACCATTCTCTGCAGTGACATGCTGTCAGACCAATCACTGGGCCCAAACACACACGCCTATAGAAGTAGACAGCCCCTCCTCCTGTGCTAGCCCCCACAAAGATGAGCGCGCGCGCACGCACACACAGTCACACACACAAACACACACATGCATAAACACACCACACAACCACTACCCACCCTGTCGCTTTGTTGCAATTGACATGTGCTGCTCCCACGCATGCAGGCCTATACTCTATATTCTCTCTCTCTCTCTCTCTCTCTCATACACACACAAATATGCAGGTGCCTGCACTCGTGCATGCTGGTATGCTCAAATATAATTGCCTATACATCACACAAACAGGCAAAGCTACCAAATTAATCGCCAACTTAAATTCAAAGATCCTACACATTTATGGTGAAGCGCTGCAGGTTTTCAGCACACTGGGAAATTCAAATGAACCCCACGAGAAGAGTTTACAAGTAATCTGTGCTTTAAGCAGTAAAATCCTGAGTGTTCATTGAACTCTGGGAGTGTACAAAATGGACCCTGGGTTTTTACAGTGGACTAACTAGTAGTACCCTGGACAGACACCCTGTGTCAGAGGGTTCACTGACACGAGACTCCACGCAGTTACTCCCGCTGGTACGGAGGCGATTAATAAGCTATGGCCCAGAATACCGCTGCCTTTCCCAGAAGCCTCTGAGTCCAGCAGGTATTTACAGGAGTTTATCTGTGCCATCTAGGGGTACTGCCTGTCTAACACTGCAGCTTCAAGCCAAATTCAAATCCCTGCCAACAGGAGGGGATGGTGGTTTTAATGTGTTACACCCTATCTGCTTTTAGGGGCAGAATTACTATCCTTAGAAGAGTTGTGTACACACATACGGTACTGTAGTACAGGGCACTTCTAATGAAACCATCTCTGGCTGGTCCTTTAGACTTTAGACATCCGTTTGTCTGTCGATTTGTGTGTCCAACCATCCATCTCCCTCTTCTCCTACGTAAACCACCAGATCATACCATCGCATTTCATTTCATTTCATCATCATCAATGTTGTGTCTTTTATGTTTGTTTGTTTTTTCCCCTTCCCTCCCTCGATGGGGTTAAAAGGAAAAAAAAGCAGATTTGTTTCATATCAAATGCTTTGCCGGCGCATATTTACATTGATTGGAGATAAAAAGCTGTAGCTGGGTGATGCAAGCCATCTTTTCCAAACCACAAAGAGCGTCGTCGCCAAATATAATTCCATTATGTAATTGTAAAATGACATATATTCTGTTTTCTGCATCTGGGATTACGGGTGGCTGGCATGCTTGTAAGGACGCAGGGTGTGAACTTGTGGTTAGAGATCAGGCCAGCTGGTGGAATAGAAGTGACCTCGTCCTGCTTGGTTTAAATGCTGACTGTGCCCCAGGCTCACCATACATACACTGCTTCTATTGATTTCTCTTCAAAACAGACAATATTCAAAACCTGTCTGGGATGATTCATTTATTGCCTCCTTTCATGAAATCATTTGCAAGTTAAATGGTATTATTATCGAGTATCACAAGGGCCATGTCATAATATGCAAAGCAAAAGATACTTGATATTTTTTATCCTGCTCGAAATGTTAGTGAAAGGCCTCGTGAGCCCTTTAGAACAGCTTGTCAGGTCTTTATTTAACTATTCAGATTTTTGCTAATTTTGAGTGGAGCCAGCTGAGTTTACTGTCTGGGTGTACGAGTTTCATGGGGAGGACACACACACACGAGTTTCATGGGGAGGGCACACACACGTACGTACACGCACACGCACGCGCACGCACGCACACGCACACACACACACACACACACACACACACACCTATGGCAGGTCATTGTCTGAACACACATACACTTGCTGTATAGGCACTTCCTGATTGGAAGTGTCAACATGGCTTAACATGTGACTTCTAAGTGTATGTTTACATTACTACTCTGTCTCTGACTGAAACCAGGTCAGCCCTGTTACTGCCTGCTTTAAACGACTTACCTAATCCCCTGTCATTACCTGGAACGGGCCCCACGTCTCGCCTGTGGCCTGAAATAGCCTGGACCTCAGGCTTCCACTGTCAAACCGCTAATTTGCAGTTTCATAAATGCAGACTGGGACACTGGCGCTAAAGATAAAGTGGGCCCATGGCTGAGCGGCTAGGTGGAGGTGCTAGTGCGAGTAAGGGGATAATGAAGTTAAGTCTACCTGTAGACACACCTCTGCAAGAGTTAGCTGAAATGGGACTGGCTTACAGACGCAGTCAGGCGCTTTTGATTAAGACGGGGGGGGGGGGGGGGGCTTGTTCCACTAACTCCAGTCGTGACAGGTTCTGCCTTATGCAACAGGCAATGCAACAACAACAACAACAACAGGTGCATATTTGGTGAGATTCACAAGTTCCTCAGTAAGATGTAAATATAAAATGTATGTGAAGGCTCAGGCTACACAGCCTTCAGTCGTTGAGGACACATACCATGACCCATGATGCTTTTGACTATGCACAACACTGTTTTCTGGTGACAGTCAGATGAATGCATGCTTTTCAGACAGTTGCCATAGAAGCGACAGACCTGTCAGGTGTAAACCTGACACATGAAGGTTGATTCCCTCTGACAATCAGCCATTCATCTCAGACTGCAGCAGAGATCAAGGCGAGCGCTGCAGCCTCACTGATTTCCGTCCTGTCCTGAGATGGTTCATAATGAAAAGTAATTAGACAAGGGGAGGCGAGGAGAGGCTGATAACCCCGGGCAGATGTCCAGGAGGTTACTCTACAGGCCTCCCTTACATCAGTGATGGCAGTGGAGCGTGGAGAACCCCCTTCTGAATGTGCTACAAATTATGTGGAAAGCTGACCTGCAAATTGACTTACATCATGCTCTGGAGAGATAAGTAGGAATACTGTCTGTGGCTATTTGCATTAAAATGTCACCGTCTTATAATGTACAGACAAAGGGTACAATGAAAGCAAGTATGGAAAGAAAACAGCTTGTTTGCTTGTATTTTCATGGTCATTGTCTTTTTGTTTGTTTCTCCAAGTAGGTGCTTGGCCCTTCATAAGCAGTAGAGCTTGCAGCTGGGGACAAGTAAAGCCATGTCACATGCAGCATGTGCCGAGACCCTTTCTGCCACCAATGATCCATTAGAATGACTGACGGCGGTAATGAACTAAGACAAGATAACGCATGGCACCGTTCATGCGTAACCACCGCAGAATCCCACAGTGACACATGTTACAATATGAGGGCTGAGGGAACGGTAATGGGCCCACTGAATATGAATGATACTTGGCATTATCACTGGACACGCTGTGTGTGTGATTAATATGTCAAACTCCCGGCCCCGACCGGCTGGTGTGTAGTGGTCCGGGCGCCTATAGCCTGACAGCGTGTCGCGGGTTCGACTCCCGATCCCGGCGGCCTTTGCTGCGTGTCACTCCCCATAGTATACTACTGTATACTATCAATAAAGGCAGAAAAAGGCAAATACATCTATTTTTAAAAACAATATATATATATATATATATATATATATATATATATATATATATATATATATATATATATATATATATATATATATATATATATATATATATATATATATATATATATATATATATCCCTTTTACACTGACTCGGGTGTGTGATTGTTTTATTTTTTTTAACGCCTCGCCGTTTGCCTTACCTTCCATCCAGCCGAGCTATTACTGTCGCCCTTATCCTTGAAATAGGGCACATAACGGACCATCCAGTCGTATATCTGTGACAGCGTGAGTCTTTTCTCCACGGTGCTCTCTATGGCTCGGGTGATCAGGTCGGCGTAGGACTGGTTGCCCCACGCGTTCCGCCGCGACGACTTGGCTTTGCGCAGCTGCCCGCTGACATCGAGCGCCGCGCCGGCCAAGCATGGGTGCGTCGCCTGGGTGCCCGTGGGAGCCGGCGGGGCGCCGGCCGGGTGCCTCACCTCCCCCGGCGTTCCACCCACTCGTCCCGCCGCTCTGCAGGCGGGGATGTCCTCCTCCGGTTCCACCTTGATGCTGGCCAGTGGAGGAAGACCCCCCCCACCACCGCCGCCGCCGATGACCCCCTCGTGTCCACCACCACCGGGGAAATCCTCCGGACAGGGAGGCATCGGCCAGGTGCACGAGCGAGGCCGACTTTGCGGCTCGAAATCCGAATCGATATCAACCTGATGAGCCTCCAATTCGTCGTCCTCCATCATCAACATTTGGGGCTTCGGTTGTGATGGATAACGGATCAATTGAAGAAAATGTTGAGCAATAATCTCCACGATTCCCCCCGTATTTGTGTTCGATATATATCACTTCGCGTTGAAATCCAGTCTCGTGATATTAAGCCTACTGTCTGATTCAATAAGTAACAATTCAATGTAGGAGCCGGTGGCTGAGACGGAGCATGACTGAAGCAAGCGAGAGAGAAAAAAAATCACAGTCGTCTTGCGTGTAAAGATTTTAGTAGTAATAAAATTAACAGCAGCCTTTCGTCCATTTTACCTGGAGTAAAATGTGCGATAATCGCCCAATAATTGCTGATTATTTGACAGTCTACATCACCTAGAACCAGACAATCCCAAATGCATGCCAGCAGCAGCGCCAGTCTAGAGGCTGCTGCTCAGTCCGTCTATACAGCAACAGATGATCATTCAGATAAGGGGCATATTTGCTCGCTGTCGTCGATAAATTCCGCCAGAAGACAACGCGCAGCAGACCGGGGATTCACCGGGGCTGCTGTTGCAGATCATGGGGCATCCAACCCAGCCAGGCGACGATAATATGCGTGATTACCGTGAATTATTCAATCTTCCATAATAAGTCTGTGCGGATTAAGCCGTACGGTGTGGCAACATGCGACCCAAACTGTCTGCTCTGCGCGTCTAATGAAGACGCATGTGACGAATTACAAATCGATTCCGATTCCAGTCAGCGATGAGGGAGGGGAAAAAAACAACACAGTCCAGTATAAGCAACAATAATAGTCCACTTTTCACGTTGATTTAAAAAAAGAGAGACTTCTATCACTATTATATCCTATACTCCTCCCGGCCCGCGCGCACACACACTCGTATGTAGTGTGTCTTTCTCTCTTTCTCACTCGCACACATGTTCTCATTTGCTTACAACTCGTTTCGTCGATGTGAACGGATGATGACGCGCTGGCTGCTGTAGTGGAGATGCTGCCAATTGGAATGCGCTCATGAAATCAATACTCCTCCAGAACATGATTACAGAGAGAAAGCATCCCTATAGCTCTCTCTCTTCTTTCCCCCCTCTCTGCATCATATTCATTATGTAGCCTAGAGGATGCACACATCCAAATCCTTAATCACAGGCACAGCGGTGTAAAGTAACCAAGTACATTTACTCAAGTACTGTACTGACATTTTTTTGGTATTTTGACTTTACTGGAGAATTTCAAATTGTCTGTACTTTTACTTCTACTCCACTACATCTCATAGGGAAATATTATACTTTTATTCCACTATAATTATTTGAAAACTTAGTTACTTAGATATTGATTATTATTACACAACATACATCACCCACTTCAGCCCTATAGGCTACATTTCGGGACAATATTTTTAAACATTTTATTCGTTTGAAAACGTGTGAAATGGGACATCCTGCATAATGAGTACTTTTACTTTTGGTACTTTTAAGTACATTTTGATGCCAATACTTTTGTACTTTTACTCAAGTACATTTTTAATTCCGGACTTTTACTGGTAAACAAGAGTATTTCTACATTGCAGAGGCCTATTGATGCTTTTACCTGAGTAAAACATTTGAGTACTTTTCCCACCACTGATTATATAGCCTATAGAGAGGAGGATAATCCAAATCCTTAATCAAAACTCATAACTGTCTGGCGAGCCGCTGCGTTTTTTGTTATGCCAGTCCACGACGATCTCTAGCTCAATGTGCAAACACGGGCATCGATTTATCTCTATAGGTCATTGGTTCTCAAAGTGTGGTCCGGGGACCCTCTCAGGGGTCCTTGAGGGAGTTCCAGGGGGTCCCCAGCTAAATGATAGATTAGGCACCAAATGGACCCTTATGGGTCTGTAACTCTGACAGTGTACAAATGGAACCAAATGGACGCTAACGGGTCCATTTGGTTCCATTTGTACACTCTCAGAGTTAAATTGACATAGATTTTACAATATAAATTGCGGTCCAAGTGATAGAAATGCCATTAAATGGGTGTCTGTAGTATAGCCCTAATGCATGTCAAACTGGGGGTCCTTGAAATTAAAATGGTTGAGAATCACTGCTAGAGCCGTAAAATATCGTCTCTTATGGGGGTCCCTGGCATATCTTTTGAAATGGGGGTCCGCGGGCTAATAAGTGTCAATTTGGGGGTCCTTGACATGAAAAGGTTTGAGAACCACTGCTCTAGGTCATCCGTCGGCAATAATTTCCCCACCATATAATATTTCTTATTATTATTACAGCATCCAAATGCCTTCCAGAGACCTCGTATGCTTCACCTCTGCTCTGCACACAACTCCTATAGGCTAATTTTCTATTGCGATTAAACAGATTTAGCTCAGAATCAGATCATGAGAGATTAGGTGACCCCAGATTTTAATCCAGGAGGAGTGAGGTGAAATGAGGTCTTTTCAGAGTCAGGCGCCTGGTATTACAGTCATATTATTACTCCTCTACAATCAACCTGTGGGGGTTTTATCTTCCCAAATGATCGCACTTGCCAAGCGAGCCTGCTGTACGGCCAAGACCAGTGTTGCCATGTACGCTTATTACAAGCGGCTTTTTTGTCTGTAAAGTTGCCTGTTTCTAAAGCGTATATAGTTGCTTATTTGTGCTTGTTTCAAATGCACAGTTACATTTAAAATACTTTGTCTAAAAGGTCCTTCAAAAAAGTCCTTGCGGTCTTGTTTTCATTGAGGTCCTTGGTATTCAATTCATAGTCACCAACAGTTCAAATAGCATCACTCACATCATCATTATGGTTGAAACCAGTGGTTCTCAAAAATGTTCATGTCAGGGACCCCCAAATTAATTAATATGTATTTGTCCGCGGACCCCCATCTGAAAATATTGTGTTCCAGGGAGGGACCCCAATACCAGATTTGTGTATTGTGTTGTTAGAATAGAATCATGTTTAAAAATATTCCACATTTTGCACTTTTCCCCAAGATTTCGTTTGAAAATAGCAGCTCTACAACGCGTCGCTGTGAGCTTGTAGATCGGCTATTTTCAAATAGACAATGTGCTCATGCCATGGATCATTCATGATGCATGTAGCCTTGTAGTCGCTTCTTTTGGGCTTGTTTTCATAGACCTGGTTGCTTGTTTCCCTCTCAAAACCTGGCAACACTGGCCAGGACGTTAAACAGTAGACACACACACACACACACACAGCCCTCGTATGACCCCCATGTGCGTAATTCTCCAGATCGCTACAGTGACCGAGGGGATTCCGCCCCCCGCCCCAGAATGAGGCACGGCCCCCTCTTTGGTCAAGACTGATATAGCAAGTGGTGGGAAAAGTATTCCATCTCTTTACTTAAGTAAAAATAATTAACACCACCATCATGTAGAAATCCCCTGTTACAAGTAAAGTCGAGTATTAAAAATTGACTTGAGTAAAAGTAAAGAAGTATTGGCATCAAAAAACAAAAATCTACTTAAAGTACCAAAAGTATACTCAATATGCAGAATGTCCCATTTCACAAGTTTTAAAATGTATCAAATGTATAAAACACCTTTTAAAAATAGCAGATCTACAAGGTCACAACACTTTGCAAAGCGATTGTGATTGCCAAAGTATATATAGGTCTGAAGTGGTTTGTAATAATAATCTAAATCTACAAAGTAACTACAGTTGTAACTGCCTGACGTTTCTTCCAGTTAAGGGGGAGTTTTTCGTTGCCACTGACTGTCGCAAAATTGCTTGCTCAGGGTGGGACTGTCGGGTCTCTGCTCTACATGTAAAGTGTCTTGAGACAACTTGTGATTTGACACTTTAATAAAATTGAATTGAATACAGTGGAGTAAAAGTACAATATTTGCCTGTGATATGTAGTGGAGTAGAAGCAAAAGTATTGAAAATTGGAGTAAATTGAAATATGCCCAAATTGTACTAAAGTACAGTACTTGAGTAAATGTACTTAGTTACTTTACACCACTGTGCTGCTGATAGCTGGGCGGGAGCGTGGGTTCAGGTGGTCTAATACAATTGGCTGCTATGTTCCCTCTATATATAGCAGGCTTATGTTCTGTACAAATGAGGATGATTCAATTGTTCAAATTGTTGCCTTAATCTATATCCCAGGGATGGTTCGCTGACCTCACATGCACTTTTGCAATAGAGTCTTAGCCTGACTTTCGGTACAGTTAACACCTGGGAGCTGCTCACTATAGCCCGCAACCAGGAAACAATTACTAGTAGTCTATTAAGTGCCATGGGCCATGCACTCATCAATGGTAGTTGACATATTTCTCTCCATCTCTATACCTACATTTCCAAAATGTCTATGGATTCAAACTAGCGACCCTTTTCCCGTAACCTATAGAGTGCCACAGACATACTAAATCATAATCTTTATGATCTACCCTGCCTGGCCAACCTAGTTATATGATGATGTAACACTGTGTAACAACCACACAAACAACTAACAGCTCAGTGAGTAATGAGCATGACCTCTTATTTGGGCTCGCTGGTATGACTGCGTTGCATGTCTGAGAATAGATAACAGCGGAACATCGTCTCTCAAAACAGAGGGCTATATAGCCTATATTCTGTCAGTCTAGGGTTCCAAATAAAGTAACTCATCATGAGGATTTTGGCCACGGATGGTATTGTGGGGTAATACTGTACATCTCATTTTGAGACTATGTCTAGGAGTAATAACACACCCTCATTTCTTCTGAGCTACACATATAGTTCATAACCAGACATACGCACCAAAACAAGCTCTCATGCAGCACAGTGGCTGAGATTGTCTGGTTGAACCCCACCCTCTGTGCGCGGCGCACACCTACTGAATCTATTTAAAAGTTGCACAACATAGCCTCTGTCTGCACTCAGACATGGGTGATGCTAAGAGTGATGTTGGGAAATTTGTGTCAGAAAATAGCGTATGAACTGAAATGCGGCACGATGTGTCATACAGTGTCATGGAATGACTAAATGCCCAACATCGTTGGAACCACATGGCTAAACATGCCAGTTAGCTAATAACAATTTTGCTTCTGTCAAAACCTGCCCCATGCGTTTCATTCTATTTACAGTTTTAGGCATTTAGCAGACACACTTATCCAGAGCTGTACTTACAAGTGCAAGATCTGAGTAAATGGCATGGAGCCTAGTCAACAAACAGGGTAAATGGTCAAATAAGTAGATTGCGCAGAAAAACAATTTAGGCAAAAAAGTAACTAGGACACCAAGGAACATGATTAACAGGAGTTGATTTCTTGTTTTGCTTTTCACTTCAGACCCATTCATGTGTGGAGAGAACCAAAACAATGCCCAGCTGAAATATTTAGACAAGACCTTAACAGTTCTTAAAGACATATCCATGGCTAAAAAACAATACTTATAGGGGTTTCCTATACTGTACTTTTGCGTTTACTATGTGTAACTCTGACAGATAGTTCAAAGATAGTTGGGGGAATTAGGTGATAATATTATGTTACCTAAGTCTTTCATTTCAGCACATGGTGTATACAAATAATAATTCAGAGTGCCAGTGAGCTCTGGAAGCATTACATAAGATGTCTCTAAGGCAGGGGTCTTCAACAGGGGGTCCGGGACCCCTAGGGGGTCCTCAAAGCTACTATAGGGCGTCCGCCAAATGTTTGTGTGATATGATTTAGTTTTTTTTACATTAACCACTGGAACCCTAGAATTCCTTTTCTGAGGGGAACATTAGCCGAAAATAGCCGCTCTACAAGCTCTCAACGCCTCGAGCTGCGAGGCGTTGAGAGCTTGTAGATCGGCTATTTTTGGCAAAGAGCCTATAGGTGTAGAGGGACAAAAAGAGCAAACTAAGTAAAAAAAAACTCTGAAACACAATTTTATACAATATAGAGTAGGGGGTCCCTGCTTCATCTCTATCTCAGTTAGGGGGTCCTTGGCCTGAAAACATTGAAGACCCCTGCTCTAAGGCACATAGAGAAAGTCATTTATCATGTCTGTCGAGAGGCGACTTGACCCAATCAAGCGGACTTGAGCAGGACAACCTCTCGCGACTAGGTAGAGCCAGAGGAGCACAAGGAGTACACATCACATAGAGCAATGGGAAGCGTCAAGAGTCTGGGTGTTCGGGCCTCTCCAGGCAGACTTCGCTACGCTGTCCCCATACCAGACATTCCAGAGGCAGCAGGGCTGGCTTCAGGCTCTCTGTGGCTGATCCCGGAACAGCATGTTCCACACAGCCAGGGATCACTCCAGCCAGCCACAAGCAAAGGCACAGAGCACCACAGCAACAACAACAAGGCAGAGCTTTGTTCTTGTCAATTTTCGTCCTGGAAAAAGCACTGTGGAATGTCATTCACATAACAAAAAGGAATGCCATTTTCCCTCTCTGCCCTCCCGCCCACTGCCGCTCGCCCCAGTCCCTTTGCCCAAACCGCTAGTGTGCCATCCTCCCGCAACCTCACAGTGTTATGCAAGATACACTGACTATGCCACTGTCGAAGGGACTGGGGATGGGGCGGAAGCAGGGGAAGCCACAAGGAGACCCTTGGGAGATCGATGCGCGCCCTGGGAATACGCCTCCACTCTGGTTCTCCTCCTCTCTCCCAGTGCCACTCCCCTCCGAGCGTCCAACCCACACTACTTTAACGAGCATATGGGCTCCCAATGACACAGGAAGGAGAGGGCCCCGATCCAAGTATCGGGAATGTTCCTGAATAGGCAAGGCCGGATTTCACCCCTCCGTGGCATCGGCCCAGTTTTTTTGGGCCGACTTAAAGACTTCCTGCCCCGGGCAAGAGCCAGCTTATTGTGGCACAGATCTTGGCAACACTTGCACCAAGTATGAACATAATGTTCAGTGGCAACAAAGACGACTCGTGCCAAGAGTTTTAATTAAGGCTGCACTATGGAATGGAGAGCAAAGCCATGCGCGCAGGTAACTACTTCGGCGCACTGTTCCAAAGGTATAAACAAAAATTGGTTTAAATAAATCTGCCGTGACACATTAATTATATGTGCCCGTTAAACACTTAACTATAAAAAAGAGAAAAGTCATTGTGCTTTTTTACTGCAGAGATGCAACAAACATACTGTAATTGTATGATAATTAGTTTTGAGCAGAAATGGAAAGGCACAGGTGGACATCAATAGCATTATCCATCATCCAGCAACACACTGCCAATCAGAGGGTGTGTGCAATGTGCATAAACTAGTTATGTCATAGCACACCATAGCACTGCAAAATAGCTCTGCTACTCCAAGAGTTGTCTGTGCTTTTATTCTCATTTTCAATCTGGTGTCCCTATGTTGGGCAAAAGTTTCTAAAACAGCTATCAACAATAGATTGTCGATAGGCTATTTTAAATAAAATAGTTAACCTGATGTTGGACGGCAGATCAGAAGTATTACACATTTTGTATCACCTTGTTGAGCATACGGGGAAAAGTTACTAAACCGAATTCTTACAAAAAATACCACAGATTGTAAAAGGCCAATCGTTTTGATCAACATTGGACCAGTGTCTTTCTCCCGCATTCAGGGGCTTAGCTGTCTTTGGGAGTAGCGGTTCTCTGGTTTCCACTTCTTCAAATAAACCAAGCAGAATATCTCTTGGCCTCTAGCAAAGGGGGTCTTTGCACAAGACATTGGTTGGCTTGAACCACGATGTCTGGAGAGGCCGCATGCCAAGGCACTGATTAGCCCAGCTCCATCTCTGGCCTCCGTGGCAACACAAGCAGAAGAAGAGGCAGAATGAGTGTCAATCTCATCACCAAAGAGCAAAGCATTCCACCAGCGATTCTCAAACTTTTTGAATTCAAGGACCCCCTGTTTGGTATGCATTATTGGGCCATGGACCCCCATAACTCTTGAGAATGTACAAATGGAACCAAATGGACCCTTACGGATCTATTTGGTTCCATTTGTCAGTGGTGGAAAGTAATTATGTACATGTACTCAAGTACTGTACTTAAGTACAATAGTATTTTTACTTTACTGGAGTACTTACAATTTTCAATACTTCTAATCCACTACATCTCAGAGGCAAATATTGTAGTTTTACTCCACTACAATTATTTGAAAACTTTAGTAACTAGTAACTTTGCATATTTTGATTACAAAACATACATTAACCACTTTGGCTATTTGAAAATAGCCGATCTACGAGCTAAAACCATGTTGCGATGCGACGCGTTGTGAAGATCTGCTATTTTCAAAAGATTTTTAGACATATGACAAATTGTGAAAAAGGACATTCTGTACTACAATTTGAACACTGGACTTTTACTTGTCCTACATGATAGTATTGATACTTTTACCTAAGTAAAGAAATTGAATACTACAGTATTTCCGCAACTGCCATTTGTACATTCTCAGAGTTACAGACCTTTAAGGGTCTGGGGACCCCCTGGATCACTCCCAAGGACCCCTGGGGGTCCCGGGACCTCACTCTGAGAACCGTTTGCACTATTGAAGTGGAGGAAAGCCAGCAGACTGCAGTGCATGTGTGCTGGACACACATGAATCCTTGGGCAAGGAGGCATCTGTCTCCTTAATACATAATTTACTTACAGTTGAAACATCATGCTTGCTTTAGACCCGAGGACCAGAAGTCTGCGTTTGCTGGTTTGAACATGAAACATAAAAAAAAACCTGTCTACATCAGATAAGCCGCTATCATTGACTGTCCACTTGGTGTACTGCGCGACGAAGTGTTCAAAACGATGAAAACTGAACTGAGACTCTTATACACAGGCAAATATTGTCGCTTTCGGGCGGAACCCTTGTATCTCCATATTTTGTTCTGTTTTTTTTCCTGCAAATGAACACCCTACTTCGTCATACAACAGTGTCACGCCAAAGCAGCCAAAATAGCCGCTCTACAAGCTTTGAACTTGTTGAACCTGTAGATTTTGAAAGTGAAAGTTCAAGCGGTGGTTTCTGTCTGTGGGTTTCATAAATATGTAACAAGTGAAAACAAGTATTTATTAATCCATTAAGACTGGGAAAGCATGTCCTTTTAGATTTCTTTGACTATTCAAAAAATAGCAGATATACAAGCTCGTAGCGTGGCACCGAGTGCCGCACTACAAGCTTGTATATCTGCTATTTTTGAATAGCCGAAGCATAAAAAAAAAAAATCTAAAAATGACAGATGTTTTCCCATCTTAATGGATTAGTGTGACTAAATATTAACTACATCGTATCCATTTCCTGAAGAGTAAAGGGGTTTTTGGACAACAAGGTCTTTAGCCGACAGCGACGATATTGCACCGGGCAGCATTACAGTCAGTACCTATGCTGAAGGGCTGCAGTCATCTCCTCACCTTTCTGCTCCACTGAGCTTGTCCTCGTCAGCCTTGATGTGCAGGTAGGTCAATGAGCAGAGACAGCCACCTGCCCTCTAGTCCTCCCTTCAGACTTTATCACACACACAGTCACTGTACATCGCCATCCTGCAGGCCACCGCAGAGGGTATTATTAGCAACGGGGTTGCGAAGTAACCAAGTACATTTACTCAAAGTACTGTACTTAAAGTAGACTACGATTTTGCGTTTTTTTTTTTACTTTGAGTGTTCCCATTTTTCCGATACTTTATACTTCTACTCCACAACATGTCAGAGGCAAATGTACTTTTCACTCCACTACATTTATTTGTAAACCACTTTTGTTTTCTTTAGTTACTAGTTACTTTGCTTTTAGATTATATAAAACATACACTAACGCCATTTGAAAACAGCTGATCTACAAGCTCACCACGACGGCTTGTAGATCTGCTATTTTCTTAACATTTTGGCAAATTTGGACGACTTTTGAAGATAATTGTGAAAGGGGACGTTCTGCATAATGAGCAGGCTACTTTGTTTATTTTGAGGCCAGTGCTTCTGTACTCAAGTACAGAGTATTTTCTACATTTGTGGTATTGCTACGTTCACTGAAGTACAAAAATCGTAGTACTTATTCCCACCGCTGGTGCGGATAGTATTATTAGCAGCACTCACAACTTATTGCTCACATTATTGTAACAACTGACAGGATGTGCATTTAGATACTTACTTCAATCTCCATCCTCGGCTGGACATAATGACGGCCTCCGCTAGGCAAAAGGGCTATTTTGGAATCCAGCATGACGAGTGAAGAACCTCCAGGCGTCTGTGGTGCTTTCATGTGTAATAGCCCCAGCTCAGGTTGCCATGAAAGGGGCACTAATGGGTTAACATTAGAAATGAGAGGGGAAGGGAGGGAAAATCAATGCTTTTGTGCACAGGCAAGAAAGGAAGGCTTTCACAGGTCTATGTATCATTAAGCAATTGAGAAAGCTAATTAGAGTGGGGGGGGGGGGGGGGTGAGATGTGCAGATCTAGCCGCTAATTATTTCCATGGCAACCACCGCTCATGTGTTGATGATCTGAGGTGGCAATTCAACTGCCTCTAACCAGAGACCTTGGGTTAGACAGAAAGAGTGAGGGAGACCCCTAGTGGTGATTGTGCAGACCTTTTCTCAAACTAGCATAATGATTGATGCAGAAGTCAGACAACATTGGAGAAAAAAAAACAATAGGCTTTAATACACCTGGAACGTTCTTTTGACAGTGTGCTCCAAATTAGAAAAACAAGGTTGTGTCGTTACAAAATATGCTAATATTGGCCTGTACCAAATGCACAATACAGTCATAAGATCAGATTCTCATTCAGAGCCTATAAGGTACAAGGTTCGATTTGCAGGGGGTCATTTATTTGTATGGCCGGTGGGAATATGATTTAACCCCGTTTCTGGTCAGACTGGATTAAAGACATGCATTTCCATGTGGGAAATGTAGACTGGTATGTTTGATATTAATGTTTGGTAATGTTACAATTTAATAACTGATTTTAAAATGTATGTTAACCACATTAACCGTGGCGTCCCTATTTCTTGGGCAAATGTTCAAAAAAGAAAAAGTACATCTACAATCTCAAAACACATGTAAGCTTGTAGATCAACTTTTTTTTGCTACGTGTAGTACAAATAAGTATATAGGGTTTAAGTGGTAGAGAAGAAGAAAATGTCCCCCGTTTAGTTTCTTCCACAAATCAAACCCTGCTGAAGTATAAAATAGATGTCACGTGTTCCTACCCATTACTACAGTTTTGCCAGACAATCGGAGCTCTCCACCTACTGAAATAATGCAGGGGACCAACAGCGAGCCTTTGCATTGGTTCTACAATGCAGTTTGTTTTTACATTTCCAAATAGTTTCTATCTGGTTCTAGTTCTAGGCCACCACACTGAATTCAGAAGTCCCCAGATGTTTCTCCAATCATCTGGCTGAGATCTCCAATCATCTGGCTATCATTCATATCATAAGAAATCAATCCAACAACTATAAAGTAATCTGATGATCAGATGATGGTTTACTTTATACTTATAAATCCCTTCTTTGGTGGCAGTTCCTACAAAGTTTATAGGTAACTAAAACATAATTACCAATAAAGTAAGTCCTGTTGTATTGATTACTCCTTTAAGTATGCACGAGTCCATTGAGAACATAGGCTTCAGTGACAAGTCAGCCAGCTTGCCTCGCACAGGTTTAATCACAGGCTGATGAAAATGAAAAAAGAATAACAGACGTCAGACGTGTCGTGTCCATGGCATCCAGGAGGCGTCAGCACGACCCCCTAAATTGAGCGACGTAATTCAATGTCTCTGTTTGCTGGGGTCGATCTTCTCCAGGTGAACCAAGGGTTTGAGCTGCTCGGCGAAACTGCGCATGTCCTCCGACACGGTGTCCTGGCCTGCGGGCGCCAACACATTCAGCTCTACCAAGTAGGACAGAGACAAACGTTCCGTGTTGTCCGTGTTCCCCGGCACCAGGATACGCGATAACTTGCTGACGACGACTTTCATCCCACCTTTGCGGAATATGTGTCCGTTGGCCACAAACTCATGGTCCATGCGGAAGCCCATCTCGTTCAGGAACTCTGGCAGGGAGTGCGAGGCCGCCACGTCCACGCAGTTGCGCACCAGGGCATGGCGGCTCTTGTCTCCCACCTCGGGTTGGCCCAGATAGCGTAGGTGCCACGGCGCCGTGGGGTGGGAGAGTGAGCGCCGGGCACGCAGAATGAAAGGGTTGCCTTGCTGGCCCTTGAGGAGATAGACAAGCTCGTGATCCGTAAAAGGCTCAGGTTCCATGTTGTCACACAGTCCTCGGAGGCGATGCAAGAGGCTGTCAAGTGCCTGGTCTAAAACGCTGCCTGAATCGAGACAGTACAAAGCCATGTCATTGTTAAAAGTACTAGAGACACGTGAATAAAGCACACACGTCCACAGTTTAAAAAAATTAGGTGCTGTGCAGAAGCAGAATTCACACAAAGAATATAATCTGCACACTGGATCAAGTTCGTCTGAGAAAGGGCTACCTGGCTCGAAACGTCACATGGTAATAAACGATACCTTTGGAGCTTAAATTGGTGTTTTTTGTATTGTTATTTGTTAACCCATTCAATACGGGAACACATCTATGTCATTTTAAGATTTCTTTGGCTATTCAAAAATAGCAGATATACAAGCACTCTGTGCCGCACTATGAGCTTGCAGATCTGCTATTTTTGAAAAATCATGCACATTTTGTGCAAATCTTTGAATACATATTTTTTAAAGCGAATATTTGTAACTCAAATCTTTGCTTCTGGAGGTCCCTGGAACAAAATATTTGACAAATGTTCGCTTTAAAAAATACATATTTAAACATTTGTTTAAAAAAATACATATTTTTCAAAAATAGCAGATCTACAAGCTCATAGCACGGCACTTATGGGCTTGTATATCTGCTCTTTTTGAATAGCCCAAAGACATCTAAAATGACAGAGGTGCGTTCCCGGTCTTAATGGATTGAAGTATTTCACATCACCATCATTCAGCAACACAATACTCAGACAGTACACTGGGTCTCCACTTCTTTAATGCAGACAACATGGTCTGGACTTACCTTGCAACAGATACTCCATCATGTTTATTGTGCCGGTGACCGGCATCGCAGTGACGGGTGGAGCCTCCATCTCTCCTCTGGCCCCTAGAAACCGTTCTGTAGTTCAACCTGAGGAGGATACAACATATGTTTGTGTCATAGATCAGTGGTTCTCAAACTTTTTCATGTCAAGGACCCCCAAATTGACACTTATTAGCCCGCGGACCCCCATTTGAAAAGATATGCCACGGACCCCCATAAGAGATGATTTTTACAGTTCTAGCAGTCAATTCTCAACCATTTTAATTGAAGGACCCCCAGTTTGACATGCATTAGGCTACGGACCCCCATTTAATGGCATTTATACCTCTGGGACCCCAATTCACATTGTAAAACCAATGTTAATTTAACTCTAAGAGTGTACAAATGGAACCAAATGGACCCGTTAGGGTCCATTTGGTTCCATTTGTACACTCTCAGAGTTACACACTCATAAGGGTCCATTTGGTTCCTATCCATCATTTAGCTGGGGACCCCCTGGAACCCCCTCAGGTACCCCTGGGGGTCCCCGGACCCCACTTTGAGAACCAACGTCATAGATTATTCCATTCATCAAACCTGCTTACAAAGACCTACATGATAGACAAGTTCCACAATGAGATGAATGGTTGATTTTTATCAGGCAAAAAAAGCTTCTTAGCAAGTCACTAGACATCTGCATTGGTGGCTATACTTTTCCACATCATCTATTTTATCTATTTTAAACTGTTTACTATCAACATGGTTTCTATCACTAAGCCATATTTTACATTTAAGCTATTGCAAGCAATGTGAGCTTGTAGATCTGCTATTTTCGAAAAAACAGTTGTCATGTTTTGGAAGAAGTTTGCATATAGTGACATGCCCAAAATAGGCACCACGGGCTTAGTTAAAGCACGCTTGTTCTAATATAAAGGCAGTGGTGGAAGAAGTACTCAGATATGTTACTTAAGTAAAAGTAGCAATACCACAATATAAAAATATAAAAATACTCTGCTTGATTGATTGATTGATTTACTTTATTTAGTAAGACATGAGAACAACAGTACATGGAAGTACAAATTCACAATACAAGGTGTACTAAACTGGAAGGCTCATAAAGCACTAAGCTTGTTTAAAGCACTAGCTTGCTATAGGTAAAAGGCCTGTGTTCAAAATGTTACTTGAGTGAAAGTACAAAAGTATGGGCTTCCAAAAGTACCAAAAGTAAAAGTACATTTTGTTTTTTTAATAGCAGATCTACAAGCTCACAACAGCTTGTAGATCGGCTATTTTCAAATATCCTATGCTATGTATAAAATAGTGGTTAAAGTATGTTTTATAATAATTTAAATCTGCAAAGTAACTAGCAACTAAAGTTTTCAAATAATTGTAGCCGAGTAAAATATGAAATACTACAGTAAAGTAAAAAATACCTCAAAATTGTACTTAAGTACAGTACTTGAGTAAATGTACTTAATTACTTTACACCACTGCACTCAAACATAGTTATATGCCTGCAGGCTGCAGGTGCCTTACCTGAGCCAGTGCTGTCCCTCCTCTGTCAGTACCGGCTGGGCTGGCTCCCAAATCTAGCCCGAGGATCTGTAGGCCCCACTGCTTCCAAATGAATGGCTAGGTAGCTTACTGGCTAAGCTAATACACTGTTATAGTGCTATGCTTAGGCCTAGCTATGCTGTTCTAAGTTACGGTTTGCTGTTTATTTAAAACCAATGGGTAAAATTCTAACAGAAAAGCCCACTGCTATACAGCCAGATTCAATGGTCATTATTCAGACAAATTAACTAATCAGCCTGTCTTCTTGCTGTACTTTACTTGTCTTCTTCTGGTCTGTGTTGCCATGTTTTGTGAGGGAAATAAGGAGCTAGGTCTATGAAAACAAGCCCAAAAGAAGCGAAAAAATTGCACGGCCACATGAGCGTAGGATATTAAAAAATAGCCGATCTACAAGCTCACAACACGTGGCGTTGTGAGCTTGTAGATATGCTATTTTCAACAACAACAAAAAACTTGGGAACATAAGTTAATAACATTTTGAATATTCTTTTTAACATTTTAACACCGCCAATCTGGTACTTTTAGATGGGGAGGGTCTTTCACATGAAACTGTTTGAGGACCACTGGTTTGAACAAGGCCAAATAAGCAACTTCACTTTAGAAACAAGCCCAAAAAACAACTACCAATAGGCAATATTTACAAGCAACTACAGCGAAAACAAGCCCAAAGTCGCTTATAATAAGCGGACATGGCAACAGTGGTACTTCGTCTTCCTCTTCTTTTTGGGAGTTTTATGGCGGCTGGAAACCAACACAATGTACATTATCGCCACCTACTGAACAAATGGACCTACTACTGGATAACCCCTAGATACAGTTTCAAAAAACAGTCTCAAGAACTACCTCTGCTCACAAAATGGCAAAACATTTATGCTGTCCTTTCTGGTTTCCCACGGTCCCTAGACCTGTTTACTCTAGAGCACTGTTTCCCAAAGAGTGGGTCGCAGACCAATTTTTATGGGTCACAAGTAAGTATATCTTTTTGTTTTACATTTCCTACTTTAAAACACACACACATACACATACACACACACACACACACACACACACACACACACACACACACACACACACACACACACACACACACACACACACACACACACACACACACACACACATATATATATATATATATATATATCATATCATTTTGATATTTTAAAAAAAAGTTTTAAAAAGAACCTCACAACTCTTCATCAATTAAAAACAATTCCAATTTTTTTCCAAAGTATTTAATAAATGCAATGAACAATCTAATGATTTCCGTAAATCCATTAAAAAAAAGGTTTGAGCTTGTAGATCAGCTATTTTCACTAGTTTGGGTTCCGAGGAGATTTCTCTTTTGGGTCTTGAGCTAAAACGTTTTGGAACCACTGCTCTAGTCTAGAACAGGCCTGGACAACCTTTTTAGGCCTGAGATCAATCACTACCACTTTTACATTTCATTATACACTGCTAATTAAAATAAAGCTAAAAGATTTGAGTGAATAGTTTAATATGAAAAATAAAGGCAAGGATAAATGATGAAAAACTGTCATGCATATCAACTAATGCAAACATGATTTATTGGACTTAAAATAATGATGAAAGCATTTCATCCAGTTACATGTGTGTGCACATGGTTGAAATTTCAGTTCCTATAAAGTCAAATGATTTGAGGTTTGTCATTAGATGTCTTTCCATGTTCCCCTTCTTCACCATCGCTGCATCGTTGTTTCTCAAGAGACAAATACATTTCCCATTCCAAATGAGATTCATTGTATGTGTTTTGTCTCATTAGCTGTGGTTGAAAAATAGCAGTAGCCTACTAAACATCTGACACACCTGGACTAATAATTGATATGTTGCCAGGGTCATTCCTGAGTTAATTCACACTGTGCCACTCCCCTGATATGATTTGTTGGGGTTAACATTGGGGCCCTGGGACCCATGATCCGCCCCTCTCTCTCCCCCTACCTCAAAAGGTCTACAAACCAGATGGTAACACCCGAGTCTTGTGAGATACATAATGAAACAATGTAATGTAATCCATTAGGGTTAGGGTTAAATGTTAGCTCTACATTTAATCAATAACCTCCAGAACAAAAAACAATCATATATAGTTATACAAATATAAAAAGGCACACAATACACATGAAAGGAAACAAGCTCGCACAGTATTAACAATCAGGTGCATGACCACCTGATCAAGGTAGCTTAATAAAACAAAAACAAAAACTGTTAAAGATATCTTGCAACAATTTACAATGTAGGCATTTAGCAGACGCTCTTATCCAGAGCGACTTACAAGTGCAAAGTATATAGTGTTTACCATGGGTCTATACTTGGTCCCCTCCTTATTGTTCTCTACACCAAATCTTTTCCCGAAAATAGCCTGATCTACAACAGCCTGTAGCCGATCTACAACGCATCACAACACGTTGCAACACGTCTCAGCGCGACACATTGTAGATCAGCTATTTTTGCACAATGCTGGCCTATTATGACACACCCAGAATAGGGAATTGAGTCATTGCATGAACAGAATATTATTTCCTCTTTGTTGTACTGTGTGTGTGTGTGTGTGTGTGTGTGTGTGTGTGTGTGTGTGTGTGTGTGTGTGTGTGTGTGTGTGTGTGTGTGTGTGTGTGTGTGTGTGTGTGTGTGAGACCTAGAAGTGGTTGAGCATTGTGTTGTGCAAAGCATCCATCTTCGTTGTAGATGTTTTTTTATTATTTTGAGTTAGTTTTCTAGCGAAAGTTGAGTTTGTCTGAGGTGTAAACATCACTGTAAGATGTGTTGTATGAACTGAGGGGTGGAGCAGAGGCGAACATCATTCCCTTCAGCTCAAACCGGGGTCCAGCATCAGAAGAGAGAGCGTCTACGCCCAGAAATGCAGTTGCAGCCGGTTCACGTGATGCTGTGGAGGCTACCACCTGGAGAAGGAACAACCAAAACCAACCTCACTGAATATTACCGCCAAATCCCTCTGCATGATACTTTAATGCACTAAATAACACCATCACAACATGAGAAACTACTATTTAGAACTTTACGCCCGGTTTACACTAAGCTCTCTGTGATGTCCCTTACTCCTTTCATTCCCAAGGGAATAGGGGAACCTCTGTGATTTCCCATGTGTTTGTGAAACTCTTCCTTCCTTCCTTTCTTTATGAAGTGGAGTATGTTGAAAAAATGTTAACTTTTGCTACGGATTTGGCAGAGCCTGTATGCTTCGTGTGCCAAGAAACATCAGAAGACACTAATTATTTCAGGTCAGCTGCTTGACTGTGTTAATAATAACTTTATTAGAGCGCTTTCCAGGGTTCTCAACTGCACTTTACACAGGGGGGCCTATTTTAATGGCAGAACTTTGCACCATGGCGAATGGTCTTAACTTGCGCCAAGTGGGTGTGTCAAGTGCATTTACATTTACTCAAGTACTGTACTTAAGTACAATTTTGAGGTACGTTTACTTTACTGTAGTATTTCCAATTTTCAATACTTTTACTTTTACTCCACTACATCTCTGAGGAAAATATTGTACTTTTACTCCACTATAATTATTTGAAAACTTTAGGTACTAGTTACTTTGCAGATATAAATGATTATATTATAAAACATAACATTAACCACTTCAGTCCTATTTTATACATAGGCCATTTGAAAATAGCCGATCTACAAGCTCACAACGCGTCGCATCTCGACGCGTTGTGAGCTTGTAGATCTGCAATATTTTCAAACATTTTAGTACTTTTACTTTTGGTACTTTAAGTATATTTTGCTATGTGTTGCGTCTGACACTAAGGGCCCTATCTTGCGCGCCATCTTGGCGCTATGCACTACCTGTTAATTACACACATGGTAAATGAATTACGCACAATGTAAATAATGTTAATTAGATAGCATCATTTAGACAGATGCTAGGCTCATTGTTCACCTGGTATCCTGGTTTCTGTGAGGCACAACGATGTTCTCTCTGCACTCTGTTTATGTGATTATTTACCTTGTTTATTGACGAGAATTCAAGCCTACTCTGCTCATTCTGATCTCACCCTTTGTAAGTCGCACTGGATAAGAGCATCTGCTAAATGCCTAAATTGTAAATTGTATTAAGGAGTGGGTCCATATACTGTACCTCAGGTTGAGAATGAGATGAGCTGACGTGAAGGTTTTCAGGACCAGGAGGAACCTGTAAGATGAAACGATCCTAATCAGTCATGATGGTATAAATAAAAAACATTTGAGGTGGATAAAAGTATTGATGAATAAAGCACCCACCAGAGGTTGGTAGTAAGTGGCTCCAGGCTTTGGCTGGTTGGGGTAGAGCGGGGCAGAGTATGTTGGCACATATGATGAACTAGGATGAGGAGCGGAAGTGGAAGGCTGAGTGGTGTGCTGGAATTGAACCAAGGAAGTTGAAATGAGACACAAAGAGCTGCTTCAAACAAAAAACTACTCGGAAACAGTACTGGAATGTTTCACTTCAAGTAAAAGTAGCAATACCGCAATATAAAAATACTCTGGTACAAGTAAAAGGCCTGTGTTCAAAATGTTAAATATACTTAAAGTACTTAAAGTCCTTAAAGTCACTTAAAGTCACAACGCGTCGCGATAAGACGCGTTGTGACGCGTTGTGAGCTTGTAGATCGGCTATTTTCAAATAGCCTATGTATAAAATAGGGCTGAAGTGGTTAATGTATGTTTCATAATATAGTCATTTATCTATGCAAAGTAACTAGTAACTAGAGTTTTCAAATAATTGTAGTGGAGTAATAGTACAATATTTGCCTGAGATGTAGTGGAGTAGAAGTAAAAGTATTGAAAATTGGAAATACTCCAGTAAAGTAAACCGCTCTGAAATGAGTCTGATAGAGTGTGTTTGGTACTTACATCATAGGAATATGCAGCTGGCGCTGCTTCAGGCTGACGAACAAAGTCCTTCTTTCTAGTGGTCTTGCAGCAGCACCTTTTCACACAACAACAGCAGAAGACCACCACCAAGAAAATGCCGACGGCAAAACCGACATACATGAAATAAGGAGGATACTCTGTAAAGAACAAAGAAAGAAAGTGTCTTAGGTCGATAAGGTCAGTGGTTCTCAAACTTTTTCATATCAAGGACCCCCAAAATGGTATATATATTTGGCCGCCGACCCCCAATGTTCTCTTTAAAAAATATATACTATATTCAAAGATTTGCACACATTTTCACGATTTTTCAAAAATAGCAGATCTACAAGCTTATAACGCGACACTTGGTGCCACGCTATAAGCTTGTAGATCTGCTATTTTTGATTAGCCCAAGTATAAAAGGTTGAAGTGGTTAACATTTACTGTGATGCTATATTAACACATTTAGCTGGGGACCCCCCTGGAACACACCCCCCCCCAAGGACCCCTGGGTCACTTTGAGAACCAACACGTTTTACGTGAATCAGAACCTTTGATGAGTTAAAAATGTGCCACGGGATCAATGCAGCATAACTCACCCTCTACGCGCAGTTGCACTACGAGGGCCAGGTTGCCCTTCTGGTCTATGAGCTTAAAGTGACCGGAGTCTGTAAGCTGGAGGTCCGCAATCATAATCCGCAGTGGGGGTTCATCTTCATCATCATCATCTATCTTCCACATTCTACTGAAAAGGCTCCTTCCCTCATCTTTCACTCCCCACTCGTCGTAGCTGGTCGCCAGCAGGTTGCCCGCCTTCATCAACAGCACCGGATGCTGTCGAGGATCATCAGTTGAAATAAACGTCAGGTCGAACAAAGCGGGGTCCATCGACGGGCTAAAAGTGATGATCTGGAGCTCACTGCCCTCTACGGAGTCCAAAAAGAAATCTTTCCGCTCTGTATATGAGATAGACATTGCATTTAAGTCAAACTCATTAAAGTATGGAATTAAGTTTCAAAAGGGTTATTTGTGATACAATGGCAGCCAATTCTACATAGGGGTGTCAGAAAATAATCGTTTCGAATAAGAATCGCGATTCTACTGTTGGACGATTCAGAATCGATTCTCATTTTCAAAAAAACTTTTTTTTTATCATGGATAAAAAAATATCTTTGTGTGTTTAGTTGATAAAACCTTATACAATTATAAAAGCTAAATGTACTCTGCTCTCATGCCAGCAGACTGGAGTAGATCCTGAAATCCTATGTTTTGAATGGAGAATCGTTTTGAATGGAGAATCGTTTTGAATAGAGAATCGTTTTAAATCGGAAAAAAACAACGTTTTTGAATCGAAAAAAAATATATTTAATCGAGAATCGTTTGTTTTGAAAAAATCGGAATCGTGACCCCAAGAATCGGAATCGTGAGATAGCAGAAGATTCACAACCCTAATTCTACATCACATCACAACCTTCAACTGTTATCTTGTTCCTGGAAATGAACTTGTGTTTTCTGTCCCTGAAGGTGTAGTAGCCATTGTATTCCTGGGTGAGTTTCTCCATCTGCCATTTGTTGTACACCAGCCTTCCCCCGCCTCCTCCCTTACTGACATAATGGTTGCTGGTGCGATTCCACAGTACCACGGGATTTGTGCTTTTCAGAGGAGTGAATTCCAACGAATATGCAGTACTGGAAATCATGAAATCGTAGTCACTTCCATAATCCCTTGTCACTTTACTTGAACAATCTAAAAACACGCACACACACGCACGCACGCACACGCACACACACACACACACACACACACACACACACACACACACACACACACACACACTCACACACACTCACACAGGGGGGGGGGGGGGGGGATTAATAAAACATTTAGAGAAGACACCCCGAATCAGAATCAGTCAACCATCCTGGTTGTCCAAGTAAGATGGACTACTGTGTAAATAAAGACATTGTTTTTATTGTTTTATTATTATTATATTATCATTATTATTGTTATCAATGTTTTTGTGGGTGGTTTAAGTGTCATATGATCTCACCTTTGATTTTCAGTCTCAGGGCCTTAAATTCGAGGCCGCCATGCATCGTATAAGAAAACTCCCCGTCGTCTCTCTCTGTCACCTCCCGGATGATAAACCGAGAAGAGGATATCTCATAGTGTGGGTCCAACAACTGGAAGTGCAGAGAACAACAAACACATGGTCAGAGACCAGGGTCAATTGTAATTCAGACCTATAAGCCCCCAACCCAACGCTTCACGGTGTGACTTGTTGGGAGTTTTGTATATCGCACGACACCGTTGTATGGTGAAGTATAAAGCCGTGGTTAATCAGACCATAATCAGTTTAGTTTAATTTTATATACATATACACTCTTTTTATGGTAGTGTAGAACATAATCCATGTCTTACTGTCCCATTCTCCAACAGAACCTGTATCCTCTGGCTGCCTCCTTTAGCTGGAGTGAAGAACAGGTTTCGACGATAGCCCACCAGATCATTTAAAGACATGGTAAAATCCTCCCCATAGCATGCCTCTTTATTTGACCCAATTCCAAATGAGCCTTAAAACACAGACAGAGAGATACGGTTATAGAGTGGTCCTGAACAACACAGGATGGTAACAGGATGGGTGGGCAGAGTGGGCACTAGGCCCACATGGCTCTAGGGACATCTGGGCACCTCTATGTAAAATTGGCTATTTTGTCCAATATGTAAAAAAAACTAAATATTTGAAAAATGGTCTTAAGTAAAGTCAAGTATACATGATTAGAACATGCTTAAACATTCGACAATTAAGGTCTAATATTTCTACAATTGCTCCAAATTGCTACAAAATCTGTATATCATGTCATTTTGGGGCATAAACAAGAAGTTGAAGGATAAAATTAAGTCTGATCATGATGTGCCGTGCATGTACACATCATGCATACTTTACATTGCTTAAGACCATGTTTTCAAATATTAAAGTTTTTAACATTTTGGACAAACTAGCCAATTTTACATCGAGGTGCCCAGATGTCCCTAGTGCTGCACCTATCCTGTAACAGTTGGGATGAGGGTTGTCTGCAAACAAATCCATCAAATGTTTGTATTATTTGTGGCATATGTACATGAAAGCAGAGTGCAGGATTAATTACCATAACAATTTAGCTGCAAAATGCGCGTAAACATGATTAGATTTAGATTAGACGTCTTTATGATCCACAAGGGAGAACCGTTTTGCTCGCGTCAATGGCGCTGGTCAATTTAAAATCCCCAAGTTCAGCATTCTATTCAAATGTGTATGTAAACAACAAATGTGCTAATAGTACTTTACTTACCACCAACAGAGGAACAGCAGACAAGGACCATGAGTAAGTATAAACGGAACATGTCCTGAACGGACAACAGAGACAGACAACAACGACAACAACTAACTAACTAACTAACTAACAAACTAACTAAAGACGGGAAAAAATACGAGCTCAAAGTAACTGCTGTTAATTGTTAATGTCTAATAGACAGAGGTTAAAAACTAAACACGACATTTTCAGGAAGACAAGCAAGCCTCGCTATAGCCGCTCCACCAGTGTCCACGGCCAAATAAGCAACTTCACTTTAGAAACAAGCCCAAAAAACAACTACCAATATTTACAAGCAACTACAGCAAAAACAAGCCCAAAGTCGCTTATAATAAGCGGACATGGCAACAGTGGTACTTCGTCTTCCTCTTCTTTTTGTGAGTTTTATGGCAGCTGGAAACCAACACAATGCACATTATCGCCACCTACTGAACAAATGGACCTACTACTGGATAACCCCTAGATACATTTTATGAGCAGGTAAAATAGGCAACTACTTAGAGTTGGGCCCAGAGCAATAAGGGGCCCCCAAAGGTCAAGATGGTCAGAAGGGCTCTGTTGGATTTTCTGCACAGGGTCCAAAAAACAGTCTCAAGAACTACCTCTGCTCACAAAATGGCAAAACATTTATGCTGTCCTTTCTGGTTTCCCACGGTCCCTAGACCTGTTTACTCTAGAGCACTGTTTCCCAAAGAGTGGGTCGCGGACCAATTTTTATGGGTCACGAGTAAGTATATATATTTTTTTTTTACATTTCCTACTTTAAAACAAAACAATTCCAACATTTTCCCAAAGTATTTAATAAATACAATGAAAAATCTAATGATTTCCGTAAATCCATTTAAAAAAAGTTTGTAGATCAGGGAAATTTCTCTTTTGGGTCTTGAGCTAAAAAGTTTTGGAACCACTGCTCTAGTCTAGAACAGGCTTAAGTTGGACAGCCTTTTTAGGCCTGAGATAAATCACTACCACTTTTACATTTCATTATACACTGCTAATTAAAATAAAGCTAAAAGACTGAGTGAATAGTTTAATATGAAAAATAAGGCACGGATAAATTATGAAAAACTGTCACGCATCAACTAATTATTATTCATTATTATTTAATACTGATGAAAGCACTTCATCCAGTTTCATGTCGGTGCACATGGTTGAAATTTCAGTTCCTATAAAGTCAAATGATTTGAGGTTTGTCATTAGATGTCTTTCCATGTTGCCCTTCTTCACCATCGCTGCATCGTTGTTTCTCAAGAGACAAATACATTTCCCATTCCAAATGACTAAAACATAAAACAAATGGAAAAAATAGCAGTAGCCTACTAAACATCTGACACACCTGGACTATTGATATGTTGCCAGGGTCATTCCTGAGTTAATTCACACTGTGCCACTCCCCTGATATGATTTGTTGGGGTTAACATTGGGGCCCTGGGACCCATGATCCGCCCCTCTCTCTCCCCCTACCTCAAAAGGTCTACAAACCAGATGGTAACACCCAAGTCTTGTGAGATACATAATGAAACAATGTAATGTAATCCATTAGGGTTAGGGTTAAATGTTAGCTCTACATTTAATCAATAACCTCCAGAACAAAAAACAATCATATATAGTTATACAAATATAAAAAGGCACACAATACACATGTAAAGAAAACAAGTTTGTACATTAACAAGTGCATGACCATCTGATCAAGGTAGCTTAACCCATTAACACCTGAGGCGATTCTTAAAAATGTTTTCTAAATCCTAACAGTTTTCTGAAGAAAAAAAAAATAGCAGATCTACAAGCTCATAGCGCGGCACTCGGTGCCGCGCTATGAGCTTGTACATCTGCTTTTTTTTTTTATATAATTTTTATCCCACAATTTTGTAACCCTTATTTTTCACCCGGTGCCAATTTTCTAAGTGATCCTGGGCGCTACACTCCCCTCACCAGCCTAGGGAGGCCAGGGCCGAGCTCATGCCTCCTTCAATGCATGAGAGCCAACTGACCTTCTTGTCACCTGACAGGGGGGAGTTTCCCTGGTTGGACGTAGCGCGTGGAAGGAACACGTTATTCCAACCAGTCCCTTCTCCTCCATCAGGCGCCCCGGCTGTCATGGGGAAGGCGGTATAGCAACCAGGATTACTACATGTTTCTGTGAGGGTATTAACTACCCTGAGAGACACGGGGAGAACATGCAAACTCCACACAGAGTAGGCCCTTTCGCCAACCCCACCTAGGGTATGGGCGCTGATGACGCAGAGGAGAAGACACGCCCCCCAGCACCCACAGCGTCCCCGGCGGGAATCGAACCCAGGACCTTCTAGCTGTGAGGCGACAGCGCAACGGACTGCGCCACCGTGCCCCCATATCTGCTATTTTTTAATAGCCAAAGAAATCTAAAGTGACACAGATGCATTCCAGGTCTTAAAGGGTTAATAAACAAAATAAAAACTGTTAAAGGTTAAAAGTAACAATTTACAATGTAGGCATTTAGCAGACGCTCTTATCCAGAGCGACGTACAAGTGCAAAGTATATAGTGTTTACCATGGGTCTATACTTGGTCCCCTCCTTATTGTTCTCTACACCAAACCTTTTCCCGAAAATAGCCTGATCTACAACAGCCTGTAGCCGATCTACAACGCATCACAACACGTTGCAACACGTCTCAACGCGACACGTTGTAGATCAGCTATTTTTGCACAATGCTGGCCTATTATGACACACCCAGAATAGGGAATTGAGTCATTGCATGAACAGAATCATATCAAAATATTATTTCCTCTTTGTTGTAGTGTGTGTGTGTGTGTGTGTGTGTGTGTGTGTGTGTGTGTGTGTGTGTGTGTGTGTGTGTGTGTGTGTGTGTGTGTGTGTGTGTGTGTGTGTGTGTGTGTGTGTGTGTGTGTCTTAGTTATCTAGAAGTGGTTGAGCATTGTGTCGTGCAAAGCATCCATCTTCGTTGTAGATGTTTTTGTATTATTTTGAGTTAGTTTTCTAGCGAAAGTTGAGTTTGTCTGAGGTGTAAACATCACTGTAAGATGTGTTGTATGAACTGAGGGGTGGAGCAGTGGCGAACATCATTCCCTTCAGCTCAAACCGGGGTCCAGCATCAGAAGAGAGAGCGTCTACGCCCAGAAATGCAGTTGCAGCCGGTTCACGTGATGCTGTGGAGGCTACCACCTGGAGAAGGAACAACCAAAACCAACCTCACTGAATATCACCGCCAAATCCCTCTGCATGATACTTTAATGCACTAAATAACACCATCACAACATGAGAAACTACTATTTAGAACTTTACGCCCGGTTTACACTAAGCTCTCTGTGATGTCCCTCACTCCATTCATTCACAAGGGAATAGGGGAACCTCTGTGATTTCCCATGTGTTTGTGAAACTCTTCCTTCCTTCCTTTCTTTCTCTATGAAGTGGAGTATGTTGGAAAAAATCAACTTTTGCTACGGATTTGGCAGAGCCTGTATGCTTCGTGTGCCAAGAAACATCAGAAGACACTAATTCTTTCAGGTCAGTTGCTTGACTGTGTTAATAATAACTTTATTAGAGCGCTTTCCAGGGTTCTCAACTGCACTTTACACAGGGGGGCCTATTTTAATGGCAGAACTTTGCACCATGGCGAATGGTCTTAACTTGCGCCAAGTGGGTGTGTCAAGCACATTTACATTTACTCAAGTACTGTACTTAAGTACAATTTTGAGGTAATTTTACTTTACTGGAGTATTTCCAATTTTCAATACTTTTACTTTACTACATCTCTGAGAAAAATATTGTACTTTTACTCCACTACAATTATTTGAAAACTTTAGTCACTAGTTACTTTGCAGATATACATTATTACATTATAAAACATACATTATTAACCACTTTAGCCCTATTTTATACATAGGCCATTTGAAAATAGCCGATCTACAGAGCTTGTAGATCTGCTATTTTCAAACATTTTAGTACTTTTAATTTTGGTACTTTAAAGGGATATTTCACTTTCAAAAAAAACTTTTGGTGATTGTATCATCTACTCAGGCTTTTGTGAGCCCCGCAGACAGTTTTTAAGTTGCTTAATTCAATTTTAGATATTAGATATTCATTTTATCAGACACGCCCCCTTCCCATACAAACCCATTGTAACTTCAAACTCCATTTTTAACATGTTAGATTCATCAAAAACACCCGTCCTTGGTTCACCCGTCTCCTACCGCCCCCCCTAATACGTGAGGGGGCCGTGTTTTTTCAATTACTTTTTTAATTTATTTTTAATTTTTTTTTTGGAAAATGAAAAAAATATGACAATAAAAAAATAAAAAATAAAAAATGAAAATAAATCTCGGAAAAACACGGCCCCCTCACGCATTAGGAGGGCAGGGTGAGTCACCAGAACCAAGGACGGGTGTTTTTGATGAATCTAACATGGTTAAAATGGAGTTTGAAGTTACAATGGGCTTGTATAGGAAGGGGGCGTGCCTGATAAAATGAAAATCAAATATCTAAATACTGAATCGAGCAACTTAAAAACTGTCTGGGGGTTCACAAAGGCTTGAGTAGATGATAAAATCCCCAAACATTTTTCTGAAAGTGAAATATCCCTTTAATTACATTTTGATGCCAATACTTTTGTACTTTTAATTACGCACAATGTAAATAATGTTATTTAGATAGCATTATTCAGACAGATGCTAGGCTTGTTTATTGACGAGAGTTCACGCATACTCTGCTCATTCTGATCTCACCCTTTGTAAGTCGCACTGGATAAGAGCATCTGCTAAATGGCTAAATTGTAAATTGTATTAAGGAGTGGGTCCATATACTGTACCTCAGGTTGAGAATGAGATGAGCTGACGTGAAGGTTTTCAGGACCAGGAGGAACCTGTAAGATGAAACGATCCTTATCAGTCATGGTGGTATAAATAAAAAACATTTGAGGTGGATAAAATTATTGATGAATAAAGCACCCACCAGAGGTTGGTAGTAAGTGGCTCCAGGCTTTGGCTCTTTGGGGTAGAGCGGGGCAGAGTATGTTGGCACATATGATGAACTAGGATGAGGAGCGGAAGTGGAAGGCTGAGTGGTGTGCTGGAATTGAACCAAGGAAGTTGAAATGAGACGAAAACACAAAGAGCTGCTTCAAACTAAAAACTACTCGGAAACAGTACTGGAATGTTTCACTTCAAGTAAAAGTAGCAATACCGCAATATAAAAATACTCTGGTACAAGTAAAAGGCCTGTGTTCAAAATGTTAAATATACTTAAAGTCCTTAAAGTCACTTAAAGTCACAACGCGTCGCGATAAGACGCGTTGTGACGCGTTGTGAGCTTGTAGATCGGCTATTTTCAAATAGCCTATGTATAAAATAGGGCTGAAGTGGTTAATGTATGTTTCATAATATAGTCATTTATCTATGCAAAGTAACTAGTAACTAGAGTTTTCAAATAATTGTAGTGGAGTAATAGTACAATATTTGCCTGAGATGTAGTGGAGTAGAAGTAAAAGTATTGAAAATTGGAAATACTCCAGTAAAGTAAACCGCTCTGAAATGAGTCTGATAGAGTGTGTTTGGTACTTACATCATAGGAATATGCAGCTGGCGCTGCTTCAGGCTGACGAACAAAGTCCTTCTTTCTAGTGGTCTTGCAGCAGCACCTTTTCACACAACAACAGCAGAAGACCACCACCAAGAAAATGCCGACGGCAAAACCGACATACATGAAATAAGGAGGATCCCACTCTGTAAAGAACAAAGAAAGAAAGTGTGTTAGGTCGTTTACGTCAGTGGTTCTCAAACTTTTTCATATCAAGGACCCCCAAAATGATATATATATTTGGCCGCCGACCCCCACGTCAAAATATTTTGTTCCAGGGACCCCCAGAAGCAAAGATTTGAGTTAAAAATGTTCGCTTTAAAAATATATACTATATTCAAAGATTTGCACACATTTTCACAATTTTTCAAAAATAGCAGATCTACAAGCTTATAACGCGACACTCGGTGCCACGCTATAAGCTTGTAGATCTGCTATTTTTGATTAGCCAAAGTATAAAAGGTTGAAGTGGTTAACATTTACTGTGATGCTATATTAACACATTTAGCTGGGGACCCCCCTGGAACACCCCCCCCAAGGACCCCTGGGGTCACTTTGAGAACCAACAGTTTACGTGAATCAGAACCTTTGATGAGTTAAAAATGTGCCACGGGATCAATGCAGCATAACTCACCCTCTACGCGCAGTTGCGCTACGAGGGCCAGGTTGCCCTTCTGGTCTATGAGCTTAAAGTGACCGGAGTCTGAAGGCTGGAGGTCCGCAATCATAATCCGCAGTGGGGGTTCATCTATCTTCCAGATTCTACCGAAAATGCTCCTCTCATCTCTCACTCCCCACTCGTCGTAGTCCGTCGCCAGCAGGTTGCCCGCCTTCATCAACAGCACCGAATGCCGTTCAGGAGTTGGATTCATTGGATCATCAGTTGGATTAAACGTCAGGTCGAACAAAGCGGGGTCCATCGACGGGCTAAAATTGATGATCTGGAGCTCCTCGCCCTCTACGGAGTCCAAAAAGTAATCTTTCCGCTCTGTATATGAGATAGACATTGCATTTAAGTCAAACTCATTAAAGTATGGAATTAAGTTTCAAAAGGGTTATTTGTGATACAATGGCAGCCAATTCTACATAGGGGTGTCAGAAAATAATCGTTTCGAATACGAATCGCGATTCTACTGTTGGACGATTCAGAATCGATTCTCATTTTCAAAAAATCTTTTTTTTTTATCATGGATAAAAAATTACCTTTGTGTGTCTAGTTGATAAAACCTTTACAATTATAAAAGCTAAATGTACTCTGCTCTCATGCCAGCAGACTGGAGTAGATCCTGAAATCCTATGTTTTGAATGGAGAATCGTTTTGAATAGAGAATCGTTTTAAATCGAAAAAAAACAAAACGTTTTTGAATCGAAAAAAATAATAAAATAATCGAGAATCGTTTGTTTTGAAAAAATCGGAATCGTGACCCCAAGAATCGGAATCGTGAGATAGCAGAAGATTCACAACCCTAATTCTACATCACATCACAACCTTCAACTGTTATCTTGTTCCTGGAAATGAACTTGTGTTTTCTGTCCCTGAAGGTGTAGTAGCCATTGTATTCCTGGGTGAGTTTCTCCATCTGCCATTTGTTGTACACCAGCCTTCCCCCGCCTCCTCCCTTACTGACATAATGGTTGCTGGTGCGATTCCACAGTACCACGGGATTTGTGCTTTTCAGAGGAGTGAATTCCAACGAATATGCAGTACTGGAAATCCTGAAATCGTAGTCACTTCCATAATCCCATGTCACTTTACTTGAACAATCTAAAAACACGCACACACACACACACACACACGCACGCACACACGCACGCACACACACACACACACGCACACAGGGGGGGTGATTGATGATTAATAAAACATTTAGAGAAGACATCCCGAATCAGAATCAGTCAACCATCCTAGTTGTCCAAGTAAGATGGACTACTGTGTAAATACATTGTTTTTATTGTTTTATCATTATTTTATTATTATCAATGTTTTTGTTGGTGGTTACAACAACAGACAAGATTTAAGTGTCATATGATCTCACCTTTGATTTTCAGTCTCAGGGCCTTAAATTCGAGGCCGCCATGCATCGTATAAGAAAACTCCCCGTCGTCTCTCTCTGTCACCTCCCGTATGATAAACCGAGAAGAGGATATCTCATAGTGTGGGTCCAACAACTGGAAGTGCAGAGAACAACAAACACATGGTCAGAGACCAGGGTCAATTGTAATTCGGACCTATAAGCCCCCAACCCAACGCTTCACGGTGTGACTTGTTGGGAGTTTGTATATCGCATGACATGTTGTATGGTGAAGTATAAAGCAGTGGTTAACCCATTAAGACCTGGAACTGTGTCATTTTTAGATTTGAGCTAAAAAGCATTATTTTACACTTTGGGCTATTCAAAAATAGCAGATCTACAAGCTCATAGCGCGGCACCGAGTGCCGCGCTACGAGCTTGTAGATCTGCTATTTTTGAAAAATCGTGAAAATGTGTGCAAATCTTTGAATATATATATTTTTAAAGCGAACATTTTTAACTCAAATCTTTGCTTCTGGGGGGTCCCTGGAACAAAATATTTTGATGGGGGTCAGCGGCCAAATACATATAATGTTGGGGGTCCTTGACATGAAAAAGAGTGAGCACCACTGATATAGAAACATACGTTTTTCAGAATACTGTTGAGATTTAGGAGACATGTAGAATCGGCTTCAGGTCTCAATGGGGTAATCAGACCATAATCAGTTTAGTTTAATTTTATATACATATACACTCTTTTTATGGTAGTGTAGAACATAATCCATGTCTTACTGTCCCATTCTCCAACAGAACCTGTATCCTCTGGCTGCCTCCTTTAGCTGGAGTGAAGAACAGGTTTCGACGATAGCCCACCAGATCATTTAAAGACATGGTAAAATCCTCCCCATAGCATGCCTCTTTATTTGACCCAATTCCAAATGAGCCTTAAAACACAGACAGAGAGATACGCTTATAGAATGGTCCTGAACAACACAGGATGGTAACAGGATGGGTGGGCAGAGTGGGCACTAGGCCCAGATGGCTCTAGGGACATCTGGGCACCTCTATGTAAAATTGGCTATTTTGTCCAATGTGTAAAAAAAACTAAATATTTGAAAAATGGTCTTAAGTAAAGTCAAGTATACATGATTAGAACATGCTTAAACATTCGACAATTAAGGTCTAATATTTCTACAATTGCTCCAAAATCTGTATATCATGTCATTTTGGGGCATAAACAAGAAGTTGAAGGATAAAATTAAGTCTGATCATGATGTGCCGTGCATGTACACATCATGCATACTTTACATTGCTTAAGACCATGTTTTCAAATATTAAAGTTTTTAACATTTTGGACAAACTAGACAATTATACATCGAGGTGCCCAGATGTCCCTAGTGCTGCACCTATCCTGTATAACAGTTGGGATGAGGGTTGTCTGCAAACAAATCCATCAAATGTTTGTATTATTTGTGGCATATGTACATGCAAGCATTAATTACCATAACAATTTAGCTGCAAAATGCGCGTAAACATGATTAGATTTAGATTAGACGTCTTTATTATCCACAAGGGAGAACCGTTTTGCTAGCGTCAATGCTGGTCAATTTAAAATCCACAAGTTCAGCATTCTATTCAAATGTGTATGTAAACAACAAATGTGCTAATAGTACTTTACTTACCACCAACAGATGAACAGCAGACAAGGACCATGAGTACGTATAAACGGAACATGTCCTGAAGAACGGACAACAGAGACAGACAACAACGACAACAACTAACTAACTAACTAACTAACTAACTAACTAACTAACTAACTAACAAACTAACTAAAGACGGGGAAAAATACGAGCTCAAAGTAACTGCTGGTAATTGTTAATGTCTAATAGACAGAGGTTAAAAACTAAAAACGTTTTTGCGACAAGACATTTTCAGGAAGACAAGCAAGCCTCGCTCTAGCCCCTCCACCAGGGTTGCCAGATATGCGTACTATAATTTCCCCGCAAGATTTTATTTGGAAATAGCAGATCTACAAGCTCACAACGCGTCGCGATAGCTGATGTGTGTGTTATAAAATGCTCATGTGTGGCCCATAGTCGCTTCTTTTGGGCTGGTTTTCCTAGACCTGGTTGCTTGTTTCTTTCACAGAATCTGGCAACACAGACCTCCACCCAGATCCATGTACAGCTTAGGCTCCACCCACTTAATTATTGATGTTTCAGACCGCGCCCCATACTGACAGGAAAGGTCAGGCCGGGTAAACCTGTTAGCATCATAGAGTTAAGAGGTTAGCATCCTCTATCTATTCTATTCCATAGGTTAGTTGCAGAAGAAAGTTGAACACAGGGAAAACAACAGTGGTGGAAAAAGTACTCACATTGTTTTACTTAAGTAAAAGTATCAACCAATACTGCACTGTACATGTAGAAACAGTGAAACACTCTGTTACAAGTAAAAGTCTGGTTTTATCAAAATTTAGCCTACTTAGTAAAAGTACCAAAGTATTGGCATCAAAATATACTTGAAGTGTCAAAAGTAAAACAAAGTACTCATCATTATGCAGAATGTCCCATTTCAAGTTTTCAAATGTATAAAAATCTTTTGAAAATAGAGAGATGCATTGTGAACTTGTAGATCGGCTATTTTGTATATAGGGCTGAAGTGGTTAATGTAATAATAATAATAATAATAATCCAAATCTACAAAGTAACTAACTAAAGTTTTCAAATAATTTGAGTGGAGTAAAAGTATAAGATTGGCCTCTGAGATGTAGTGGAGTAAAAGTAAAAGTACTGAAAATTGGAAATACTCCAGTACAGTAAAAAAGAATAATAATAATAATAGACTAGACTACAGTACTTGAGTAAATGTACTTACTTACTTTACACCACTGGAAAACAATATAGGGTTACATAACAGATCAAGGCACACTGCCAAGGAGAATTAATATATTTAACAGCCAGTAGGGGGAGCCCTCACACTTCTAAATGACACAAATGCTACTAATAGTGAGTGCAAGCAAGGACGTTATTCAAAGAAAAGCTCAACAGGCAAATTATGAAAAATATGTTACAGGTATTTATAGAAACAAGAGCACAATCTCATAATAAAGCTCACATAATTATTACCTCACCAACAGACAACCGCTAAACTGGGTCACTCACACATCCTAGAATTAAAAGCATGTGAATGGGTGGAAGACAACACGCACAATTATAAAAAATAAAAAATAAAATAAAAAAAGTAGTGGGGTCCATATTATGATGATGATGATGATGATGATGATGATTATTTATTATTATTATCATCATCATCATCATTATTATTATCATCATTACTACAACATTGCTGGATGTGAGCGGAATGTTAGAGGTCTATTCTGTACATCAATTATTTTTCCTAAATCCACATATGGGGCCATTAAACACCTGCTTTCCAAGTAATAGGTCAGTCTCATTGTCAACATTTGCTCCATTATTGTACAGTATATAATGGGGTAACAGGTGGGTGTACAGTAGGTCCTTATTTATGTGTTTCCTTCCATCTGCTTGGTAACCTTCCCTCCTCTCACACATTATTAAGTAGGCATCATTTCTGCTTTTTCAGTTTCTGTCACTATCACTGCCTTCCTACTCATCAGCACTATGATATAGGATGTACAGTATGTCCACTCTCTTCTGATACCATTTAGCACTGCACTGTTCTTTGTTCATACACAGAGGAGCATGCCGCAATTCCATTGATAGATGGTGCATTTATATAGCACTTTTATCTAAAGCTCTTTACACAGGTTGTGCATTACATTCACCGATTCACACACACATTCATACACCGATGGTGGAGGAAATCATGCAAGGCACCAACCTGCTCATAGGGAGCAATTAGGGGTTCAGTGTCTTGCTCAAGGACAGGGTCGAACTGGGAACCTCGCGGTTGCCATCCGGCCACTCTACCCCTAGCCTCGGAAACCCAGCCTTTTTTTTAGTTTCAAAAGAAACTCTACCCCTGAGCCACTGCCGCCGCTATTGTACTGTGGTCAGGTGCATGGTTGATCGCACTGTAGTTTAAAATCACAAAGTGTGAGCCATGATTACTACTACGAAGCTACTTCAGAAATATGAGTAAAATACAAAGTCTAGGAGACATCACATTGGAAGGTTTATTGCAAAATTTTAACAGAGATACATACATACACATTTCTCTAAATGTTGATCTGACTATACACACAGTTAGTGTCATTCTCAATAATGTTTCTTGGCTTGTCAAGTCTCCTGATGACAATAGATGCATAGAAGACAGGGGGTTCTTCCATCTGTAAAGGCATAAGATAGCAATTGCTTTATTTGAAAGGGTTTAAGTGTAATTTAGCACAACACAAAATAAATGCTAAATAATGCTGTATGAGATGATGTTATCATCACCATGGTTATTGTTTATCGTCATCATGATCAAACACTTACGCTGCCATCCTGACCACAGCAAGGCAGATGAAAATCAGAAGCTTTGGATAAAAAATAAAATAGTAAAAAATAGATTAGTAAGATGGAAGCATTCCCATTTGGAAATAGACTAATGTCAAACACCCATTTCTGGCCTTTGAAGTATTATGTAATCAATGCTGAAGTCATTGGATCTACACTAAAGTTACTGAACAAAGAATAATTGGGTTGTTTCAATGAGCAGTATCAATGCAGAATCTTACCTGTGCATTTTCTTTGCCGTAGCCAATATATTAAAATTGCTAATAACACCAGCATGGCCAAGGCTGCCGATGTACTCCATATGACTGATTTCACGTATTGATCTGGCCGTGTCGTCCTATCTATAAACAAAAAATGGCCAAGTATTGATAATTGTTCTTATTTGTTCTACTGAAGTATTGAAAATTAGAAATTATTATCATTTTAGGACAAGGCATACCAACCGTTTTTGTTGTTTGTGGTAAAGGATGGGGCAGTGCTTTGAACCATACTGTTTGCATTGCATTTCAATGCCCCAGGCGCATCTACTATCACAGATATATTCCATGCACTTGTCGCCACCGCCGTTATCTGTGTTTTCATGTCATTGGCTGCCATGTCACATATCACAGAACAGGAGGGCTTCACATTGTGATGTGAAACTGTAATATTGCATAGACATATGTAAGACAATAAACTATTGTTAAAATGCTGCTTTTATTTGTACTGTATATGTATTCCCCATACCTGTTACAACACACAAGTTGATAGAGAGCAGCTTCTGTTTGTGCCCATCACATCTGCGTACCCAACAGATATATTGTCCCGCATTTGAACCATTGACATTGAACAACTGTATGGAGTTGTTTTTTGTTTTTAGGGCCCAATCTGAGAAGTTTACTTCAGCAGTGTTGTTGCTTTTTTTAAATGTCCATGTTGATTCAGCAAATTCACCTGGACATGCATGTGTAAACATGCTGCCAGCAATAATGTAGGACGTCTCCGTAACTTCTGTAATATTTTCTGTAAATGGGACAAGATTTAGAGTTAGAGAGAATGCCTGCAAAATATGTTGGAAACTAAATGAATTGAGAGAGATCAACAGTGATACTGACAGTGATGTCAGAAGACAGAGAGAGAGAATGATAGGCTACTTAGGAGTAAACTGCGCAAGAAGATGGAGACAGAGAAAAAATATTATGGCTTCCAATGAACTCACCTTTCTCCAGAAAATATGTGTTGTTTGCATATTTGCACATATTATTGTGACAGACTTCACATGTGTATATGCCTTGATCCTCCTCTGTCATAGAACTGATGGCCAATGAACCATCTTTCATAAAACTCATTCTTCTCCTTCTGTCTGGTGGGATAGTGCCATAAACCTGCATTCCTTTCGTGTCCTCACTAAATATCAAATGTGGTTTATCATTTCCATGAGTGCTGTATAGCCACTTGAAAGAGTCCCAATGAGAATGTGGACAAGGTATCACAACCCGGCACCCCTTTGTGAAGCGAAGATGATGTGCAGCTTCTGAGATAGTCAAGTTCTCAATTAGAGAAAAGACAGTACGACGACCTAGGGGTTTAAGCGATATTAAGAATTACATTCTAAAACAAGCTATCCAAAAACAAGATATCCACTATTTTCAAAATGTACCACTCTTGAAAATGTTTCCCTTTCTTAAAATCATACGTTTGTTTTGGCAAATTTGGAAAGGATAGGAGACAATTAAAGTCCTCGGTTGACAAAATAAAATGTTATGTTTTAGAAGCATTGACTAAGATGAACTGATGAATTTACTGAAATGTTAAGCATTAAATTACATTCATAAAATATTTGTCATTCAGTCAGTGATACTCACCATTTATTGAGGCGGATGAGAGTGCATTCCAAATAATCAACAGGAAAACAAAGGCTGTTTTCATTGTGGCTTAAAAAATGGAAGCTCTGTCAAAATAAATAAATCAAAATATTAACCTATTGGGCAATTGATTATTAACCTGGCCAAAGCAGGGAGTTTGTTTTCTGAAGCTTCTGTGCTTACCTAGTTCATAATGACACATGGGAAGTCAGCTTATTCAAATGTAAAAGAAAAAAGAAAAAGAATACACCCACACATAGCCTACGTCTTGACTCTGGGTATAGGGTTTGGTTTTCACAGCAGTGTATGCGCGCATGCTTGCTTGCTTGCGTGCGTGTGTGCGTACGAACGTGTGAAAAAATATGTGTCAGTATATGTTTCTTGTTTGTTGTATGTTTGTTGTTATGAAGTGCTGTATGTTATGTGTGTGATTCAATTAGAAAGTCACAACCGAGGAACCTCGACAAGCAGTTCAGTAACAGTTATGGTGTTGGTGACGTTGGTACTATAACAAACACCCATGTTTGCATTTCCTCCCTCATTACTCATCCCTCAGTTGTCATGTATAACACAGTGGTTATAATGCATCACCAGAAATAATGATGAAAATGCACTTTATTGTTTTTTTCCTTTAGACCACACAGGAAACTTGAGATGTAAGGTGCAATGTGCACTAAAATGTGTCCCCTGCCCATGGAAAACCCACGCATGCGATTAATGCTTAGCGATGCATACAGTAAGCATATTACAAAAAGTATCTTTGAGATGTCTTACGTTGAGAATATTCAAGTGCTCTCATCGGTTAAATGTGTAACTTCTTAATTTCAATAGACCTTGTCAGTGGATTACCATCACTAGGGAACAGTTTGTGTCCAAGTTTATTTTCTGGCAGCTACAGATATTCACAAACAATGCAACAGGAGACACACTTGGACCCATTTAGAATGTTAATGTTGTCAAGTGTGAAAAGGTCTATTAGAGGTCTTGTGTAGTTCTCTTTCTTTCTGTAACCGCTTAAAGAAATGCCTAATTTCTGTGCAGATGTAGATTAGGTAAAACACTGGATCCAATAGCAAGACACAAAATGATGTTATTGTTGATATATTGCTAATAATCCTACCAGTCAAATTCTTTTTTTATTTTAATGTCTCAATGTAGTCTCAAATGAAAGCATAGGCCAATAAACAATTTGAGGAAAATTGTATCTACACTTTTACACCTTATAAAAGTAGCCACCTTTTCCAGATATATAACCAAACACACTCATGGCGTTCTTTGGAAATCAAATATTGTTCTTCCCAACACTGTTGCAAACGTTCCACAAATTGTAGGTTGATTTGCTTTCACTCTTCTTCCTAGCTCATCCCAAACCTGCTGGACATTCAATGATTTGAAGCCCATTATCTTGTTCTTTTCCTTCTACAGTAGTTCTGACATAGTCTGGAGGCCATGTTTTGGGTCATTATCTTGTTGTAGGATGAACCTCTGACCCACTATATGTACGGTATACCAAAGGGTATTGCGTGGCACCCGAGAATGCTGTGGTACAGAGCCCATTTGGTTCAGGGTACCAGTTACTCTGGATCTCTGGACTCTGGATCCATGCTTGACAGTTAGTGTCACACAACCAATGAAGCTGTTGATTCTCGGAATCTGTTGTGGCTTTGGGTCTGTCAAACCTCTTCCTGTCAGAGTTTCCTACAGCTTCTATGTGCCTTTTGATGGTCGGAAACCCTACTCACTGTCAACTTCTGTTCTAGATGAGGGGTAACAGCCTGACTTCTCTCGCTCAGTCTGTGTGTCAGACAGTTCAAAACCCAAAGAGCTGCTTGGTCCCTGTAAAAGTGCTGCTGAGTCCATACACCGTGTGGGATCCCCCACAAGCATGTTTGTGGGCTGAACTAATCACACTGAGGAAGGCCGTCCACCAAAACGTGTGTTTGATCTGCTGCTGCATGGGCATTTTAAATAGATAAGAGATCCTAAGTGAGTGCTGGTGATCTTTTTAAAGATAGCCTACCATTTCTGCCTGAACCGTGCCCCCGATAAACGTGAACTGTGAACTGTGAACTGTTCTACTGTCGAGTGCTCGCATTCTCTTTTTTCTAGAGAACAGCCTCTTCTCTCCAAGGGAACCATGTACCTTTCCTGGGGCCTCTGGGAGCCCCTCTGCCAGAAGATATTGTCGTCCTGCAGAGACTTAAGACAAAGACTGCAGCAGGACTGGAAACTATAGACCACAGATGAAGACAAGAGAACCAAATCAACATCAGAGGAACATTTTAAACATTGTGCAACTCCTAATTCAACAACAACAGTGACATTGTATAAAAACAACTCAACCGATCAAATGCAACCCCCAACCTTTGTTAAGTCACTACTGGGGTCAAATATTGTTCCCATATTGTCTTCAGGGTTGTTTGGAGTTGACATAGACAATGTTTTAATTTTATTTCTTGATTAATTTAAACTAGCCAACTAGCCACTTGCCAATTAATTTCTCCCCACACACATTTCTGTGTTGTCACTGCTGTTGTATCCTAGTACTGACTCACCTCCCCACCCTCCCCGCCAGGCTTCCCATCCCCGAACACGGGCCAATTGTGTTCGCATAGACGCCCGACAAAGCCAGATGCACCACGGTGGATTCAAACCCAATTCTACATTGTATTAAATTGTGTCTCTCTCTGACATAGACAATTGAAGTAGAGCGAGTGACCTGACACAAGTAGAGCACTCATCTGGCCTGAGAAAGAGAGGGGGTGTATTTCCCAGCAGGCAAATTGGTGCTGCCTCCTCCCAAGAATTGTAACGCCACTCCATTAAATTTGCATTTCTTATTGGTGCAACCCAACTAAAATATTTTTTTACAAATAAATATCACTTACACTACCTTTAATTTCTTTTGTATAATTGATTATTGGGTGTTATAGGTTGTGTATAATATAGGAAATAATATTTGCTATTACATTTGTCAATTAATAGCCTATATTGTCAGATTTTTGCCTGGAGTTCAGGGTCACACAGGCTCAGTGGTGTAAAGTAACTAAGTACATTTACTCAAGTACTGTACTTAAGTATAATTTTGAGGTATGTCTACCTTCTTCAGTATTTCCAATTTTCAATACAATACTTCTACTACATCTAAGAGGCAAATATTGTACTTTTTACTCCACTACAATTATTTGACAGCTTTAGTTACTAGTTACTTTGCAGATTTAGATTGTTATCACAAAACATACATTAACCACATTAAAACATACTTAACCACAGCCTTATATTTTGGCCATTTGAAAATAGCCGAATGAGTACTTTTACTTTTGGTACTTTAAGTATATTTTGATGCCAATACTTTTGTACTTTTACTCGAGTACATTTTGAATACACGACTTTCACTTGCAACAGAGTATATCTACATTGCGGTATTGATACTTTTACTTAAAGCAAAACATTTGAGTACTTTTTACCACCACTGGGCTCCAGCTCCACCCACAGTATACAGCATGACGTAGTTATCGCCCTCTGGTGTCACTGTTGTATTATCATACAGATACGCAGCCTCTTGGTTTCAAGGCGACCGTTTTTTTAGTGCAAACAACTTTCATAGCAGCAGATTGAGTCAGGATTTATTTTGAGTGTGGCCCTTTTTCACTCATGAAATAGAAATGGGATTGATTGAAAATGCCAACAGAGCAGCGACATCATGGCTTTCTTGGGACCTGCCTCGCCTGCATCATCTGTTTGCACTGGTTTGTCTGGTGGTCATTGCTTATAAACTCACTCAACTGATCATCAAGAGAAGACAGTGGGTTCGCCATTTGGAACCTTTCCCCGGGCCGCCTGGACACTGGCTGATGGGACACGTGACGGAGGTGAATGTAACTGACTAGAAGAGCTGGAAGTGCAACGATCATGTTGCAGAACTTTGTCGTGTTTGTTTGTGTTGCGAACAGTGGTCTAAAGTAACTAAAAGTACATTTACTCAAGTACTGTACTCAAGTACAATGTTGAGGTATTTTTTATTTTACTGGAGTGTTTCCAATTTTCAGTACTTTTACTTCTACTCCACTCAGAGGCAAATATTCTACTTTTACTCCACTACAATTATTTGAAAACTTTAGTCGCTACTTTGCAGGTATAAGTTATTATATTATAAAACATACATTAACCATTTTAGCCCTATTTTATGCAGGGGAGAGTGGGGTAATGTGAGACACTTTTTACATTTTCTCCCCTCTAGGTGAGCTAAAATGATATATCAGTAAAATGTACACATTTCCCATACATTTGGGATGTTTCCTAACAATGGAAATTATCAGAATGTATTCAAGACAAAAGGCAGTGAAAATATGATTGTTTAAAAAAAAGTTTTCTGGTGTCTCACTTTACCCCAGGTCTGGGGTAAACCGAGACAAACCAGAAAAATCAATGGGGTAAACTGATCGACTTACTTTTTTCAGTTTAAAACTACCATAAAAACACATGTTCTAACAGTTAGAATAGCTAGCTTGACAACCACACATTCCAGAACTAATGTCAGACTAGTAACAGAATCATGGCAATTGGTCATTAAGCACATTTTGCTCTACACAATTGGAAGGTGTCTCACTTTACCCCAACCGAGACAAACCAGTTTTAACCAATCAAACCAATATTAGATTATCAAACCAATTGGATTATCAAACCAATATTAGATTAAACTATGTTTAAGTACTAAACTTAACTTTGAGACAGTTTCCCACTGTACCCCAAGCCATTTGTCTCACTTTACCCCACAGCCACATTTTGGTGAAAAGGACCACTTTTAGCAATTCTGGCTAATCTTCAATTAGTATTAATCACATGGATGTATAGGTTTGTAGTTCATCAACATGCATGACATAGGTTTTTCTACCTGAATCAATTTTCTTTGACACAACAGCTGATTATGTTGACAGCCCAAAAAAATACTTTTACATGCAAAAAACATATTTTAGTGAAAAAAACATGCTTACTACAGCACAATGAGGTCCTCTCCTCCATGGTAAGTGGGAAATGGGAGGGGCTTAAAAATCTAATGGTCATATGACCACACAGGTGTTGTGGTCAGGTGATAAGGGGGGTGTCTCACTTTACCCTGTGTCTCACATTACCTCACTCTCCCCCATAGACTATTTGAAAATAGCCGATCTACAAGCTCACAGCATGTTACTTTTGGTACTTTAAAGGTAGGGTAAGTGATTGTCTTTTGTTAAAATAAGTGTTAAATAGCTTTATATTCTGATTGAGTGTTTGTTCAGTAACAGGAGTCTCCAAGTCTCTCCAGCTCTTTATTAAACAGAAAATGCATTTTCAGGTCAGGATACCAATTTTATCGAATCAGGACAGAGAACTCAGACAGGATACAGATTAAACAAGTGAAATTGTAAGTGATGACACAGAGAAATGAGCATGCAAAATTGGAACTGGAACACTATAAACATGAAGCTGATAAATGGGTACTCTCTCCTGATTGCTGAAATGTTTTCACCTACCAGAAAATGTATTGTCTGTCTATCAGAGAGCTGGAGAGACAGAGAGACCCCTGTTACTGAACAAACACTCTATAGCAGGGGTCTTCAACAGAGGGTCCGGGACCCCTAGGGGATCCTCAGAGTTACTACAGGGGTCCGCCAAATCTTTGTGTGATATGATTTTCTTTTTTTTACCTCAACCACTTGAACCCTAACATCCCTTTTCTGAGGAGAACATTAGCCAAAAATAGCAGATCTACAAGCTCACAACGCCTCACGCTGCGAGGCGTTGTGAGCATGTAGATCGGCTATTTTTGGCAAAGAGGTATAGGTGTAGAGGGGAAAAAAGAGCAGACCAAGTAAACAAAAACAGTTTAATCTAAAACACAATTTTATACGATATACAGTAGAGGGGGTCCCTGCTTGATCTCTCTCTCAGCTAGGGGGTCCATGGCCTGAAAACGTTGAAGACCCCTGCTCTATAGCAATGAGTACTATCAGAATATAGTGTTTTAACCATTTAACAAAAACCTTTTTGTTTTAACCCAAAAATATCACTTACCCTACCTTTAAGTACATTTTGATGCCAATACGTTTACTCAAGTAACATTTTGAACACAGGCCTTTTCTCTTGCAACAGAGTATTTATTTATTGTGGTATTGCTACTTTTACTTAAGACTACTTCTTCCACCACTGGTGTCTGGTCCACGTAAAGGGATGTTGACTTGTCTTTGACTGACACACAGTCTGCAGGGAAGATGCGTCACTGGTTTACATAGATAGTAGCACCACATCACCTCAAATGGGAATAATTGTCTCGGCCTGGCGGGTTGATATTAACCCATTAAGACCTGAGGCCGATTCTAAAAAAAAAATAATGAAAAAAAGTCTAAAAAATATTTTTTCACGATTTTCAAAAATAGCAGATCTGCTATTTTTGAATAGCCAAAGCAATCTAAAGTGACACAGATGCGCTCCAGGTCTTAATGGGTGTTAAATTAATTAATTAATTATCTACGTTACCCTTTTGTGCACAAGTGACGTTATATCAGTGCTAACTGCTAATATTAGAGGATCATTTAAAATGGGATACATGTTCTTGCTTCACTTGCAGTTTAAACAAGATGGGACAGACATGGAAAAGCTGGTGACGTGGGGGGAGCAGTACCCCTTGGCCTTTCCAATGTGGTTTGGTCCCTTTGTTTCCTTCCTCAATATTCATCATCCAGATTATGTGAAAACCATACTAGCAACAACAGGTAGGTGTGTGTGTGTGTGTGTGTGTGTGTGTGTGTGTGTGTGTGTGTGTGTGTGTGTGTGTGTGTGTGTGTGTGTGTGTGTGTGTGTGTGTGTGTGTGTGTGTGTGTGTGTGTGTGTGTGTGTGGGAACGTATTATGGCCTTGGGATATAACTGTCAACTTATTGTCCTTGTGTATGGGAGTCTGGACCACGTCCACAAACATGTGCTCCGCGGCATGCAATTAGGAGGATTGCAAAAGACAAATGCAAAAAAGTTGCCTAAATACTGTTCTGTCTCAGCTATTATGGGCAGTCTGTCTATCTGGAGAAGGCGATGTTTCATTTACCCTTGAGTGGCAAAAAAAAAAAAAACACAACTGTTGAATTTCTGTATATAGTATGTCATCAATTCGTTATCTTTTTTCCTCTGTGTGTTAAGCATGTGCAGCAGTTGTATCTGGTTTGCCCGTATAATATGACCTTCTTCTGATCAATGTTTGGATCTATCATGTATTGCACTGATCTACAACAGCCTGTAGCCGATCTACAACGCATCACAACACGTTGCAACACGTCTCAACGCAACATGTTGTAGATCAGCTATTTTTGCACAATGCTGGCCTATTATTGACACACCCAGAATAGGGAATTGAGTCATCGCATGAACAGAATCATATCAAAATATTATTTCCTCTTTGGTGTGTGTGTGTGTGTGTGTGTGTGTGTGTGTGTGTGTGTGTGTGTGTGTGTGTGTGTGTGTGTGTGTGTGTGTGTGTGTGTGTGTGTGTGTGTGTGTGTGTGTGTGTGTGTGTGTGTGTGTGTGTGTGCGCGTGTGCGTGTGTGTGGGGGGTGAGAGAGAGAGAGATTGTTATACGTGTTCTTTGTTACACACCCTATGTTATTTAATCACACCAGTGGCCAGTGCAATACATGAATCACTTTTTTAATAGCTGAAAAACATTTTCTGTTTTTTTCCTTTTCTCAATAGAGCCCAAAGATGATATTGCATATAAATTTCTTCTTCCATGGATCGGTAAGACAATCTCGCCTTTTCCACAACTATCAAAGCTTAACTGGGAATCTGAATGATATTCACACTGTATAAGAGATCTGTAATTATGTGCCTTTATACAAGTGTGCCTATTGTAGGCATCTACTGTGTTTTACGTCAGCAACAGTTATTTTGAACTTGATGTGTATTGTTTTGTGAGTGCACTGTAAATTTCCGACTTAACTACTTTCAACCTGGACACCAGGAACAAAAATGTTCAACCTGGCGTCCCTATTTTTATTGTGCCAGGAAGTATAAGATAGGGCATCAGGGGTTAAATTAACATTGAGGATTTTACTGTGTGTGAGCTGGACATTTCTTCATGTTTCTTGCTGTCTAGGAGATGGTTTGCTCACCTCAAAAGGTCAGAAGTGGTTTCGCCACAGAAGGCTGCTGACACCAGGTTTCCATTACGATGTTCTGAAGCCATATGTAACGCTGATGTCAGATTCAACCAAAACTATGCTGGTATGGTTACATCAAAGCTACAGTCCAAAGATGAAATAAATCATGTCATCTATAAATGGAAATAGAAATAACAGCTAAATTCACACATTCAAATTGTATTTATTTTATTTATTTTATTTATTTTATTTATTTTATTTATTTTATTTATTTTATTTATTTTATTTATTTTATTTATTTTATTTATTTTATTTATTTTATTCGCTTATTATCCAACAGTAAAACAGATAGAAACGGTTCATAATGTTGCTGGAAAAAAGGGAAATCCCACACATCTCAGTTTTGACCATCCATAATAGTATACTGTATGTGCATACATAATATAACATACGTGAAATAATAATGAATTAATTAGATTGCAATAACTAATTAACTAATAATAACTGATTAACAAGGTTATAAGGTTATATTTATTTAATTTATCACAGAACATAATTTCCTACACACTTTGGGTGGATTTGAGTGTCTGAATAACTACATGTGGGATAAGAGGCATTTGTTGATGTTAATTTCTGCCCTTTTGTCCAGCTCCTATAGAGGTAACATCTGTTCTTTCCCCCTTCCAGGACAAGTGGGAGGGTTACGCCAAGACCAACGAGTCCTTTGAGCTGTTTGAGCATGTCAGTCTCATGACACTGGACAGCATCATGAAGTGTGCCTTCAGCTGTGAAAGCAACTGTCAAACAGACTCAGAGAGGTCAGTCAGCCAGTGAGCACAGTTCCATGGTCATTTTCTGACCTTTTATTGTTGACTTCATGCGTCTTGAACCACTTGGGAACATTCTGCAAAAATACCAGATCTACATGCTCACAACTTGTGACAAGTGAGCTTGTAGCTATTTTTGGCGAAGAGATTTGGAAAGCGGTCAAAGTGCAGTTGTAACTCAAGTCCGGCTCTCTAAGAGTAGAGAGTTTAAGTGGTTAACCAATAACTACATTAACCCTGGCGTCCCTATTTTGGACACATTTAAAAAAAACGTTCAACAAATTTAAATTATACATTTTCAAATTAAAATAACACAAAAATAGCTGATCTACAAGCTCACGTCGCATCGATTGTCGACACGTTGTGAACTTGTAGATTGTCCTTTTCCGCTATTCATAGTGTAAGGCTTCTTTTTTTGTACTTTGTTGTGTCAAAACATGTTAAGGCAATACCTCATTAAGTACATTTTGAGTAATGTACTTAGTGTAAGTAAAAAAACCTTCACCTATACAAAAAAGGGGATAAACTAAAATTAATTTCATTCATGTATCCATATACATATATATCCTTTCTGAGGAAACAAACACATAATATATACTTAACCCATTTAGACCTGTTGCAACATATACGTTGTTATACCTTTCAATCCGGGAGCCACCTCTGTCTCATTAGTTGTTGCTATACATATAGCAACATAATTGTGTTTTTTTTTTTTTTTTTTACGTTTTCAGAAAACTTACAGTAGGTTAGGTTTTAGAAGCCGTTTTTAGAATCGGCCTCAGGTTTAAATGGGTTAATACAATTTTTTTAAATAAAAAATAACAAAAAAAGGGGTGGATATGGTTAGGCTTTGTTGTGTCATTTTGATATTATGTCTTCTGTTTTCTTTTCTTTCATTTCTTTTGTTTCTGAATACTTGGGGGTTAAAAAAGTATGGTCCTTCGAGTGGTTCATTAATGTTAAATAATCAATTTATATTTATTTGAAAGATAGAAACACCATTTTTTCCATTAATTTGTCTTCCACTTTTTCCAGCCAAGACGAATAAGGCTTAAGTGCTTATGTTCATGTAACGTGGTGATGTTTTTCTGTACTTTCTTTTGTACTCCTGCAAGGATGTAATTTGTTTCCTACACGGAAAACACATTCATCAATTTGATGCAAAGTCTCCAACTTGAACGTTTTTCAAAGTTTATATATAGTTGTGATGTTTTTATTGTAGGTTTATAAGATGGTTTATTGTATAGTGGAGCCAAATTGAACTTGTGTTTCTAACATATTTACAGTGGAACAAATGCATACATCAAGGCGGTGTATGAGCTCAGCGACCTGGTTAATCTGCGTTTCCGGACCTTTCCATACCACATCGACGCTATTTTCCACCTCAGCCCACATGGCTTCAGATATAGGAAAGCGTGCAAGGTGGCTCACAGTCATACAGGTAGGCTGATCTTCATCCGATGAGGACTTGTTTTCCATAATGATGTGCTTCAATTTGGGGGGGTGAGCTGTTTCCTGAATTCCATCGTACCATATTTCTGAAATAAATGGGATGTGGGTTTTATTTTAGTTTGTTTCAAAGGAATGCAAAAGGAGCTGTGGTTGAATTTTGTGTCAGCAGTTATTTTTGTTACCGTGCATATTTTCAGTGCATTGATGCTAAAGAATAAGAATCACCTTTTATTGACACCTCACACAATTACAGGTGGAAAAGAGTGGGTTCTTTTTTGTGTGCAGGCTCTCAACAGTACAGTTACAGGAATAGTTAGAATAGATAAGAGATAATAGAGAAGTAAGAAACACAGAACAAGTCTAAGAACAGGAAGGCACAATCAGCTAAATCTACAGTAAACAACATTTTACTTTGAGGTGTATTTCACCACCTGTTATGTGACTTCACCCAATCATGTTCACATGGGGCGCGTTCGAAAATACAGCACTGAGCGCACTGGCCAATACAAACTAATAGGCGAGTGTGCTCCGGTGCGTAATTTCCGAACGCACCCCTAATGTACACCTGAGATGAGCACATTTCTAATACACTCCCATGATTCATTGCTTTGTAGAGGAAGTCATACGAAAGAGGAAAGAAGCTCTTCAGGATGTAAAGGATCAGGGCAGAACCCAAACCAAGAAACACATGGACTTTCTGGATATCCTTCTGTGTGCCAGAGTATGTCACATCCTCAGTACCTTTGATTTTACAATATTATTAACCCTAGAACACTAACGGTGAATATTATCACACCATCACTAACGTTGGGTATGTTTTACCCAATGTAATATATTCAATGTAAAATACTTCTCATCGGCCTCGGCCGTAGCGTGACGGTCCAGGCACCCTAGGCTGCAATGCCAGCCTGACAGCAAGTCGCAGGTTCGACTCGACGACCTTTGCTGCGTGTCACCCCCCATCTCTCTCCCCATTTCCTGTCAGCCTACTTACCCTATCCCTCTCTAAAATAAAGGCATAAAAAGACCCCAAAAAAACGTTTAAAAAGATTATAAATACTTCTCATCAAAAAATATTAAAGTGCAACAATTCATGATAAATTGAGGTACTCAATATAAATAAAAAGGGAGCTGGGAACTTCTTCTTTGGTCCACCCATTCCTGAGACATGTGTGCCTTGTCCAGTGAAGGCACAGTCTCCCTACATGACTGAAAACTGTGGGATCACTATCACTAACGTTGGGTGAAGATCACCCAATCCTACACTCAAACCTGCCTTTAGATAAAAAACAGGGATGGGGGCAGGGAAACAAGCCTACCTTTGATGATGCCACTGAGCAGCCTGAAGATACCCAAGGACCCACCCACCTCAGACATCACAATGAAAATCACATAACCATAATTGTGTGGGTGAAAATCACCCGACATTAGTGTTCTAGGGTTAAATGCTATTATACAGTACACATTCAAACATGGACCCGGGTTAAACTATCAGTCTGGATTTTGAGGTGTATTGGCAAAGAACCACAAGCCATCTATGCCATTTTTGTTCAAATACATAACTTATTTCCTGTGTTTTTTGGTATTGTTTACTATATTGAACGTCAGGCACTATTCCAACCTACATTCTTCCCATATTTTTCACAGGATGAGGCACAGCAGGGTCTGTCGGATGAAGACCTCCGGGCAGAGGTTGACACCTTCATGTTCGAGGGCCACGACACCACAGCCAGCGGCGTCTCTTTCACCCTCTACTGCTTAGCCTGCAACCCGGAGCACCAGCAGCTCTGCAGGGACGAGATCCTACATGCCCTGGATGGAAAGGACACAGTCGAGTGGTACGGTGGTCACTGTGTTAAGACTGTCACCATATTGTGGAAGTCGATGATTATCTGATGAATCTCTTTGTCGATAACCTCAAGTGCACTTACAGATGATCAGTTATCTCCGACTAGCGCCTACTGATATGTTTGGGGCAACAGCATCGAGAATGGCTGCAAACAAACCTACGCCTACTGCTTTGAAAACCAGTCATATCACCATCCCAATATGATGGACCGTGCTAAAGTCTTTTCATTGGTTCTGCAATGCAGTTGTAACTTAAATTTCCAAATTGTGTCCGCACCCAGTTTTAGCCCATACATTGAATTTAGATCACCAGATTGTTTATTGTTAATAACGGATCCCCTTTAGTCCTCATTGCAGTGAAGGTTACTCTTCCTGCGGACCAAACATTCACACTGAACAATCAAATGGAATTCCACCATTACATAGTTAAAGTAAAACAAAACAAAACTAGAAAAATGTGCTCCTCGGAGAACAGGTCTCCGCCAGGCCAGGTAGTAGAAGTCAATCTTAGCCAATCAGGATGAAATATGAAAACTCGTACTGTCTTGATGACATGACTATAGAGATAATGTGTACCGATTTGCATGATGTTTGTACAAAATCTGTAGGAGTAATAGCAAAAGAATATGTTTAACAGAAATCGGCCTCCTGGTGATGCTACAAGGCTACATGCCAACCTACACTACTCCAGATACTGATACCAGATGTACCGTATCAGTAGGCGGAGATCTGTGATTGTCTAGCTATGCGAGACTAAGTGCACCAGGCATAGAACGCAAACTCGAATTATTGTTATTTTCCCAAAGTCATTGAATAGCTAAAATGGTCTCTGACATTGACATAATAGGTATCTGCCTTGTTTTTAGGGAGGATCTCAGTAAATTCCCATACACCACCATGTGCATAAAGGAATCCCTCCGTCTTTACCCTCCTGTACCGGGAATGGCACGAAAGATAACCAAACCTATGACCTTCTTTGATGGAAGGAGTGTGCCGGAAGGTAAGTGGAGTATTTGCTAATTACACACTAATGAACAGAATGGAATGGAGTTTGTCCAGATCGCTGTTTGCTGGAGCCAATTAAAAGTATTTTCTTTGTCATGAGCTTGCTAACCTTTTATCTTGTAGCTCACCTATAGTATAAGATATAAAGATTAAATATTAACTTGTATTTGTTTTCTCTGTAGCGGCGCCACACACGGTTCAATGACCCGGTTTTCATTGTATTGCACCATTTCAGCTTTGTACTACATGCACGTAAACTACTAGCAACTCCATTGCAATCTTGCATAATTTAAATACTGCAATAATAAAATAGTAATAAAAAAAAGACTGTCAGTATATTAGTGTGTACTGTAATGACAAGTTACCATGTCAAAGCTGCAGGGAGGGCCATATCATTTCACAGTTCACTGTTTGTTTCAAAATAAATCATATTTTTATTGAATTTTGTTTACGTCTTTGTAGGTTGTCTCGTCGGCACCAGTGTTTATGGAATATCTAGGAATCCAACTGTCTGGGAAAACCCTCATGTAAGCACACCCTCATTACTGGTTCACCAAAACGTCATCTTTACACTGTTTTAAGACTCGCACCAGACAGCAAGCCGCTCTAACTCCATTTGGGTTCCATTTGTACACTCTTTGGAATTACTTGTATACATTTTATTGTGTTTATTGTGTTGAACACTATCCCCTTATCTTGCATTCTCAAAGGCGTTTGACCCACTCCGTTTCCTGCCCGAGAACACCTCAAAAAGGTCACCCCATGCCTTTGTGCCCTTCTCTGCTGGCCCAAGGTTTGTCCCCACAACACCCTGTAACTCAGATACTATATTAAGGTACCTTGTGGTTTGGCCGGAAAGACGGGTTCTCATATTACTAACTATGGTATTCACTGGCTATTCATTTACCGTACCTCGAGGGAGGCAATAAAACAAACAATAAAGACGTTGTTAGGTTTTCATTACAGGTTAACATAAACAATGCAAGTTATGAAGTATGTGAAACAAGTGATCCAAATGGTAAAACAATAAATACATATGTATTTTCACTAAAGAATAAAGTAAACCTTTAAAATAATATAGACCATAATCGCTGTTACAGTCTCAAAGGGCTTTACAAACCACTTTAACCCTGGCATCCCTACTTGGGGCATGTCATTGTAGGCAAAACATATCAAATATTTTCACAATTTCTTCAATTGATTTCTTTTTTATTACAAGTTTTTCATAAATAATATACTATATACAAGCTCACAATGAGTTGCAATGTGAGGCCTTGTGAGCTTGTAGGTCAGCAATTATTTTCATACATTTTTGAATAGGACTTAAGTGGTTAAAGGAAACCGCCAAAGCACTTAGACCCTCAATCAGGCAAGGAAAAACTGCTTAGAAAAATGAAAACGTGGCTTAAAACATGGTAATCATTACCTAACCACCCACACACATTACCAGGTATTGTTTAATTTCAAATTGAATTATTCTACTTAAAGGAATAGTTCGCCCAAAAAATTACTTATTTTCTATCAATTACACATCCCATAAAACCTTGAATTCATGGAGATTTTTTTGTTTTTGTCACATTCCTAAGCCAATAATTTGATGACTGTGTGTATTTCCGGTAGGAGACACAAAGAGTCTCCTTTGTGTCCCCTACCGGCTACATTAGCCGGTAGGGGACAGTAATCAAATTATTGGCTTAGGAATGTGACACTAACAAAAAAAATGCCATGAATTCAATGCTTCATGGGGTGTGTAATTGATATAAAATAAGTAATTTTTTGGGTGAACTACTCCTTTAAATGGTTTATTGGGGCTCCTTACGAATTGCATTGTTTGTTTTTAATGTCAATAATTAAAGTAGCTATTCTTCTTAATACATAAAAAAAAAGTGATCTACGTAGTTAGTGGCAGTGTCTGAGACAAAAGATGCTGACTGAATGCGTGTGAGCGCGCATGCATGTCCGCAACTGGTTTCGGCCCACATCAAGTCACCATTTGACCAATTCGGCCCCGACCCCAAAATGAGTTTGACACCCCTGGCTTAGACAAACCCCTTGAAGGGGATTAATAAAAGGAAGAAAACTTGAGAAGGATCACAAAATAACGGACCTCCTTCCAGTGAGGACAGGTATGCAAAAGGTGCAGAGAGGGCAATATCCAAATGCAAAACAAACAAAAGCAAAAAAACAAAAAACAACTATTATCAAAGCAGTCAACTGTCAACCCTTCTGCAGCACCTCAATGTTCTGTATCTGGATAGGGCAGTAATTATGGCGATTTGAATAAGATTTGAATCATACAGAATGGAGCCTGTGCTTGTCATTCAAATACTAATCTCTCAAGAACAGATTCCGAGCTGCGCTACTGAAATTCAAATTCAGTAGCGTCAAATTCAAAGGAAAAAAACAGCAGAGGGTGAGGGTGCTGTTTTTTCCTTTTTTTTGACGATGGGTTCTCTGATTGTTCAAATACCTACATACTCAGTTGGGTCTGTTCCTATTCCCATTTGCATGCCCTTCTCTCAAGGCTGTGTGCTATAAGTGAAGCAATATACCAGAATTGCATAGTTAACCTCGCGTCACCAGCCTTTCCACCGGGGAGGAAAGCCTGGTATTCGTTCTAAAACTAGCCATGTGATCCGGTTTAGAAAAAAGGAAAACCGGAACCGGTGGTTGGTTCCGGTTGGCGTCACATTGTTTTTATTCCCCACATAATGCGAATCAATTAGTCGCACTACGAGTTAACAAAACAGTTACACCAAACTAAACAAGTTTTAAACTAGGGGAATCATTTTGGAGGTGCATGGCGCCGGTGGTTCGGGTCGTGGGTTCCGGCCACCTGATGGTGTAAAGTTATTTGCGCTCCGACCGGATCAGAAACCCGAAAATGGTATTGATCCCTGGCTAGGATTAGTACTTCACTGCTCACATTGTTCTCATTGCTATTCCTTTTATTTGTTCTTCTTGCCATAGGAACTGCATTGGACAGAACTTTGCCATGAATGAGCTGAAAGTGGTGGTGGCCCAGACACTGAGGAGGTATGAGCTGATAGAAGACCCCACCCAGAAACCCATGGTTATCCCCAGACTTGTGCTCCGCTCTCTTAACGGCATCCACATTAGGATCAAACCTGTGTAACCAGGGGCAGAGCTAGACTCTCAGCACAGAATGGGCAGAGAACTCCCAAGGGGCCCTTCTGATTTCATTTCAGAATTCATGACTGTATCCAGTAAAGTAGTGTAGCTGATATCCTACCATGAACACAAATTGTCACTTATTGAGCCAAGCATGCCACAAGACAAGCTTGTTCTGAAGTCAGAAAAAAGAAGAAAAAAAAAAACGGGTTGCCATACAAACCAAGGACAGCACACGTTGCTCTAGAGTCTACATGCATGGATTGAAGAATGGTTCAGTGTCACCGCTGATGGAGTGACAGGCGATGCACCGTGGAGGATTCAAACCCGTCTCCACGCTGGTGGGCAAGAACCTTACTAGCTGTCGTGGGCATAACTTGGTTAAATAAGCAACTCAAGCCCAGATCGATGCCAGCATGTTATCATGTTAAATACAAAATTTCCAATGTTTCTGGCAAAATTCTTAAATGTTTTTTCTTTAGTCGGTACATCATCATTGAAAAAGAATATAATGAAAAAGTACCAAAAACAGCCCTTCCCTAGTGAGCCGTGGAGCCTGGGGTGCTCACACTCTTCGCCCTCGCGGTAGCACTGCTACTGCGTGTAACCCTAAAGGGAAATTCAACAAATCCAGTCATATCTGGATGTTCGGGTGGCACTAACACGGTTAGTATAATGTATGTGTTACAGAAATAACCATATCTGACACAGACATACAATACAGTACATATATTATTTTAGCTAATGTTTATATTTAGTTTGAACTCACTATTAAAATTGTGCTTGGCCATCTGAGAAATGTGAGGTTTATATATTTGTCATGTGCTGATCAAGTCTATTTTATTATTATAATAACACATACAGTTACGAAGGTTTTTTAAATAACAAAATAATTGTAATGGAATTTTACACTAATTATAATTGTCATTTTGACTTGCACTGTAACAATAATTGAAATGGAATTTAACACTAATTATAATTGTCATTTTGACTTGCACTGTAACAATAATTGAAATGGAATTTAACACTAATTATAATTGTCATTTTGACTTGCACTGTTCTATGTTTTTGATGAGTCACACTTTGCACATTGTGAAACATATTTAATTAAATGTTTACTCGATTAAAAGCACTTTGTTTTTTCAAAGAGTGAATAATAAATGTAACTTCTATTCCCACAATCTTCAACTCTCCATATGATTTACCCGCCAACCCTGTTTCAGGAGGAGCTACTTGTTGGTTGTGTATACAGTGAAGCTGTTTTGAGTGTACTATGTGTTACCTAGGTCACTATAGTCTAGGTCACTATAGTCTATTCTCCATGGTGCGCTTGATGGATCATACACACCAGCTGCCAACAATGTCAGAACATCAACAGATTTTCCTGGCAGAGTCATGGTGGGGCTTATTTTTGATTGGTTTGTTATTGCCTTGCCTTTACCCCAATAAGAGAAGCACCAACACTTCAAAAACAGACTTCCAAAGTCCTCTCAAGACACCTGTCAATATTTACCTCTGGTGTCCATTATTGTCTTTGGATAGATGTTCTCCCAGTGCCAAGGACATTGTATTCTTCACCAGTGTTGCAATACTACTTGAAAACCTTTAAAAGGTTAAAGGTGGAACAAACTGTCCAGTTTTACAAGAGAAACATCCAACCTAAACAGGGGCTTGGAATGAAAGGCTTTCTGTCAGGGTCAAAGGTGGAATAAACTGACCAGTTTTACAAGTGAAACATCGAACTTAAACAGGGGCTTGGAATGAAAGGTTTTTTGTCAGGGTGTGACCCGCAGTGAGTAAATAGATCTGATGTAAACTCACAACATAAACCGTCTCACTTTAACCAGGAATGAAAATATTCAAGTCAAGGAGCTACGAGTCAAAGTTTCATCTTTAAAAATTATTTACAGTCAGTTATGATTACAAAATCCACTCGTCCAAATGTAGGCCTAAAGTTTGGGGCACAACGTCAATACAAAGCTGATACAAATACAATAACTTTATGGACAAAGTAAACCCCCTCTTTTTAATTTGGCTTTCAGAGATCAACCTTCTGATTGCAAGAAAGGTGTACCATTTGTGTCAATTTCCAAAACTGTGTATAGCCTGACAAACTGTCAGTGGGTCTTCATAAACCTTTATATCCAAATTCGGCTTAGTACACATACGGTACAAACTTAATGTTAAATGTACAGTACTATGTAGTGCACAGCATAGTTGAAATGCTGTTTTGAATGCCTACATAACTATTTCACATTCAGTATACCAACACAGCTTACTAGCAGGTAGCACGCACACAATTTGGATGAGAATACTAGCTTGTTTCAACAGAAAACATTTGTATCTTTGATTTCTGTGCACAAGTCACCATCTAGTGGCCAGCAGGATAAACTCCCCAATATACGTACTTCCTGAATTAGGACATGTTGGCCTAACATTGAAAACCAAGATGATGGCCACATTATTTCTTAGAACGTCTTGATAATAAAATAAAGTTCCTCTTTTGATTAAAACTGAACTCATTTCATATCCAGATGCTTCAGTCGTTGACAATTCTACATCTCGTATAAAAGCGTTTTATCCTTGCTCAATAGTTTATCAAAATACATCAAAATAAAAAGGTAGTGAGTGAGCAAAAAAAAAAAAAAGTTCAAACATTTGTTAAGTTGGAAAAAACAAAAACAATACAACAAAACCATACAGTATAAAAGGATTTGTAACTCTGAGTGACACTATATTCACGATGCCTGACAATGGCGAGTACGCCAAACCAACGCTCTGGGGCACAAACGCTTGCTGACAACTCTTAGAAGAATTTACTCCAACTCCACGCCATGGACAAGATTCCACAACATTCAGAGCGACTCACGGGACTCTCTCTGCAGAGCTACAGATGATAGCTTACAATCCCCAGGCAATTGGTGGAATGCCTTTTGAACAATGTATATATTTATTTATTGTGATGATGGAGTAACCAAAAAAAACAAACGCACACAACCGAACAAAGAGAACTATATAAAAGAAAATCATATCTGAGAGGCGAATGACTCCATCCTCTCATCAGGTCACAGTCCCTGATGTCACAGCTGGTAACCTGAGTCAGCCCCCTGTGTGTGGGGGGGGTGGGAGGGATCAGATAAGTAGGGAGGGGGTGGGTTTCTTGCCCGGCCACGCCTCTTTGGCGTACTTCTTCTTGCGTGGCTCGTTGTGGCTGTCGGGGAGGTAGGGGCCCATGACGGGCGTGGGGTTGAGCTTGACGGGTGGCTGGGGGGCCCCTGGGGCAATGTCCACCTCCGGGGCCGGGTTAGGGAAGAGGTGTGGGAGCCCTCCCAGGATGGTGGCCCCTGAGGGGGCTCCAGTGGGCTGATTCTCGTGGCTGGTGGGGGGCAGGTCGCCATACAAACCGCTGTTCAGGCCATAGTGCATGCGTTTCGAGGCGAGGTCGTCAAGTCCTAAGGTGTTTTGTCCCTCAACTCTCCGTTTCTGAAGACAACAAGAAAGATGAAACAGCCATACATTTATACGGTCAACATTTCTCATCAATGTAAATGTATTAGCTTAATAAATGTCATACATAAAAGTATTTAAAAAGATAATAAATGTCATACATTATATTATATTATTAGTTTAGAAGGATATACTGGTATATTCATAAAATATGGTCTACATTTACCTGCTCATTAGGTCATAAACGTATCAGCCTAGTAGTATATGCATTATAGATTACGGTATAAATTTTATTTGGTCAGTAGGCATGCATTACTCTTTCGCTTTGAACTAAGCACACATCACTTTTTTGCTTCGCATAGGCACACGTCACTTTCACTTTCACGATTAAAAACAGACAATTTCACAGAAAGTTTGCATGCCTGTACCTTTTTATGTGAAATGAAAACAAAAGTAAAAGTTACTTAATTTGTCAAAATGTTCAAGTTTATTTGTCAATTGTACAAAGAGTAAGTGTACATTGTAATGCTTGGTCCCCGAGCTTCTCATGCAACTTAAGGAAATATTAAACAAAAAAGTTAAAAATATTTCTATTTACACAAATAAGTAGAGACTGTAGAGTAGAGTAAATGCCATCCGCCTTGTTTTTGGAAGGGGTCACGTACAGCACAATGCAGCTTTATGTTAAACTTAAAGATTGGTTAGCACTATGCCTTCAATTTCACCGAGCATGTAACAGAATCAACACCTACCTTGATAGGGACAACAGCAGTCTGCACCATATTCCTGAATCGACCAACAGAGGGGTCCACGTCCTCTGCAATTATTTAACATGAAAAAAATCAATATTGTTGCCGTGATCCTCACCACATGCACAATTGCACATCTGGAGAAATGTGTTCAACAGGCACATTTCTTGATAGGAAGCTATGACAAAAGTATATCCATTCCATACGATGTTATTCAAGCTAAATGTTGATCAATTTGTAAAGCTATACAGACATACACCAAAATATATCAACTACCAGTCACATCATTTACAGTTGACTCATGTTTGTCATTCATGTTTCACATTTTGCATGGGCTTCGATATTTCTCAATGACAATTGGCAATTACATGGGACACTAATATTCCACTAATAATCAGAATGACAGCTCAATGAAAATAAAAATACATCACTTAAACACCTCAATTGGAATACGATCCGGTCAATCTGATTGTCCATGTAAACGCAGTCATTGTTACAAGTACAGAGAGCTTAAGTTGTCGGGATTGTGGCACAGTGGTGGAAGTGGGCCACAGTGGCCCTCATTTATCAACGCAGCGTATAAACCGGCGTATATTTTTCCATATATTCGGCCGTACACCAACGTCGAAGTCACATTTATCAACGCATCCTACACAGCTGATCCGAGCTTGCACTTGGTCCCAGCATTGATAAATGACACGGCTGAAACGAGCGTCATTTAAATAACACGCCCTTAAAATATTCTCAAAACGCCCCGATTTTACGACATGAAGACGAACCAGAATACGACCAAAGACATGAAAAGCCAATAAGAAACAGTCCCCCCAGCCCCCCCCCCCCCCCCCCCGCTGGCCTCGCCGCACACGCACACGCCTCTCTCTCTCGCTCTCTCTCACCTCTCACACACACACACACACACACACACGCGCCCGCCCAACTTTGTCTTTCATGTCCGTGTCCGTAGCGTAGCGGTACATGAGACTCGGGCGGAATGCAGTGATTCCGTGCCGCCACGTTAATATTGGAGCGTCGGGTTTATATATCCTTAACCCAGCCAGGTTGTGTAGCCTACATAACTCTCTATGACATAACTCCATAACATAGGACAAGCTACTGTAAGTTTGTAGACCTCACTGTCCATGAAAACGTGGCCGGGACTCCCGGCGCAAAAGCGCTCGTATATTTTTGAAAATAGCAGATCTACAAGCTCACAACGCGTCGCGATGCAACGCTGGCTTGTGAGCTTGTAGATCTGCTATTTTCAATACAGACAGATCTACAATCTTATCTGAATGACTGTTAAAGCAGTTTGTTTAAATTACTTTATAAAATGATATATTTTCACAGCCATTATTTATTAGTGTAGATATACACATTTAGGAGTGGATTATGTGTCCAGATGCTTGTCAGACAGTCAGACAATGGTGCTCCGCAGGTCTAGAATGGAATAAATGGGTGCAGCCAACGTCAACAACTGGTCTCGACCAGACGTGAGATCTCAGCGTACCGTAGGATAAAGCCCACGTCAGGATATATTGATAAATGCCGAAAATTGCGGTGATTACGCCGTACGCTCATTATTCGGGCTGCACCACGTTGATAAATGAGGGCCAGTGTCACTTCAGCGTGCCATTTGTACCTGGGTTGATGATGTCATCGTCCTCGCTGAAGGTCACCCTGGAGTTCTTCCTCTTCCTCTTGGGCCTCTGGATCTCTAGGTTTCCCTCCTCGATGGCCAGAGTAGAGATGCGTTTGTTGTGGGCTGTGTTGAACTCTGTCAGATTCTGTTCGAATGTAGACAGGGGTGAAATAACATTAACATGGTCATTGTCAACCTTTTGGGATAGAATAGGCTCTGTGCATAACTGTAGTCCTGGGTTTCCAGAAGGTGGCATACCCGTGTCTTGTTCATTTTCCCATATTGGCTCGGCAGCAGTTTAGAACGGCAAATACACATGAAGGTGTCATTTGTGTTTCCTGTTCAAATCTGCTGCCGAGCCAATTAAACGAAGCTTCTGGAAACCTGGGACTACAGTTATGCACAGAGCTGATAGGTGAAGGGTTCAGGCTCAATGACCACTTAAAAACCCCTGAAGGTCCCTAGGCTGGTGGGGGGAGTGTAGTGCCCAGGATCACTTAGCAAATTGGCACCGGGTGAAAAAAAAGGGTTACAAAAACAAGGGATAAAAATAATAACATAAAAACAAATAAAAAAACCCTGAAGGTGAATGACATTGCCAACTAGGACCGTTGTAAGCAGGGCAGGAATTTCATGGAGGTCATGAAGGCCAAGCCCGCCATTGCCCCTCAGTTTGGCCTTCTGTCCTTCAAAGAAATGATATACCACGAGGCCACAGTGGCCTTGATGCCCTGTCTGATTTAACCGCCATCTCTTTCCTGTAATCTTCACAGACACACCCTGCTTGTGTAGAACAGGACGTGAAACGTTTGTGGTCAAACGTGAGAAGGACACATACAACTGAACTAGACTAAGAGTGTAGATTTCAAAAAAGGGTGACAACAAGGGAGGCGAAAAGGATGATAAAAAAAGAGTTATGTCATCTGCCAGGTGCAAAGGCAACTCAGACTGTCTATGTGACTTCTGAGACACGTAGCATATGCTGTATTGAGAATTGTAATTAACAATTGTGTCGTCTAATTTAACACTACAAAGCAAGTCCCATTTCACCTCATGATATCAACTGGACAATTTCACATGATTTTCCAGAGATATTGTGATATCTATAGATATCAGAAGATGGTCTTCTGGTTATTGTGATTTATTTATTCAATTTTTCCCCATATCACCCAGCCCTAGACTATCATAACACATTCTTTTTGTTTTCATGGATTTGTACTTGGTAGTTGTCCTATATTGGTTCCTCCGTCATCGGTGTGTGAGAAAGGCGTGTTGGAGAAAGGCGCTAAACGTATAAATGCACCATTAACCATTTGACAAGTAGTAGTAGTCATAGCCGTGGGAAGTGGGGGTGCTGAGGGGGCTGCAGCACCCCCTGAAAATAAAGTATGAAAAATTAAAAAATGTAATTAAAAAATAATTATATTAAAAAGAATTAAAAGCATTTTTGCATAATGTGCCTGTTGTTGTTGGTCGTTATTTGTGGGGGATTTAGTGCAATAAGTGTTCTGGAACCGAATTAAACGAATTCAATTAACAGAACCAAATTAACCGAATTAAATTAACAGAATAACCCCAGAAACCGCAAATTTTCGCGCACGTTAGGCACGCATACAGCACATAGGCTACCTCTATGATACAGCACCCGTAACCTACAGTATAACGTCTTCCCACGGCCCTGATAGTAGTTCACAAGAAACTCCACAAACTTACTTCTAACTCCGTCTCTTCCTCTGGGAGCCCAAGCAATCCTTTCAGCTCCTCGTCCTCTCCCGTCTTACTGTCTCCTGTTGTGGTCGATCCCTGGGTCTGGGGCTTCTCTCTGATGGTGTAGGTCCGTGTCGAGGCCCCAAAAGATATGGTGGAGTCTATGGGAACCTGCTGCGGTTTGTGGGCCTCTAGACGAATATGTCCAAGGAAGGTGCCATGTGCTAAGAAAGGGCACGATCAATCAATTATTTCTATATGTCTAGACAGGTTTCTGTTTAGTAAAATCACTGATTCAGTTTCTGTTTTGTAAAATTCAGTGATAAATGATTGACACTGCGGGTGGCAACAACTGCAGTTTTAAATGTCATACATTGCTTAGAATATTGTATTGTATAATTCAGTAATTCATCTGTATTCAAGATGGTCATACATTTAACCCATTCAATCCGGGAATGGATTGGCTATTCAAAAATAGCAGATATACAAGCTCGTAGCCCGGCAAAATATATATTCTACAAATGTCTTATACATCCTAACCGTATGTTGCTAAATCAGTGGTTCTCAAACTTGTTCATGTCAAGGAACCCTAAAATGATATGTATTTGGCCGCGGACTCCCATCTCAAAATATTGTGTTCCAGGGACCCCCCAGAAGCAAAGATTTGAGTTACAAATGTTCGCTTTAAAAATATATATAATCAAAGATTTGCACAAATTTTCACGATTTTATAATAGCCAAAGAAATCTAAAATGATGCGTTCCCGGATTGAATGGGTTAAAAAGCAGCGTGTCAACAGCTGAGTTACAATGCGATTTTGAATGCTTTCTTACTACTGTTGAGGTCTATGAGGAACAGCCTCTTCAGGTGTTTGTGGTAGACGAGAGCAGCATGTGCACGAGAGCATGACTGATGATCAATGGTAAAGTCACACCAATCTGGGTTCCTACCAATCAGGTAGTATTTCTTCTCATCTATGATAAGTTTCTAGAGAGAGAGAGAGAGGGGGGTGTTCAATGATTCAAACAATTCAGAAAATATGGCATTAAAATATCGGCACTGTCCCATGGATCCGATGTGGTTATTATGTTTTACTCACACAACGTCTCAATACTTTTCATTGGTTCAATATTTATAACCACTTTAACTTTAAAATGTTATCAAAAATAGTAAAATTGCAGATCTACAAGCTCACGCGTGGTGAGCCTGTAGAATATGGAGATACTAACAAGGTTTCTACCTGACATCTGTGCCTCTGAGTCATAACTCAACAGTGTCGCTTCCCACTGAAAAGCTTAAAGATCAGGGCTGACTTTGCTGTAGCACCTTTTAGAAACCTGGGCAGCCATGGAACCCATCCCCAGTGTGTGGTACTGGTGGTGAGGACTGTCAGGTGTGTATCTGGTGCAACTCACAATGGACTCGCTCCATAACAATCTACTTGGCACATTGAAATTTGCCTCAAGATTATTTTAATCATTTAGTTAAAGGTAATGGACGTTATTTTAGTTGTTAAAACAATGGGTTTTTTTTGTTTAACATTAAATCTCTATATTCTGATAGTAACATGGCATATTCCCGTCTCCCCAGCTCTTTAAAAAGAGAACATTTTCAGGTGGGTTGCCCAATTTCAGCCAATCAAGAAAGTACCCATTTATCAGCTTAAAATGTATAGTGTTCCAATTCCAATTTTGTCTGCTCACTTTCACTTGTTTATCCTGTATCCTGTATCAGTTCTCTCTCTTGATATGACATTGGTATCCTGACCTAAAAAAAATGCTTTTTCTATTTACTGGAGACACAGGGAGACCCAGCTGGTTACTGAACAAACACTCTACTCTTAATGGTTGCCATCAGAATATAGACCCATTTAACACTTTTATAATAATATTTGTATAATACTTTCATTTATTTTAACAAAAAATACATAACTTCCTTCACCTTTAAGCAGTTAGTAAATGCAAGGCTGTAATAGTAGAGGAATATATGTGTACTTACCTCTATGAGCTTATCCCCCTTCATCACGTCTAGATGCAGCCCTGGGGGCGGTTTGCCTGCCCTGAAAACAAAGCAACAACAACCTAACCCTTTAGTTTCAACACGGAAAAAAAGAAAGATCATCGACCTGAACTTCTTCAGCCACAGATCTAATGTATGGCGGATGCATGATGGTCTACATTAATATTTCATCCGATCTGTTAGGTGTAAAAGATCCTAATGTTCGTCTGCGTGTCTGTCTGGCCTTTCATTCATTACACAGAAGCGTACAGTGGCGTCAGCGTCGTCTTTAATTACTGTTAGGTGGATCCTGATGCGATCACAACGTTATAATATGACAATATATAAAACTGAATACTATGTTGCATGTTGCGTTACATTTGTATCGTTACTAGTACTGGGTTAACGGCTAGTGGGCTAGCTAGCTGCACGTCTGCCTGGAGTGTGCACAAATGGCTCCTCGGCCAGTCGATATCAACTAAGTAACTTAACGATGGTTAAATTTGCAGTAAATAACGCTGAATGCATTTGGCAATATAACTTTGGATGGCATGATTTGCTCACCATGATGGGCAATCAAAAGGTGGAGCGGTTTCTCTGATTATTTTAGCCGCCATCTTGCTTCATGTTCTAAACCCGAAGTGCATGTTGGGTAAAAGAGTCCACACTGCCAGTTTTGTTTCAGTGGGAGTTGTAGTCCCCAGCCAGTGGTGGAAGAAGTACTGACATTTACTGCAATGTATAAATACTCTGTTACAAGTAAGTTCGGAATTAAAAATGTACTTAAGTAAAACAAAAAAAAAGTAAAAGTACAAAAGTATTGGTACCAAAAGTTGAAAGTAAGTACTCATTATGCAGAAGGTCCCATTTCACAAGTTTTAAAATGTATACAAAGTAGTGGAGTAGAAGTAAAAGTACAGAAAATCGGAATCACCCCAGTAATGTAAAAAATCCTTAGTTACTTTACACCACTGGCCACAGCCACAACGTCTTGACCAGAACTGTCTTGCAGGGGTAGGATGATGGGATGTTATAATTCAATTATTACTACAGGTCTCTCTTGTGGAATATCAAACATATACATTTTGTAATATTAGTTGGGTCATCTGTGGCACTTCCGTGACCGTGGAGAGCGAAGGTCCGTTTCTCAATGGATTTGTCATCTAGGGGGGTTATTAAACAAATCTAGCCGGGGTGTATTTTTTTTAAGGCCGGGGAACATTTGTGAGAGACCAAAATCCAAAATGGCTGCCGCGAAAATGAACTTTTTAATGGTTTGACCTACAATGATGCACAATACATGGTTTCAGAGCTTATTTTGGTCAAGGAATACATATATGGTGTTTATATAATGATTTGACCTATTGTCGACCTTCAAATGCAAGATGGCTGCCAATTATGAGCTCCAAAAGGGAGTTTTTTCAAAATCGTCACAGAGCCATCATATTAGGCTCAAATGAAAGCTCTGCTCATGATGAGTTGAATAATATACAATATAAGTACACAGAAGTAATCTCTGAGGTCAATAAAGTCAATGTTTGTGTGTAAACAGCAGTTGCTGATTTGCGGTTTCCCATTAAATAGGGTAGGCTACTGAGAATATGGTGTCCAGTTCATCCCATCACATTTTCATAATGAACCAAAAATAAATGAGCTCTATAGCCTAACATAAAATAGTATTCTGTATGCAAAGCTAGAAAGGTTAGTTGCTTGAGGTGAATTTAAAGGTCAACTCATTTGTCACCCTTATTTTGTAGTATTGCTCCCAGTGTTTCCTGTCTGCCTAGTTACTTTTACCTGCCTTGTCTAACCAGTCTTGTGATTTTGTCAGTGTTTCCACCTGTGTCCTCCTAGTCCCCCAGCCTATCCCAGTGTTGATTGTCAGTTGAGTTCACCTGTGTCCTGTTAATCCCTGTATATTTAAGCCCTGTGTTTGCGCTGTGGTCTTGATGGTCTGTAGTCATGTGAGGTGAGGTTTTTAGTTGTTGTTTTTTGTGCTCAAGAATCTTGGACATTAGAGCGTCTGCCATTCCAGATCCCTTGAATCGCTTGTAGATGGCATAGATGTAGGACATCAACTGGTGGAAAGTTACGAGGATTGGGAGGATGTCCTTGAACATTTCTGGATTCTCCGCCTTGAGCTGAGTGAACGTCTTGTAGGTGGGCAGGTGACCAACAAGAAAGGAGAATGGAATATTCTTCTGCCGCATGGCCTCCACATGTTTCACCATTATGTCATTCACCACTGACTTGCTTGGAGGTTCATTGTATGTTGTGTGGTAATTAGGCATGCTCTTGTTGGGTGGTGGATGACAGCAGGACTGGGCACCACTGTATCCTGGAACTCGCTGCTCTTCAGGTGGTGGTCTTCTGCCATGATTGTCTACACGAGACAGTGCATGTATTACAGAGCGAGCACGCTGCGGAGCTGACCCATCCACTGGTGGATCTACCCTGGGACAAGCAGGTGACTCACTCTTGCTACCAGGGGGGGCATCTGTACTGGCAAACCTTTGTCAGTTCCGCACACTTCTGCTTTAGCTGTGCAGAGATTTCCTTCTTCTTGGTGAGCGTTTCAGCAGTCTCTTCGCCTGGTTTCTTTTCATAGCTCTCTGGCTGCATGTACATGACATTTGTTCGATGGACTGCTGTAGAGTCACCTGTCATAGTGTCAATCTTGAAGTCGTCATTGTCGATGATCACGATAGCTGGCTTGCTGTCTGCGATCTCGTGTGGGCAGGTTGCTGATGCCTCCACATCCATCAGAGCCCAATGGTCATAGAGGAGCAGTGTGATTGCAAAGCTGATGCAGACACCGCTCTTGTGCAGAGTGTCTACCAGATTTTTACTCCTTGTCATGCCATGGACATTTACTCCCAGGTTGATAGCAGAGCTCCGCAGTGTGCTCGCTCTGTGATACATGCACTGTCTCGTGTAGACAATCATGGTACAAGACCACCACCTGAAGAGCAGCGAGTTCCAGGATACAGTGGTGCCCAGTCCTGCTGTCATCCACCACCCGACAAGAGCAAGCCTTATTACCACACAACATACAATGAACCTTCAAGTAAGTCAGTGGTGAATGACATCATGGTGAAACATGTGGAGGCCATGTGGCAGAAGAATATTCCATTCTCCTTTCTTGTTGGTGACCTGCCCACCTACAAGACGCTCACTGAGCTCAAGGCAGAGAATCCAGAAATGTTCAAGGACATCCTCCCAATCCTCGTACCTTTCCACCAGCTGATGTCCTACAGTACATCTATGCCATCTACAAGCGATTCAAGGGCTCTGGAATGGCAGACACTCTGGTTACAGCAGGGGTAGTAGTGGAGGGGTTGGTAGACCAAGCACTACGAGGAAAGCACTACAGACATGGCGTGCTGTGCATCCTGCTCTGGCGAGAGGTTCTTATCCAAAATCACTTGTCCAAGATTCTTGAGCACAAAGAACAACGACTAAAAACCTCACATGACAAAGGTCTACAGACCAACAAGAACACAATGCAAACACAGGGCTTAAATAGACAGGGATTAACAGGACACAGGTGAACTCAACTGACAATCAACACTGGGATAGGCTGGGGGACTAGGAGGACACAGGTGGAAACACTGACAAAATCACAAGACTGGTTAGACAAGGCAGGTAAAAGTAACTAGGCAGACAGGAAACACTGGGAGCAATACAACAAAATAAGGGTGACAAATGAGTTGACCTTTAAATTCACCTCAAGCATATAACCTTTCTAGCTTTGCATACAGAATACTATTTTATGTTAGGCTATAGAGCTCATTTATTTTTGGTTCATTATGAAAATGTGATGGGATGAACTGGACACCATATTCTCAGTAGCCTACCCTATTTAATGGGAAACCGCAAATCAGCAACTGCTGTTTACACACAAACATTGACTTTATTGACCTCAGAGATTACTTCTGTGTACTTATACTGTATATTATTCAACTCAACATGAGCAGAGCTTTCATTTGAGCCTAATATGAAGGCCCTGTGACGATTTTGAAAAAACTCCCTTTTGGAGCTCATAATTGGCAGCCATCTTGCATTTGAAGGTCGACAATAGGTCAAATCATTATATAAACACCATATATGTATTCCTTGACCAAAATAAGCTCTGAAACCATGTATTGTGCATCATTGTAGGTCAAACCATTAAAAAGTTCATTTTCACGGCAGCCATTTTGGATTTTGGTCTCTCACAAATGTTCCCCGGCCTTAAAAAAAATACACCCCGGCTAGATTTGTTTAATAACCCCCCTAGATGACAAATCCATTGAGAAACGGACCTTCGCTCTCCACGGTCACGGAAGTGCCACAGATGACCCAACTATATAGTTTATGCTAAAGAACAGTTTTGTAATGCACAGTATTTACATATCAAGTAGAGTTTACTTGATATGTACTACTGTACACTACCTACATATAGGTCTACTTACTTGGTAGACCTATATGTAGGTAATGTACAGTAGTTATATGCCAAATGTTGGGAGCTTGTACGAAAAATAATCTCACCCAACGTTTTACATCTGTAATAGGCCTAATCATGTGATTTGACAATTAACCTTAGGGTGAATTCTGATTCTAGTAAGCCTTCTTTATGGTCAAGCAGAACATGGAACAACTGAAGTTCAGTCGCCTGTTATCTCTGAGACTCTGCCAGGCCGAAGGCAGAGATTATGTTTTTGCCCCTGTCTGTGTGTCAGCCCACAGAATGAGAAGGAAGGGAAGTCTGTCTTAGCTCAGAGTAGAACATGTTATTATAGCTTGATAACGTTTCACCTCAAACGGGTCTTCATTGGGTCTTTGTGGCAGCGGTGGCCTAGTGGTTAGAGGGGCGGCCTTGATACCGGAAGGTCCCTAGTTCGATTCCCCAATTCATCAATCATGAATCACCGCTGAATAGCCCTTGAGCAAGGCTTCCATGCAGGGTCCGGCTGGAAACAAGCTTCGTGCTTAGTCCGACACCCTGGGTAAACAACAAACTTTGCTTTGCTTTATCAGGTCTGTCCACTGAATGACACACACACAGAGACACACAGAGACTGGAGCTAATCTTAATCAATAAACTAGTAGTTTATTGTCATATCACAATTTACACCAGGTTTATATACCAGCTGTAAACTTGTGATGTGACAATAAACTGAAGTTGAAGTTCAAGTTAATGTGATTTACCAGAGCATCAGTCCTGACATAAAAGGGTGGGTGAAATTCTTTTGTGCAAACTTACCACAAATTGCAACTTCTTTTACAATAAATAATAAGAATTAGAGTGAATATCAAACATTTAGTTTACTTTGTTTAGGTTTATTTAACAGTGCTGAAATCAAATTCTTCTTCTTACAGCCCTTTCTTTGGTCGTGATCTCTCCATTTCTTGGGCATGTGCCAAAGTCTTCGCACACAGCACAAAAACCTACCCTTAATACAGTAGGCTATAGTGTTTAGGGTGCGTTATTCATCATTAAGTGGGATTCATCATTAAGTTAAAGTCATACTTGAAGTTTTTCAACTGAACAAAAGTTATTTTTGACATAATCTTTCGCTAGTAATAAATAAATGTGTTTATTGACAACTTCTCTAAATATTATTAAACATTATTTTTTATTCGTGAGTGTCTGCCCATGACAGTCGTGTCAAAACGACCTAGGCGCCGGAAATGTACAGAGAAAGTATTTATTTATGTATTTTATAGTTAGTGAATACTGTTTCTTTTGAAGAAACATGTTAGTCAGACTTAGTTTAGTAGAAAGAGAGAGAGAGAGAGAGAGAGAGAGAGAGAGAGAGAGAGAGAGAGAGAGAGAGAGAGAGAGAGAGAGAGAGAGAGAGAGAGAGAGCGAGAGAGATAATCTGTGTAAGAATATATGTAAATGTGAACTGAAATATTGAGTAACACTGGATACTGAATGCTGTGAAACACCGATTATGAGATAAACTGAATACTATGAAATACAGAGTAACATTCAGCATTTTCTAGTATTAGGTTTAGTATTCAGTGTTACTCAGTTTCACATTATTCAGTTTAACTCTTAATCAGTATTTCACAGTATCTAGTTTAACTCTTAATCAGTATTTCACAGTATTTAGTTTAACTCAGTATTCAGTGTTGCTCAGTGTTTTGCAGTATTTAACTCAGTATCCAGTGTTACTCAGTAATTGCAGTTTAAGTCAATTCATGTTAACCAGCATTTCACATCCACTGAGAGAAAAATACAGTAATTGACATATTTTTCATTGTTGATTGTGTTTTTTCAGGGGGTTTTCAGCTGTTATTTTGGGTCGAGGTGTTATATTGCACACTATACATTACACACACTTGTGTTGCAACATGTTGCACCACAAGGAACACCCTAATGATTGCATGGGTTAAAATCACTATATGATCAATTGGTCAAAAGTCAGTTCCCTTTGTTCCAATTAATAGAAATCTTCATGCACCTGCTATAATGACATCCTTGACCAATTGTGTGCTTCCAATTTTGAGGTAAAAAAATTAGGAGAGGTCATTCCTGTTTCAGAAGGACAATCCATCCCATTCCTCCCACGCTACCCCCAGTGAGAGGGTAATGGGGTTTGACCGTAACTCATCAAACACCTTTGGAATTGATTGGGAGCCCTATGTTATGCTATGTGAGCTATTTCTGAAAATGTTCGCCCATAATGACATGCCCAAAAGAGGGTTAATGTGGTTAATGGTATTGTGGAGCAAACGCATTGATATGGATTACGTCTCCCCCTTTGATACTGTACTAATTGGAACATTGCAAGTTGCTTCCATTCAGCTATACAAGCTGAAGCACCTGTATATGCGTGTGGCCGTGGAGTTCAGCACAAGCTGAGTTCACACGTGTGTATAAGTGGATTGCCGTTTATAGACAGAATTTTGCTGTTGATAATCTTGGACCCCTATTTTCTTCAATTCATCAAGTATTTATTTTTGTATTCTTCATTCACCTTGAAAGAATGTGACAAAGAACTAAAAATGCCACTAAAAAAAAGCTTCACAGGGTTAGTAATTCATAGAAAAAAAGTCATTTTGGGGGTGAAGTAATCCTTTAAGGTCAGTGCTCTGTGCATGCCAGTTAAGTTCTTCCTCTCACTGATCGCAAACAAACCATTTCTATGTGGGGGATGGTGGGATGGGGGGGAAGGGGGGGGGGGGGGGGGGGGCACTGGGGGTTTCTCATTCTGAAACCGGAAATGGCCCTCTGCAAACCACAAAATTGGATTCAAGCAATTGTCTTGAATGTCATTGTAGATGTTGCATCACAATTTCCATTTACCTGGAACAAACTACACTAAAATGTTTGGTCATAGTATACATGAGCAGTGTCAGTGTCAAATTATTCTGAAATATTTTAATATACTTCCCTGTGACTGTGTGATGAGGCTTATAGCACCAATAAGCGGCAAGCCCATGTGAATATGACAATGTTTTCTGTGAACAACTAACTTCCTCTTTCACTTTTGTGGTTTTTGAAAGAAAGAGCTGCTTGTTTGCCTTCATCTTGCCTGTATTCATTTGAAACTGCAGCAATGGCAGCCACAGGCATGGCTCTGTCGCTGCAAGATTTGATAGCATCACTGGATAAATCATCTCTACCAAAGATTCTACAGGTTTGCTCTGGAGTATACTTCCAAGGTAAATATTTAGGTTAATTCTTATGTTTCTTGAAGTGCATCATGGGTTTGACCTTAGGTGAGAACAATGCCAAGAAAGTGAAGCAAAGAACATGATTCTTGTTAGATCAATTCGATTGAACAAAAGTGATGGAATAAAACAGATATTCTCTCTCACCTTATCTGTAATCAACTAAAACGAATTATATTATGGGTGATCATGAACGAAAATAATTCAATTAGATCAGCTACATAAAAATTGCATCAGTTGTAAGATCCAGAATATTAATAGTGCTACTATGTGAAATTCTGAAAGAAAAAGTGTTTTTTGTTAAACAGGTTAAAGTACTATATTCTGATATTAATCATTGCTACAGAGCGTTTGTTTGGTCACAGGGGTCTCTCCAGCTCTTTAGTAAACAGAATATAGTACATTTTCAGGTACGTGACAACATTTAAGCCAATCAGGAGAGAGCACTGAAAATGCATTTTCTGTTTAATAAAGAGCTGGAGAGACATGGGAGACTCCTTTTACTGAACAAACACTCTATAGTAATGAGTAGGCCTACTATCAGAATATAGAGATATTTAACACTTATTTTAACCAAAGTAAATCACTTACCCTACCTTTAAGTGAAAGATATTTCAGATCGTGGGAGTTAAAAAAGAGAGAAGGTGTGAACTGAGAATGTGTGTAAATCGTTTTATTGCATACGTATCCGCGTCTAAGCTGCCTATGTTGTTTGATCTTATCCTGTCCTCTGTAAAGTATTTTGTGACCTTGTTTTGAAAAGTGGTACAAATGAAGTTTATAATTGTTTGTCTCTATAATTTGTAATTATATTACCATTATCTAGTCTCTATCTAATTACCGTATCTCTCTCTCTCTCTCAATTCAATTCAACTCAATGGAGCTTTATTGGCATGAGAAAGCATACGTTTACATTGCCAAAGCAAAAGTGAAACAAAACAATCACATTAAAACAAAAACAGTACAAACTAGAAAAAGTGCTCCTCGGAGTACAGGTCTCCGCCAGGTCAGGTAGGTTATTGTCGATTCCTGGTGGTGCTATAATAGGCCACTGTGAAAAGGGTGCCATTTCTTTTTAAGGCTTTCACGGCAATCGGACACTGCATTCATGATTTCAAGAATTTTGTTCCAAAAATGTGTTATGCTAAATTAGACCTGCTGGTGGCACTATAACAGGTCAATGTGAAAAGGGTGTCATTTCTTCCTTGGCCTAGTGGGAATGTGCGCGTGAAATTTCACGGAAATGGCAAGCTGCGTTCATGATTTGAGGCATTTTGTTCAAAACGGACCAATCCTGCAAACTTTGGAAGGCAACCTTAGCCAATGAGGATGAAATCTGGAAAATCGGACAGATCCGTGTTGATCACATGACTATAGAGATACTGTGTACCGATTTGCATGACGTTTGGATAAAATCTGTAGAAGTTCTGTCACAAAATGGGTTTTGCACAAATCGGCCTCCTGGTGGCGCTATAACAGGCCCATGTGAAAAATCTGGGGCAGAGGTTAGGAATTGGCATCCAGGGAGTGTGAGTGCACAGTTTCGCAGCGACCGGACCAACGGACCCGGAGATTAGCTGCTAACGGACGGACAGGACACACACACTCACTCACACACGGACGGACGGACGGACAGGGTGCAAAACATACTCTCTCGCCATGCCTTTCGGCCTGGCGGAGACAATAAATTTTGAAAATAAACAGAGCTTTCTTAAACTATAAAAAAAAATGCATTTTCTCTCAGAAAGAGTTAATCATTTTTAGTCTTAAAGGTGGTTGTATTCCATTAGACATAATTCTCCTGTCACAACAGCTCACAAATCTTGCTGCTGTGTTTGCACATTGTTGTACTTCAACCAACAGATGTGGGAGTTTTATGTCATTAGTCCTTGTGTGATTGTAATCCGTGGGAAGTATATGTCTCTGATGACTTGCCACTGATGTATCTCTCTCTCTCTATATGTCTCTCTCTCTCTCTCTCTATATGTCTCTCTCTCTCTCTCTCTATATGTCTCTCTCTCTCTCTCTCTCTCTCTCTCTCTCTCTCTCTCTCTCTCTCTCTCTCTCTCTCTCTCTCTCTCTCTCTCTCTTCAAGGGTCCATATATGAGCTTTCAGGGTGTGAGGTGTGCTTGTCTACCGGGGACCTAATGAAGGTCATTGATATAGAGCTACTATCAGTCACCTGTCAAGACGTCAGCAACGAGGACACATTTGAGCTGCCCATTGGCCACAAGGGTAGGCCTACGTCACAGTCCGTGGCTGACAAATTGATAAACTGTTCAGGACGTAATCCTCTTTGGTACAAAGATACTAAGTCTATATTCTTATCCAGTGTGACTTACAAAGTGTATGGTCATTTATTCCAGAGTTTTGGTAAATTGAATGATGAACTACAAGGAGATAGTATTATTTTCATTTAGTTTTTAGTTTTTTTGTTGCAGAACAAATGTACGGTATTTTCAAGGGATATAGGATGGGTGGGAACTAGGGACATCTGGGCACCTCGATGTAAAATTGGCTATTTTTTGTCCAAAATGGTCTAGACTCTTAAGTAATGTAAAGTATACATGATGTGAATATGCACGGTACATCATTATCAGACTTAATTTTATCCTTCAGCTTCTTGTTTATGCCCCAAAATGACTGGATACACAGGTTTTGTTGCAATTTGATGCAATTGTAGAAATATTACACCTTAATTGTCAAATGTTTAAGCATGTTCTAATCATGTATACTTGACTTTACTTGAAAACATTTTCGAAATATTTTATTTTTTAACATTTTGGAAATAAATGCCAATTTAACACAGAGGTGCCCACTCTCTCCTTGGTGCCCACCTATCCTGTTACCTTTTGGGGTTATTAACTCATTACACTTCAAATGATTGGGATCTTTCTTCGGTCTCTCAGGCTTGTTTAAGGTGGTTCCAGAGGAGATGGCCTACAGTTCGGCAGAAGAGATGATGAGTCTGAGACCATTGGACCTGGGCTCGTGCCTCCCATTCTCTTTCACCAGCCGCAGTGAGCTGACAGTGGGGAGCTTCACAGTGGGCGCCAACAAAGCGATGACCATTCTCTGCGTGGAGCGGAAGGAGGGAAAGGCCACTGGGATTCGCTGCCGCATCCAGGGGAAGCAGGGAGCCTCGGCGGAGGTGCTCATCCCTCTGTCCTGCCGGGGGGAGTTCTATGAGTGTGAGAGCGAAGAGTGGTTCACCCTCCAGGAGATCATGTCCTCGCCCCACCTGCAAAAGCGGAGGTTTCGTTTCAACAAGAGCAACCACAGTGACCGGCATCTCATCCTCAGCCCCGTCTATCAGGTCCATGCCATTATGCAACGTGAGTGCCTGTGTGGTGAACCTAAAATGAACTCATGTCTACTCTGATAATAATGGTATGCTTGCTTGTAAGCATGCTTGGTGAGCAAGCCTGATGATGATAATAACAATGAGAACACATAAGCAAATTACAATAAAATATAACATATCAACAAAGGGAGAAAAACAAGGAAGAAAAAGTGGGAATTAAAACAGCAGCTGACATTAAGGAGTAGTACTAGTAACAAACAGTAATAAAGCAGACAAACTGAAAGCAGCAGCAACAAAAATAGTAGCAAGATACTAAAGGAATGCCTTCCATGAAGTATAAATGATGCTGTTGATGAATTGAATACATAAGACCACAATGGAACCAAGTACCCAGGACTTTTTTGTGTTATCCGTTTAGCCATAATGTCTGACTGTACCTCGTGCTGTTATGACTGATGTATTCAATCAATCAATCAATCAATCAATCAATCAATCAATACAGAGGCTAAATACAAATTGTTGATCAGAATTGACTAATGGACACTCTGGGCTTGGCTGTGAATAACACCCTTGCATTGCAGTCCATGCCACCTACTGTATCTGTAAATATTGGAGTGTCAGCTATACCTCTGACTTTAATTCTCATGTTTTGTCCCACAGTAAGAAAAAACGTTGTGAAGTTCCCCTCCACCTTGGCAGTGGAAGTGGTTGACGCGAGTGAACAGTGTAAGGACATGGTCTTTGTGACTCCAATGACTCTGATCGAGGCCCACACTCAGCCGGACGATTCCTTCCCCACCATGGCAGAGGTCATCGAGGAACCAGAGCCACAGCGTTTGTTCCTCTGCAAGTGGCTACAACAGCTTCACAAGGGCAGCCAGCTCATCCTCCACAGGAAAGGGACCTCAGCCATGGTCCTGGCCTCCAGCATGAAGGGACGGAAGTCGCAACAGTACTTCCTCATTTCTCAGCAATACAACGGGCGATTTCGGCGACGGCCAAGGGAATTTAGCTCCGTGTACGAGCTGCACGTTGCTTCGGCCAAGACATCTGGTCTCAGGGTGAATGTGACGAGACACAGCGATGAGGTGGAGGAGGAGGGCCTGCCCGCTCTCATCGCTGGGGAGCAGCTGGATGTCTTACGCTATGAGAAGGTGGAGCTGGCCTGTGGAGGCAAGGAGGGAAAGAAACAGATGGTCGACACTGTCGTTTGTCGGCGTGTCCAGGAGATCGATGATGATGATGATGATGATGAAGAGGGTGTTGAAAAGGAGGCAGAGAATGAGGAGGTTTTTCTGCCTTTGTACATGCAGTGTCACTTTGTGGAGAAGATAATTGATAACAAGAAGCATAGGCTCAAGGACTTGGGAAAGGACTTCACACTGCCCCTGGATGTTAAGGTGGTGAGTCGTGACGCAGCGCTTGAGTCGGATCCTCTGGTCAGCTTCCCATCTCTTAGGCTAGAGGAGGTTACTCTGGAGCCCACCATCCAGGCAAGTCTACCACAAAGCCCACAGCACTGCTTTGAGATCCCAACTCGCTGGCTGTCCATGTTCATCTGTCTTACTCATGACCGCCTGCCATTGCCCAAGGATAAACTCCCAGCGGACCACGTGGAAATGGTCACCGAAGTGACAGACTCCTTCTATTATGAGTTCCGCAGGCAGACTAGTTCAGATGAAACCCCGCCACCACGACCTCCAAAGAGGAATACGTCTTCCTCTTTGAAGTCTAAAGAGAAGGCCTCAAAACCCTGCAAAAAAAGCACATCCATGACAGACAATCTCAAAGATTTGGCAAAGGGAAAGCCAAAGCCTCCACCAAAACCACACAGCAAGACAGACGAAGATCTGCCAAAGCCTTGTCCCAAAGATGTAAAGCATTCGACAAAATCCAACAACCTGATGAAAGGAGTAAAACGCATGACCCTTAACGTCACAAAGAGACCCCCTGCCCCTCTGCCACCGGTAAATCACACTCTGCAGACATCCCAGAGGAACATAAATCCTTCTCACAGATAGACAGTGTCTTGTAGATTTTACACTTTGAAAATAACAACAGCCTAATGTGATTTCAAGGAAATCATTCGTGCAAACATGTCCAGTTCCTGTTTTTAGGTTTGTTGAGCTTAACAAGTGTGTCATAATATAATAAATGTATATTGACATTTACTTCTATTATTACTGCACAGGATGATGATTTACCTCCACCAATCTGCCCCAGAAAAACCATGGCTGAACAAACCTCAGGCAATGCCAAACCAAACACCTATGTGACGGCTGATAAAAAAGGTGAGGCTTTGTGTTGCATCCATATCATCGATAAATAGAAGAAGGCAGTCGTGCAGACGGCAGTCAGATTAACCCTATAGTCTCACAATGCCAGACGATCAGAGATCTCACCTACTGATTGTCTGGTGACTTCTAAATGCAAGGCAGTTGCTAGAATGGATGTGAGAACAGTTGCTAACAAACCTACGCCTACCAATACCTACGTACAACATGTCACTGCCCCAATATGAAGGGCCGCTCTAAAGACTTTGGATTGGTTCTGCAATGCAGGGTTTTTACACTGTGGCTCTGCTTTCCACATAACGTTTCATACTTTTTTGAAATATTGTAGTTTTATAATGGAAGTATGAGTCTATGACCACAAATTTGTGGTCATACTTCATGATACAGTATGTTGTAGATGACTGACGTCACTGGCTGGCCACCCAGACAAGATATGATGTCTCACTTCCTCCTCACTTCCTCCTCTGCTCATTGCGTTATATTGTATTGTAAAAACCTCTTGACAATTTGATGAAATTAGCTAAACAGCTGGGGGCAAATTGAGCAACTGCCAGTGCCACTACAGAACCCATAGGCCATGAACGTAACTTAATAAGCTTATATTTGGGAAAAGTTTTAAATCAGATTTCAAATGGATATACCAACCCACTGAGGAGAACATAAAGTTTGAGAACTGCCATGTTAACTGTATAAAATTCCCCGCCTGGTGACTGGTCGTTGTAGCACACTGAGTGCTACTATGGGTTGCTGCCAATGCAACTGATGAGACAGTTTTGTTTATTGACCATACACATGCACATTTGTGCACCAAGTCCATATGTGTAGCCCAGTCTTGCTGGGTCTGCTGCTTGCAATGCATATTGTTGCTGTCGGGCAGAAATCTCCATACCGTATTTTAACTTTTAGTTTTTTCATAAGTTAATGCCCTACTTTATCAAACTACGGTCTCACACAAAAGAAACAAAAATAGCCGATCTACAAGCCGCATTGCGATGTGTTTTGAGATTGTAGATCTGTAATTTCTTTGCTATTTTATTTGAATCCTGAAAAGTAACAGTTTTGGACAGTTTAGGTTTCCACCCGGCAGTTATAACCCGTTATAACTTTGCCTTCGTTAAGTCATCTCTCTCTCTCTCTCTCTCTACTGGCATTCTCTCTGGTGTCGTGTGTGTATTGCCCTGAGCCAGTGGTGGAAAGTAACTAAGTACATTTACTTGAGTACTATACTTAAGTAACATTTTGAGGTATTTGCACTTTACTTGAGTATTTCCAAATTTCCAGTACTTTTACTTCTACTCCACTACATCTCAGAGGCAAATATTGCACTTTTACTCCACTACAATTACTTTTCAGATGTAAATTATTACATTATAAAACATACATTAACCACTTTAAACCTATTTTAAATCTAGGCTATATGAAAATAGCAGATCTACAAGCTCACAACGAAAACTAAACTATGATATAATGAAACACACATTAACCACTTTAGCCCTATTTTATACCTAGGCTATTTGAAAATAGCAGATCTACAAGCTCACAACGCGTCGCATCGCGACGCGTTGTGAGCTTGTAGATCTGCTATTTTCAAATATTTAGTACTTTTACTTTTGGTACTTTAAGTACATTTTGATGCCAATACTTTTGTACTTTTACTCAAGTACACTTTTAATTCTGGACTTTTACTTGTAACAGAGTATTTTTATATTGCAGTATTGGTACTTTTACTTAAGTAAAGAATTTGAGTACTTTTTCCACCACTGCGGCCTGAGCCCACGTCCAGCATGCTACTATAAAGAGGAGAGCACAATTAGACATTTGGAAACCTCTGACGATCAATTAATCCTGGCACTGTGTCACTATCCCCATCTCCACCAGCTGTAATTGAGTGAGAGAGTTCACAAAAATGCTAATAAACAGCTTACGTTTGGGAACAGTGAAGAATTGGCTTCCTCATTCCCTGCACGTCACTGGTTAATGCCCATGTGCAAGTTCACATCCTTTGGTCAGCCCACATGAGGAGAAAAATGGAGGACAGACAGAGGTTTCATTTTCTTTTTATTATTACTACGGGCACCGGTCTACTAGGAAACGATGCAAGTTGGGATTGCGTGCCCCACCCAGTTATACAATAGCTGTTTTACCCGTTCTACCCATTGTCAGAGTACCCGTTGTACCTGTCTGTCTGTCTGTCTGGGTCCTTATGCCTTTGTCCCTTTTAGGCCCATATACGTATGGAGATCACTGATATCACCAGTATATGCCCATATATGGGCACTCTCAGTTTGAACTTGAACAATTTAGATTGACTGACTGAAAAAGTGAAATATTACATACTAGCCTGCGTGTGTTAAATCATCAACGCAGACACAGCCCACCAGGATATGCAGTACCACAGACATACCCTATTCATCTCCTAACATAGTTGTAGCTCTTGCTTTTTTGCACATTCATTTCCTGCACACACCCTGAGCTCTATGGCCACAGGGCCATTTGTAATGTCTATATCTATACAGCGTAAGTAGCCTTACGCAACACGCAAATAAACAAGCCCTATACAAAGTACAGCTTCCACTCTCACTCTCACGATAGCCAAAAGCACAGTTGATCTACCATAGACTGTACTCACATTTATTCTAAAGTGATTTTTCTATCTGATCTGGTCTTGAACGGTGGAAATGTTGTGTCTGTGGTCTGTGCCTGTGGTGTCTCGCTTGTAGCCTATACCACCAACAGTATATCAAGATTTTTGTCTCTCCAGTTTACGTTGTTGTGTCAAACCCATCAACTGCGATGGCATGGCGATAAACATTAATGTTACCCACACACTAGAGGCCCAAATATTTTATGGGAGAGCCAGCATTCTTTAGATCAGTGGTTCTCAAAGTGGGGTCCGGGGACCCCCAGGGGTCCTTGAGGGAATTCCCAGCTAAATGATGGATATAGTTAGGAATTAGATAGGAACCAAATGGACCCTTATGGGTCTGTAACTTGAAAAAAAAAAATGATTTTACAATATAAATTGGGGTCTCAGAGATAGAAATTCCATTAAATAGGAGTCCGTAGCCTAATGCATGTCAAACTGGGGTCCTTGAAATTAAAATGGTTGAGAATCACTGCTAGAGCCGTAAAATTCTTCTCTTATGGGGGTCTCGGGCATATCTTTTCAAAAGGGGGTCCGCGGGCTAATAAGTGTCAATTTGGGGGTCCTTGACATGAAAAGGTTTGGGAACCACTGCTTTAGATTACCCAAGCTTCATTTAATTTAAAACTGAACTGTTGTTTCCCTACACAGTGATACTATCTGACGCCCATGCAGATGTAGACAGCGACCATGACTATGAGGAATTGGATGGGGATCTAGCTGAAATGATCAAGAGAGCACAGGAGAGTTCTATCTTCCTCTGAATCTACTGGTATTTAACTCTGATTCAACAGGGTGGACTTCACACCGCTTGGCACGGGCACTCGCTCACTTGAGCCAGCTTCTCTGTTTTCACTAGATGGTTTAGGAAACATAGGGCTGACCACCCATGTCAAACTGTGAAAGCCACACCACCAATAATGGCCTATGAGAACTGTGAATGACGTCAATGTGTTATAATGCCAGTTTAAGACACTTGCATTACAAGGCACTTGCTTCATTCATTCATTATTCAGTCTTCACAAAAGTAGGTTTGCTTTCATAGATACTTCAGATAATTACATACTAGTCCATATCTATACAACAATCTGTTTAATTTATAATTATAGGGAAATTACTTAAAGGGATAATTCACCCAAAACATAACTTTTTTTCTATCGATTAGTCAACCCATGGAGACTTCAATTCAAGGATATTTCTTAGTTTTTGTCGCATTCCTAAGCCAATAATTTGACGACCAGCGGACCGGTAGGCAGCAGTTCCGGTAGGAGACACAAAGGAGACTCTTTGTGTCTCCTACCGGAACCGCTGCCGGTCGTCAAATTATTGGCTTAGGAATGCGACAAAAACTAAAAAATATCCATGAATTCAAGTCTCCATGGGGTGACTAATCGATAGAAAATTTGGGGGGGTTAACTATCCCTTTGAATTAAAATGAGAAGTGTTGAATAGGTACATGTAGCAGAACGGAATTGCAGTGATATCATGAGTGCATGGAGGAACTAGTACATACTGACTGTACTTAGTAAAATAAATATTTTTTTTAAATCTGGCTATATTTGCAATGCTCTGTAAGCTTTTATACTGTTAACTGTGAAATGAAATGTATATGGATGATATAACTGTCCCTGTATTTGTTCACACAGAGCTTTGGCAAGTTTTTCTTCCACTCCTGACAGTCTTGAATATGGGAAATGTTTGTGGGGAGATTTATAGCAACCGTTTTATTTGTTATATTTATTGCTTATGAGAATGCTAAATGACAGGTACTATTTTTCCAATTGTTTTATTTTGGGTATTTAAAAGTATCTGTTTGCCTGTCTTATGAGGTTCTCTCTTTTGACAGATAGGCTACATTTTACTTCCCACTCCCTTGGGGTATTTTCTGTCACTGCACATTTGCACATGAGTGAAATCTGTACTCTGCATTTGATCCATCCTATTAGGAGCAGTGGGTTTAATCAGGGACACTGACACATACTGTGCAATGGACTGGATCATGTCTTCTTGATTCCTCATTGAAACTGAAACGTGTATATACCAGTCATTGTAAATAAACAGCAGTTCCTCATTTTTGCCTTTCTTTTTTTAATAACAGTAATTCTTGGATGAGTCATTTTGTAAATAAACAGCAGTTCCTCTTCTTTTTTTAATAACCGTAATTGGAGTCATTTAGTTTTACTTCACATGCACCATATTGATGAGTCCCCAAAATTAAGACTTGTTAAAGAGTACTCAATTTTCACTCACTTTCTTTAATGACCATGTCTGTGATTACAGTTACATTCCTTTGAAACACAGTCACTCATTGTAAAGCATTAGCCATTCTTAATTCACCTTTAAAAACAGAATCACAATACCTTCAAAAGAAACAAAGGAGTGTTTTCCTTGCAACTGGAATTCAAAAGCAATTAAATATTTGGGAGTGTGGTTGACAAAAGACCTGTCCAAATTATATGAAGCAAACTATCAACCCATAATCACTCAAATCAAAAGAGATATAGAAAGATGGTCTCTGTCACCCTTGGACTTAAGTTCTAGAATAGAATCAGTCAAGATGAATGTCGTTCCTAGAATATTATATCTTTTCCAATCTTTACCGGTGGAGGTACCTGTCAAACAGTTTAATGAATGGGATAAAATGGTATCCAGATTTATTTGGAATGGAAAAAAGCCAAGAATCAGATACCAAACATTACAACTCCCTAAAGAGAGGGGGGGTATGTCCCTGCCGAATCTGAGGGAGTACTATTATGCGGCACAAATGATAAAGATTTTGAGTCAAAATGGAAGAATTTGGAAACTAAATCAATTGACATCCCTATTCAGACATTAATTGGAAGTAAAGAACAGGCTGAATCCTACCATGCCACTTTAGACCCATTTACAGTATTCAATTTAAAGATATGGTTCAAAGTCGTTAAACAGAACAGAATGGAGAGGACAATCAGGGTGTTGAGATGGCCCGCTTTCGACCCAGATTTTAAACCTGGACTATATGATCGAACTTTCAGGCGGTGGGCTCGAGATGGTTTCACCTCTATGTGTAATATCATGGAAGGCAAAGAGCTCATGAGTTTTCAAAAAATGAAAAATACATACGATCTAACCAGTCAAGATTTTTTTAGATATCTACAAATACGACAGTACTATTTAGGAGAGGTGAAGCCACTGGAGCCTGGAGCTTTAAATGGGGATCTTATTCAGGTATTTACCCAGGCCTATAAAAAAAGTCCAAAAGAACGGTGTCAAAATTATATAAGTGCCTGGTGTCAGCCAGAACTAACTCCACAGAGTATATTAAAACGAAATGGGAAAAAGAGTTAGAGATCAATATCTCTACAGATGAATGGGAAAATATGTGTAAAACACAATATACGACCACTAACTCAAGAATGTGGAGGGAGTTCTGCTGGAAGAATCTAACCCGTTTTTTCATAACACCTAAAATTAAATCAAAGCAACTGAAAACAGGTCAACCATGCTGGAGACAGTGTGGCCACATGGAAGCGGGTCACGCTCACATATTCTGGAAATGTCCCAAAATTCAAAAGTATTGGCGAGATATTCACGCCACCATAGACTGTTCTTGGTTTTGAGATACCTCAGACATGTACCTTGAAGTTGTTGGGAAATATTCCTGAAGATTTCTTGACACAGGACAAATATCTAATCAAAATCTTTCTAGCAGCAAGCAAGAAAGCGATCACGCGTCGCTGGTATCAACAGGATCCCCCAACCAAAGACAATTGGATGGACATAATAAGGGAAATATATTCTATGGAAAAACTAACATTCATACTTAGACTACAAGAGGACAAATCACACAAATACTGGGAAAAGTAGTCTTCACTTCACACATGTCTTCACAGCCCATGGACAATGTATAACCAGTATGTAACAGAAAAATAACAATTGTAGAATGCAGCCTTTTCCGTGTATTTTTTATTTATTTTCATTTCATTGTTATTTTTATTATATTTCTTGTGTTTTTGTACTGTCTTTTTGTTTTGTATTTCAAGTATGTGTATCGGTCTTTTGAAAATCTTTTGTTCCAATAAAAATTGAGTTAAAAAAAAAAAACAGAATCACAAAGACAAAAACCTTATTTGAAAAGTATTTTAATTTGACAAATAAAGTTACATAAACATGAAAACCTCAAAACAGAGCAATTATTTTCCCAGATTTTTTTAAAATAACATTTCTTTATAAGAGTTTGGCAGCCAGTATGTAATTGCAATAATAAAGGACCACTTCAGCCATTTTCAACCCATCTTCAGATAATTGGCCCTCACTAAAAGTCAATACAAGATAATACTATTTCTGTCTACCGTGTCTCAGAAGAGGGCTGTGGACAGTTCCTGTATAGACTGGTTTCTGAACCGTCCATAACCCACCTATGAGACGCATACAGAGTGAGTAGACAGAAATGGTGTCATCTTAATTTAGTGAGTTTAGTTAGTGAGCACCAAATATATGAAGATATGGTTGAAAATGGGACAAGCGCTCATTTAACTACTAACCGTTTAGTTAGTAGTTTTTACTTTTTAGATCCAAACCATTGGATTCTGTTTCACCTGCTACAATAGCAGAAGGAATAACAGGAGAACAGATGTGGAAACAAACGTCCCACTGTAGTTCTTGAACAAAAAAAAACTGCTGTATAACTGTACAGGTCGGGGTAGAAGAGTGTGGTGGTCTGACTGCTCGTTAATGGTTTAGATACAATATCAGCTTCTGACTGATGTTGTTCTGTGTGGTATGAGCAAAGGGACCAGGGTGATGTAGGCTAGTCGCCATTATCTGTAGATTTGTAGTGATCCTCGTCGATGGTGGAAAAGATGTGTCCCTCGTTGCTCAAGAACTCCACTGCTTGCCTGTCGAAGACAGTGAAAAGGTGACGCATAATGTTTAGACAGTGTGTACTTAAACAAAGAAGCGCTCTCACAGAAAGGGCAACCAAACAAAACCACAAACAGCTTTACTAAAAAGGAAGTCTTGTACTGCTGGCTCTGTTAGGGTACATATAGCTCTCTGACAGACCATATGGCTCTAGTATTGTCTGCATAAGACACCTGTATAACATGTGTGCTTACTGCCGTCCTGTGAGTTGACATGATTAAGTCGGAGTCAAACGCTACAAGAATAATGAATTGGAGACGAGAAGGTCTTACCTGATGACAGGCATACTCATGCCGCCAAGTCTCTGCTTCAGTTCTTGAAGGCTGATGCCCTCTGCATCTTGGCAACCCATGATCAAACTCAGCACCTTAGTACAGAATCACAAACAATTATTTTCACTTCACATACCTTTGCCTCTGTGAGTTTGGTGCATTACACTGGTGGATTACACTGGATAATAAAAAAAAAATGTTTAAAATTGTCTTAAAAATAGTGTCCTCTAAATGTTAAGATAAGCATCAGGAGGAACAATAAACAAATTGTCCTGTGGAATATCACTGAACATGAAACCAGCTTCATTTTTAGTTACCCGTCTTTGGCGTATTTTAGTTCGATTTAGTAGGGACAATGAAGAGTTTAATAACTGTCCCAGTGTTAGTTACAAAGTGAAATTTCATCTGTAGTGCCTGGACAGGAGATAGGCACAGCAGGCAACCAATTTAATAGTGAAAAAATGAATCATATTGTAAATTGTAATACAATGCAGAAAACAATGCATGACATTATAACACACTATTTAATGAACGGTTTGATTTTTGTTGTGAAATTATACATTTTTAAATGGTAAAAGTACACTACTACTGACAACGGAGTGGTGAGGGCGTGTACCACATTGGATCTAATGCCTGATGATGCCCCAGCTTGATTTCCGGAGGCTGAACCATTTGCTGCATATCACTCCTCTGCTCTCTCTTTTCCCCCCCCCCCTATTTAGTTATGTCAATTGATACCTCCCCACACACATTTCTGTGCCGTCACTGCTGTCGTACCCTCCTGACTCACCTGCCAGTAAGGAGCCCCCACCAGGAAGACGTAGATCCGTCATCCTACTCCTCCCGCCCAATACTCCCCGATGCCGCCCCAGCCCGTAGGAGTTCGTGCAATGACCAATATCACCCTCCCCGCCCGACTTCCCACCCCCGAACACAGGCCAATTGTGTTCGTGTAGACGCTCGACAAAGCCGGATGCACCACGGTGGATTCGAACCCACAACCTCTGTGGTGGTGGGCAGGGACTTTACCACTGCGCCACCCGAGCTCCCTCTACTCTCTCTCCGTTTCTCTATGATGCTATGATTCACTTTGTCATGATGTCGCTAAAATGAAATGCTTTTAACTTTAATAAAATGAACAAAACGCAGTACCCTGGAACAGTGATTTAATGACAACCAGCGCGTCTGGCAGGTAGACGTTTCCCCCGATTTAGCCTCTTGGTGACTGAATAAGTTTGTCTCGAAAGTCGCCATACATTTGTCAGCAAAAAGTGACACAAAGGAGACGGATTGGAGCCACGGAAGGACCCGACAAGTCACCGTTGGACGCGGAGCAAACGAGCAATGCGTGGCACACAAACAATGGAATGATCACACGCACGGACGCGCACCCACAAACACAAAGGACCCGACCGGAGCGTATCAAAGGTAGCCTGATTATCAGCCTGAAGCTGCGTGGAGCTTCAGTCTGACATTGGCTGCAGTGTCCGCGATTACCAGGGGGAGGGGATTAAAATTTCCCTAAACCAATCACAAAAGATCCACGGATCCGCCTATATCTGACATCGTCGCACAGCTTGTTTTAGCAGATATTCGCTGATAGGCTTGTCGTTAGACCATCCCCACCTCAGACTCTGTTTTTCTTCGACCGTGAAAAGCCCTAGGCTCACATTATGACACCAGACCAAGAGGAGCAGTCCACTCAGAGAGTGGGCTGGGTCTATGGTCTGGAACCAGGCTATATCAAAGGACCAGCGGTAACGTAAGCCGACCCGTTTTCGTGCTCCTGTTGACCCATGTTGGTTTGTTTGGAACAGTTTGGGCTGGTTCTGCCACTGTGTTGCATACGCTGTGGATGTGTGTGCGGCCTGCTGGACCAAGCTTGTGTGTGTGACAAACAATTAACGTGCGCTGCTCTCTTTACGATTGCTGTGGCTGGCTTTGTATTGGATTCTCATTTCTCACTGACTGTGATAATTTCGTTGTGCATTCAAAATGAGTGGAACAAAAGTTGGTTCACATGTTGGGAAAAAAGGACATGGAAAAAAGAAAAATAAATCTCACTGAAAAGGCCCTGGCAAATAAAATAAAATCAATCCAAAAGGAACGCAAAAGGAAAGTGGAGGAAACAAAAGCTCTGATAACCTCTATTAAAGAGCTCATGAAAGATGAGAAAAATGTTTCACTGCAAGCACAACTTGTTTGTGATGTTTTGATGAAATTGTCTGAAAATTCCAATGCACTGCATGATTCTTTAATGCCGCAGCATGGGGAGCAGAACGGCCAGATTCTGCATTAAAGAGTTTTTTTCCCCAAGCCATCAGACTTGTGAACTCTACTCTAAAACAAAAAAAGTGAAATAGTACAAACCTTCTTCCTTACATGCTGCTGAAGACTACTGTGTGCAATATTTCTGTCTCCTAATTAACTTATGATCTGACTGTTTTTTTTATTAGTGGTGTCTGTTTTTAGTATTGTAGTCTTAGCATTCTTTTAACTAGGAGTAGTTTTTAGATTATATTGCCAGTGGAACGAAATTTCGTTCATTTATGCATTACATGTATATGTTGAATGACAATAGAAAACGATCTATCTATCGATCTATCTATCTATCTCTTATTCCACATGATGAACAAGAAAAGCAAAATGAATGGTTCTCAAAGGTCAATAAATATAAAGATGGATTCATTAAAGTATTGATGCCTGGTTCTCAGTAGCCAGAGGACCCCCAGCTAGACCTCAACCTCAGCTAGAGGCTCATAACAGGCCTACTGAAAGGCCCCAGCAGCATGAGGAGAACATGGGGCTGTGGAAAATGAGGAAGTGACTGTGCCTCAGTCACATCATGTTCATGATGCTCAGGAGGATGTTCAACCATATGACAGCATATCAAACCATGGCAGCAAAAATCATGGTTAAAAATCCATAAGATCAAAGGTTTCCTCTACTGCATCTGCACGTGTCAGAGCCGAGGCTGAAATGGCTTTACTGGCTCGGCAAAAGTCGCTTGAACAAAAGCATGCTCTTGAAGAAGAGGAAGCTAAAATAAAGCATGCTCTTGAAGAACAGGAAGCTAAAATAGAGTAGGTTCTCAAAACATTCAGCCTTGCCGCATCGGCGGCAAGGCTGAATGTTTTGAGAACCTCTGGGTCAGGGGTGTGTTGCGCCTCTTCTCGGAAATTGGATGGAAAGGAATCCTACTTTGAAAAGGACAGGCACAGGTCTAGTAATTCCAATATTAGATAGGTTAGTATATGGTTGAAACCCCAAATAATTGCAGAACAATAAACAATAATAACGGCTGGACATATCGGTGAGAAGCTTTGAACTCACACTTCTAGTAGGCCAAGGAAGAACCGCCACCCCAAATATCTCCTAAAGATTTTGTCCAAACATCATGCAAATCGGTACACATATCTCTATAGTCATGTGATCAAGACGGATCTGTCCAATTTCATCACATTCCATCCTGATTGGCTAGGATTGGCTTTCAAAAGTTTGCAGGAGTGGCCGTTTTGAACAAAATACCTCAAATCATGAACACAGCGTTCGATTGCTGTGAAGCTTTGCACACACATTCCCACTAGGCCACGGAAGAAATGCCACCCTATATTTTTCAAATCGGCCTCATAGTGGCGCTATAACCGGCAGATTAACGTTTTGTCCAATAGCCTAGCTCTTGAGACATAGGTCATAAATCAAAAATCTTTTTCCATTGGATTCCTTGGATTATTACGCAACTCCCTAAATAAGCCACGCCATATTTCCACCTGACAAGTTTTCCACCATGTTGCGTTTCTTTTCTTTTTCAACTTTGCTGGCCCACAATAAGCTACCTGGCCTGGCGGAGACCTGTGCTCCGAGGAACACATTCTTCTTGTTTTAATTCATGTACCGTGTTCATTACGATGTTCAACACATGGTAATATTCTGTTAGTTTTGAAACAGACATCTAGAAAGGTGTGCTCGGCAGTGTTGATTTCGTCGACTAAAACTACACGAAGAATGTTCGTCGACTACCTTTTTACACTGATGAAAACTAAATAAAAACTAAGCTGATGATGACTAAAACTAAGACTAGATATATTGACAATTTCATCAACAAATAAAAACAAGACTAAAATGTTAGTGAGGGAAGAGTGGAGAAGAGATCCAGTAGAACTAAAAGACAAGTCATTTTATGTTTTTGTGTTGCGCTCTGAAAATAGCAGATCTACTAGGGGCGACGCGTTGTGAGCTTGTAGATCGGCTATTTTCAGCATGCAACCAAGTGTAAAATCAGCCATTACGACGCCATCAAGGCACCGCCAAAATACATTTTAGTCGACTAAATCAACTGTAGATTTAGTCGACTAAAATCTTATGATATTTAGTCGACTAAAACTAGACAAAAACTATAACATTTCAGATGACTAAAATATGACTAAAACTAAATGGAATTTTATTCAAGACTGACATGAAAGCACTTTGGCAAATAAAACAATGTGACCAGTCTATGACACCAGTTGTCTATGACGTATGTATGTATGATGTATGGATTCGACTGGCATTCACTTCCTCTTATAGATGACCCCTTTCTGAAAGAGGCTTGGTCTGATGTCACCGTGTCCATCAAATAAAGGCTCAGAAAAGCCACACCCGATTAAAAACAAACAAAAAAAAAAGTATAAAATCAGCCTTTAAAAGGCAAAAGAAATAGCCCTAACAGCCCAATGTTCAAAGCCAAATAAACAATTAAATCATAATCGCATTTTTTTTAGTCATAAAGACTAACTAGTCCATACCCGTGGCCCGTCACACCCCCCCACCCCCCCCCCCCCCTGCACGTGTCCCGTCACGAACCCCCCCCCCCCCCACACACACACACCACACACATGCGTTGGTCGAATCACATTCTGTGTGTGCAACAGCGTAACGCAGTGGGGCTGTAGATTCGACGCATGCGCAGTTTGATCATTCATCCCATAGCTCCCGGGGCCATCCCACTCATGGGCAGCCGTAACCATGGCGACATTGTTTGACACAAAAACGCAAATAAAAGACTGAGACTTGGTGAAATCGAAAAACGGGCTTCGCAGTTCCGTGCAGATGGTAATGGTCAATGGCTGTGTGCAAATTCAGATCAATTGCTCAAGCCACTGAGGACAACCGGGCAGACAGTTTTGGCCTCACCACCGTCGACCGACCACCACAGAGGTGTGTCAAATTATAGGAGGATGACAATTAATAGTCAGCTAATATTTCATGATCGTGATTCGTGACAGCCCTACCTGTGATGTGACAGTGACCCAAAAAAAACGACGTCTTGCGATGTCTCCACAGAAAAAAAAACGATGTCTTGCTCCACTGACCTGGTTCTGATTTGGGTTCAGCCCGTTATTAGCCATGTCACTGGCACCCGAGTATCCTCCTGTACTTCCCATGTTGCCAGGACGTGACATGGGATTGCTGCTCGAGTTCATTACTCCACCACCACCACCAGATGACTGAAAGAGAACCAAAACCAAGCGGTGACCACACATTATAGTTACACTGTCCACAACCACTAAGAACTTAATTTGTCTAGTAGTCATTTTAGAAATAAATGAGTAATCGTGTTGCTTTAATAATTACCTACTGCTCCCATTAAAGATTTCTAGATACACTGAAGGCACATGAAATATATAAATATAAACAGACTGCATCGCACACACACACACCCACCCACCCATCTATCCATCCATCCATCTGTATCTGTATCTGTCTGCATCTACCCATCCATCTATCACAAGACAAACAAACTAGTTTTTTTCCTGGGAAGACGCAAGCTCTAGTATAAATTAATAATCAAATTGACAGATAAAATGCAATTTTAGTAATAAAATAATCCTTTTTGTGTACTGCAGGCTCCAAATATTAGAATATTGGGATGATCCTTTGACAGGTTGCTATTCAAACATAATTAAAATATTCAGATTCTTCACTTCTTATATCGTAATCATTCCACAGCCATGACCCATGGAGCTGACTAGTAGTGCGTCCACTTTAAATATCGTCCTATGTTCATTTGCAACCGGCAGGTGTTTTGGTGAATGTTGGGAGCTATGAAATAGTCATCTTTAAAAATGTTTCACCTCTATGAACAAAACTGCATCATAAGAGATTTACTGGGAATAATGACAAATAATAAATTATTGTTTGTCTACATGCATAGATCATCAACAATTAGGCTGTAATTATTGATCAGGCAGTAGGTTTCATATTTACTTTATGACTTTTACTTTTGTTTCCTTATAGAGGAAGCTTATTATAACTTAGGATGAGCATTTACCATAATAGACTGCTGTGCATTCAAGTGGCCAGTAAAACCTTGTCATTGTGTGTGCAATTCTATTGTGATCGGATCTCACCGTGTTCTGTGGTTTGCTTAGAGCCATGTGCGCTTGCACAACCTCCAGCATGTGTGAGGTGATTTCGTTCATATCCTCCAGGGGCCTAACACTGAACGCCACCACAGACTTGATATTCTGAGAAGGAAAAGACAAGATGCATGTCACTGTCACACATATGTGCAGTATACACATATTAGATTCATTGAGAGAGAGGAACTACAGGCTTACAATGAGGATCTTTTTTTCTTTCTTTACACTCTACCCTCCCTCGGCCCCTCACAGTTAGTCAGACTTTGCACGCATCTGTGGTTTTGCATTGAACTGAACCGGAAATCCAGTAGTCTATTGAAAGTGACTTCTACTAACAACTAAATAAAAGACAATTACAATTTAGGCATTTACGCTCTTATCCAGAGAGACTTACAATGAGCAAGGTAATCACATACAGAGAGACAGTGTAGTGCCTCAAGAAACTAGGATCCCAGGTAAACAGCATCTGTTTAAATGACATGCAATCTAAATAACATTTTTAACATTGTGGTCAAGAAAACAAACATAAGTAACACGTTTGACCAGAATGGAACACAACCTTAACTCATCCAGTGCCACATGACGTCAAAGACGTCACGTGGCCTGACGCCCCGTTTTTTGGAAAAAACATGTTCAGAACCCAAGATATGATGATTTGAAGATTTGCTGCTCCATTCACTCTTTGTTTAACTTCTAACTTAAAAAGGCTGTATCTCGGCTCCTAAGCACTTTTTTTTTACAATGACTTTTAGCTGTGGCAGCCAAAATTCCATAAATAAGCTGGGCACTGAATGAGTTAATGAGCATTATTGGTAAGACCTGTGAAGGCAGTAGAGAGGCCCGATTTCTTTCCAACACGGCTGCGGTGCATAGACGGGTTTCCTGTTAGTAAACATGAGAGGATATGACCGCGCAGAGGAGGGGTAAGCCTATAGAGGGCGCCATTACCCGCAGCAGCTCTGGTCAAATGTCCATTCATAAAATAAATGATCTTCACCGGGTTTAATGAAAGTAGATTAAATTATGCAGTTTGTAATACCTTGTTTACTCAATAAAAATGATTTGTCGGAAGTTGGATCTGTTTGTATACACGAATCCACGGCGCGCTGCCCTGCGCGCAGCCATTGCTGCGGTCTGAACGCTACGCGGACGTAAGACCGCAGCAATGGCGGCGCGCAGGGTAGCGCGCCGTGGATTCATGTATATAATAGCAGCATTATGCCCATTATGCCTATAATAGCAGAATTATGTCTATCTAACTCCCGAACACAACAACAGAGTGAACGGCGCTTCCGGTTCGTTTCCCCCGAGCATGCGCAGATTGCGCATTCTGCTCTGTGATGACGTCGCGCGGAAATCCGTCTATAGAGCCTACCGTATTCCCACCAGACAGCGAACTCACCTGGAAGGATCGCAGGTTGCCGGAGACCTTGACGTAAGTGCCAGGGGGCAGGACAGCGCTGTCCACACTGGAATCCTAAGAAAGAACGAGACACAATCACCACAGTTTTTTCTCCAGGGATTAAAGATCTTTACATTTAAAAAAATCCCATTGATCTGTGTTGGTCAACAATACAAGTTAACGTCAGGGCAATATGACTGCACCCTCACAACCAGTTCACTCTAGATTTCAGAATTATTTCTCACAAAAACAAATGTGACAACCATGTGATAAGGACAGTGGCTTTCATATTAGACTATGTTTATTCCAGAGGTACTATATATATCAACTCATTTCTCTGAGCTTTCACACTGCAAGCAAACTGCTTAAATTTGAGAATCCCAGTCCAGAATTCTTTTTTTTTAATACATTTCAAAAAAGAAAAAAATATATACGATATATATATATATATATATATATACGATATATATATATATATATATATATATATATATATATATATAGGTCTTTTTTCCCTTTATTGATAGGAACAGTAGACCAACAGGAAATGGGGAAAGAGATGCGGGGGTGACACGCAGCAAAGGTCGAACCTGTGACACTCTGGATTACCAGTTTAGGAGGTGCACAGACGGTTACGCCAACCGTCTGGGCCAGTCCAGATCATTTTAATATGTACTACAAAAAACAATCAATCAACAGCCCCTTTAGATGACTCCCTCCTACCAAAGGGGCCACACCAAGCCCCCAGAACCCAGTGCTTGCATTGAAGCGAAATGGACATGCTGGCCATTCGTAGGTACTGCAGCTTAAAACGGATGGGGCCACTGCAAATGTACGAGCAAAAACGGTTTCGACCAATGGGCTTGACTCACGAGCTTGCGCACAAGCTTGCGCACAGGGACGCGCACCTCTGTGACGTAAAACGCGTCACTTCTGTGACGCAGAACGGATCACAGTGGCCCCAAATAGGCTACGCCCATCACACTTTACAACCCGGAAGAAGGGGTGAATTCGCTTCATGCGCTGTGTGAGCAACTCAATGCAAGTGGACGCGATATCCGGTGCCCTCTCTATTATTTTTAACTCTATGGGCCACACACACACACCCCTTGTCCAGGACAACTTTAAATGGCTGATCTTACAAGAAACTTAAAGTCTCGTAAAATTACACCAGACCTATTAGGGTCGTCACGATTCTCCAAAACCATGATCTAATTTTGATTTTCCACTTAAACTTACACTGTCAAAACATTTTTGGCCCCGCCCCCTATAAGTGAGTTTTGGACACTGACCAATCCTGCAACGTGATTGGCCAATAGTCTACAACGCATTGTATACCCCTAACCCTTCCATTGTCAATGCAAATCGATACTTTTGCAAAGTCAGCCAATCACATTACAGCTAGTGTCATCACCACTAGCTGTAATGTGATTGGCTGACTTTGCAAATTCAGGACTGTGATTGGCTAGCGAAACACATGACACATGTGCAGCCCTATGAATAGCAGTATGAACTTAAAAAAAAGTAATTTATCCTTTTTTTAAAGTGAGTCATGTTGTGATGACCACACACCGCCCACTTCACACTGGGTGTGATTTTTGGGGCGGTGTAGCCGCCCCCTATAAGTGAGTTTTGGACACCGACCAAAAAATTTGTGTACCCCCTAACCCTTCCATTGTTAATGCAAATCGATACTTTTTTCATATCAGCCAATCACATTACAGCTAGTGTCATCACCACTAACTGTAATGTGATTGGCTGACTTTGCAAATTCAGGACTGTGATTGGCTAGCGAAACACATGACACATGTGCAGCCCTATGAATAGCAGTATGGACTTTAAAAAAAGTCATTTATCCTTTTTTTAAAGTGAGTCATGTTGTGATGACCACACACCGCCCACTTCACACTGGGTGTGATTTTTATAAGACAATCTATCTTGGTGGCTTTTTCTCACACTGTTGTCAACATGGGGTCCTTGACAGGGTTCCCTAGCATGACTACTTCATCATTGCATTACCATTTTCAAGTACCGTAAGCACAATTAGAAAAAGTACAACATTGTCTATTTTGAATAGTTTCACTATTATCTCTCTATCTACAATACAGACGATTATGGAATTCTGAACCAAGACATATCCAACAATAAAAAAAAGATATCTTAGATTGGGGTTTAAGAGACCAAATCTAATGGGGGTCTGTAGTCTAACCATGCATATCAAATTGGGGCCTGTGAAATGAAAAGGGTTGAGAATCTCGGTTGTAAACAATGTACCCTTCTGCCATCTAGTGGCTTTTTTCCTAATTGCAGTGCACACTCTTCACATCAAACAGCAGGTGCCATTCAAGCTCTTGAAAGCAATTTGACTTTCTATTTTAATGTAACGTTCAAATTCTCTCTCATTTTCATTGATCGGTTTTCGTGACACTCCTAGTAGTTTCTGCTTGTTTTGAAGTAAACATTGCATATTTCGCAGTGGCTTTGCAGTAATAATGGACCGAGCAGGACGGTTCAACCTACCCCATCAGAGACCTAAAGCCTGGTGCAACCATTTCTCTTGCAGGTCCGTCACTAGAGGTGGACGTCAGCATTACCTTGCTTTGGTAGAAAAATCAGGATGCGTCCCATATTAGAACCAAGGACCAATTATAGAACTAATTAATGTGTTAAATCCAGTCTGAGAACTGCTGACAGTTCGTGTGTACAAATCTTTACGGGTCCATTTGGTTACGTTATGTTTGGAGCGGGGGAGTCTGGTGCAACGCACAGGTCCTGGACCTGGTGAGACGAAGGAGGGGCCCGGACAGGAGGCCATCCACAGAGCCTAGTCCCTCCACGTGCCAGAGCCTCCCCCGGTCCTGGCAGAGTAGTTCCGGAGAAGCGGACTGAGGGGTCCCGTCTTTCCCTAAGAGGACTGACCGTGGGTAGCTACTGGGACGTAAGTCGGGGCTTGATCAACCCCGGCTGGGTCACCTGGGCGAGGGTGTATGTTGCGAGATCCGAAACACCCTTCGACCCCAAGCTATAACACAGATGATACGTCCCAGGTGCATACACGTGACGTTTTTTATTTATAGTTACATTTGTTATGGGGATCCTTGATCCTTCCGAACGACTGGTGTACAAACCGTGTACCCACCCCATCCCTATATAAGGAACCATTAATGAGAGAAATGGTCAGAGCCACAGACAGCAGCCAACACTCACCTCTGCGTCGACCCAGTGCTTTACGTCCATAGGAGCACACGTCATGTCATCGATCTTGTACTGGATGTTGGTCATGGTTTTGTCTATGCTTCTGATAACCCCCACAACAGTAACCTAAGATTGTAAGTAAAGCAGATACTCAGGAGTGACAACAAGAAACAAGATCAACAGTTGAGGTCACTCAGTATAGACGTGACTTTCCCAAATCAAGAGCATACATTCAGACTCGTTATCGGTTTTCATATAAATTGCACAGCCGCTCATATCAATGCCTACGTTTTTAGAGATATCATGTTAGGGGCAAAGTGTTTTTGCGTGTTTTTTCATAGTATTTACAATACTACATCGTAAGAAAGAGTCACAGAACAATAAAATAATACGACCCCACATCCTAAATGTATGATTAAAAATAATCATCAATATACAATGCAAATCAACATGATCAACAAACAAAATCTTTTTTTTCTATATACAGTACAATTCTCTTTCCAGAATAAATGGATTACCTGTCACTCTCACATTAGCACACCTTGTTTCACTACTCACTAGGGCAATTAACATAACAATGAACACAGGATGGAATTCTAATCATTCTGGAGAGTTGTCGTTACAGGGTGAGACAATTTTAATATGACCGTATCTCTGATAATCTGATGAATATAATAGGCCACATGGTTTTGAGATTTATCCATATGCATTTCAGCAGTTAGAATGAAAAACAGCAGTCCATCATTCAACTTGGACTCGATTCACTCTTTTAAGCCTCTTGCGTTTAACTTAACTTTAATATCACTTTTTGTATCCTCTTTGCTGTGACTTGTTAATTCCAAACAGAGTGTGTGAGACATGAAGTAGCTAGACCACTAGGCTACACTACTTCCCTCAACACTTACATACATTATTAAAAGGTTACCACACTACAGAGGCAAACTAGAAATCAATCTTTTTAGTTTTGGAAATGAAACATTCAAATGAAATGATTTGCAAAACCTCCCAATCACAGGGCCAGTATCAAGGAAAACAGTTTATTTCCCTTCTGAAGAATCTACATACAGTATGTCTTGGCAGTGGGCAGTGCTACACCCGCCACAACTTACTTGGGCAACCTCCACCTCTCCCACTTTGAAGACCTCGTCAGATTGGGCAGCAGACATTAACTGAGACACTGTGCACGGGATGATCTGTGTTGCACGTTGTCTCTGTGGACACAAACACACACACAGGTTTAATAAACTTGCTGTGTAAGGGCCACTTCCATCCTCAGGCAGTGTCGCTGTCACCAAATGTGTGCAGCTGCTGGTACTACAGTGCAGGAATCAACAATTCTTGGGTTGGGTGCTTGGCTAGAATGGATGAAGGCAGTTATGTTACATATTATAAGTGGTAGCAATGTTTGTTTGTCTTTCTTTCTTTTTTCCCCTAAATTTAGAGTAGCTAATTATTTTCTCCCCAATTTGGCAGTAATACCAATGATTTCCTTCCCACACACATTTCTGTGCCGTCACTGCTGTTGTATCCTACTGACTCACCTGCCAGTGAGGAGCCCCCACCAGGAGGACGTAGAGCCTTCGTCCTACTCCTCCCACCCAACACTCCCCGCTGACAGCTGCCGCCCTGTCAGCGGGGAGTGTACGTACAGTGACCAAGTAGTACGTACAGTACCAATATCACCCTCCCCACCCAGCTTCCCTCCCCCGAACACGGGCCACTTGTGTTCGAATAGACGCCCGACGAACCACAGTGATTTCGAACCCACAACCTCCCGTGGTGGTGAGCAGGGACTTAACCACTGCGCCACCCAGCAATGTTTGTTTAATAGTATTCAAACTGTCAAGTCTGATGCATCTCACTGCATAGTAAACTCCTCTATCATGTTAATGTATCCATTGTTAAGACTCAGAGTAAAATTAAGCTTAATTGAGTAAGAAGAATGTCACGTTACCCCTTTCTTCTCCCCTCCTTGGGACATGGACGGCGATGCAAACCCTCCTGGGGACTGAGTGTAGCCACCACCACCACCACCACCCATGGTGGAGTCACCACCATATCCTCCTCCTGTAAACAATGACATCCCTGTCAACTGAACTGACCACTGAAAACAGACCTAGAGTTAGCTAAACCAGTGGTTCTCAAAGTGAGGTCCCGGGGACCTCCATGGGTCCTTGGGGGTGGTTCCAAATGGACCCTTATACATGTCTCAGAGAGTGACAGGGGTCCTTGAGGTGGTCCAGCTTAAATGATAGAGTTAGGAACCAAATGGACCCTTACAGATCTCTGAGAGTGACAGGGGTCCTTGAGGTGGTCCAGCTTAAATGATAGATAGTTAGGAACCAAATGGACCCTTACAGATCTCTGAGAGTGACAGGGGTCCTTGAGGTGGTCCAGCTTAAATGATTGACAGTTAGGAAATACTCTGAGACTGTACAAATGGAACCAAATGGACCCTTACAGATCTCTGAGTGACAGGAGTCCTTGAGGTGGTTCACCTGACTAAATGATTGATAGTTAGGAGGAAATAGGAACCAGGTGTGCCCTTACATGTCTGTAACTGAGTCTGAGAGTGCACACATGGAACCAAATGGACCCATATAGGGATCCCATTAAATTAAAACGTGTGCGAACCACTGAGCTAAACAAAAGAATCAACAACGTTGTTTACTTTCAACAAAGGGTAGGTTGTTATCGTGCTGGCTAATGCTAGCCGGGCTCATTTTAGACATCAACAAATCATCTTATTCCCCGTAAACAGGCAGCAACGGTTCATGTGTGTAACTTTACCTTGATTCCACATGATGTTGAGATCTAGTTTAAACGATAGAAGCTCAAAGAAGAGGTAAGTGATCAGAAGACTGACAGACAGACTGTTCTTCCTCCGACAACGATTCCGCGCGCTAAGTTGACCAGTGTTGCCAGGTGTTGAGAGAGAAAAAAGCAACGAGGTCTAAGAAAACAAGCCCAGCGAGCCCGGCCTTCGTCCTTTAAACATAATGCATTGGCTATTTGAAAATAGCAGATCTACAAGCGATCTGCTATTTTCAAAGAAGACGTCTTGGGGGGGAAAGTGCAAAATGTGGAACATTTATGACACAAATCTTGTATGGCACAAAATATTTTCAGATGGGGGTCTGCAGACAAATACATATTAATTTGGGGGTACTTGACATGAAAATGTTTGAGAAGCACTGGTTTAAACGACAATAGGAAACAACCCAAATAAGCGACTACACTTTAGAAACAAGCCCAAAAAAACTCAACCCGCAACGAAACAATATTTACGACTTTACATGAAAATAAGCCAAAAGTAGCTTATAATAAGCGGAAATGGCAACACTGAAGTCAACACAAGGGACGCATGCGCGACTGATGCGCGCTCCAGAACTGCCGCGAAATCTCTTGTCCAATGATAACCTATTCATGCGATTAGATTCCATAGCCCAGAGGAGGATCGTGCTGTGATTGGCTACCTACAACACCCAGTTGCCATGGCATTGCCATGGCTACCACGCGGAGACGAGTTTTCCTTGGCAAACCAGCTTAGAGGTGCAATACCGCCACCAACTGGATTGGAGTGTGTAACAAAATATTCCAAAGAAAAAAGCAAAATAATAACTTCATAAATCAGAAATTACCCCCCCCCCCCCATTTACTATACATATACGTTTATTGCTACTAGTGTTGATGATGTCTTGTATATTATTGTATGTCTTTAAATGTCTTGATGAATTTAATACACACATTTAGTGTTATCCTTTTAGCATCATCATTGTATGATAATATATAATCGTGCAACTGTACTATTATACTGTACTATAAGCTGTTAATAAAGTATTCAATCAATCAAACCTTTTAAGTTCAAGGACCCGCAAAATAATTTTAAGCGTGTACAAATGGACTCGTTTTGTACAATCTCAGAGTTAGAGATCTACTTATATGGTCCATTTGGAAGAATTGGAACCCCCTCAAGGAACGCTGAGAGTCCATGGACCCCACTTTGAGAGCCACTGCTCTAGATCATTTAACTTAATGTGTTTCTTTTTTAAACATAAGTGAGCGTATGTCAATGTTTTGACTGAAGGGGATTCCACTTAATATTGTATTTACTGAAATTAATTAATATATGTTCAAATTGTCTTTATTTTTTTCCATGTGGGTGCATTATATATAGTGCATGACCTTTATCATGACACATTGACCTATACTCTCAGATGAGTTATATTTTCTTCCTCGTTTCCAAGCCGCTTTGTGAAGTTTGTATATTATGTATTTCAGTTTATTGTGATCATACTGCCATACTGATTGAGCATCTCCTAATGAATGGCTTAGCTTCACCTTTGCTTTCATTTGTTTGTTTGACCAGATAAAAATAACTGCCTGCTCATTTCCCTCCACACCAACATGAGCAGCCAGGAACCCATAGGAAGCATGTAGGAAAACCCCTTTTCATTCTGTAGCCTACATTATACTAAATATTGTATTGATAATCCTTCTTCTGGATGATGATCTACCAGATCTAGCTAGTACTGGAAACTAAAGCTATCCACTGCAGGACCAATAAGAATCAGAATCAGAATCAGGTTTATTGTCACATCACAGGTTTACAAGGTAAAAAAGTGGGTGAAATTCGTTTTTGTACAACACTCCCATCGCAACGTTAAATTCCGTAGAAAGAAGAGTGGGGAGAGAGAAAAAGAAGAGGGGTAGGGGGTTAAGTGGGAAGGAGATCAACAGAGAACAATAGAAGGCCAAAAACAAGTTATCTACATATTTACAAAGTACCTGAGATAAGAGACAAACTAAGGTGCCTGAGCATAGCAGCAATGTATGTATACTGTGCATGATATACTTATAGACGCTAAGGTGCTTAGAGAGAAAAAGAGCGCAATAATAAAAAATCAAAAAAAGTTTGTGCGTTATACATGGGGATTAAGGTGCAGAGGGTCAGTGCGTGTTCACCTAAGGGTGGACTGACCCTGGTATAATCCGCAAGTTGCTCCATGAATAGAAGGAGAGCAACAAAAAGTAATCTTTAGCATTTTGACTAAAGCTTTTGCCACAAAGAGTACATTTAAAGCCCTTTCTCCTGTGTGTATCAACATGTGTTTCTTAAGATTAGCATTTTGACTAAAGCTTTTGTCACAAACTGTACACCTGAAGGTTTTTTTTTTTTTTTCCGCTGGTATGATTCCTCATAAATCCAAGTCATTTTCCTGGTATAATAATCCACAGGTGTGTTCAGGAAGAGCCAGAAAAGTCTGCAACCAGCTGGGCAGTACCGCCTGTTGTCAGGCTGCTGAAAATTGGTCTGATAATCTTTTCTTATTATAGTCTATGACTCACAAACTGTGATATACTGTATAAACTGATGCACACCCTGAAAGCCTTTGAAGACTTGATGACTTGAAGTGATAGTTCTGGATTCTGGACTATACACGACTCTATCTCCCTCTTCTATCCAGTTTGTCTCTGTGTTCATAAGGAACATGGAAGGAGTGATAACAGACCATATGCTCACATGCCTTCTCTGATAGATGCAGTTACCTTGTTTTCATCAACCCCCAGTGGGTAACCTCTCAGCACACTCATGGCTTCTCCTATAAAATGAATGGTTAACTTTTTTTCAATCATTTATTTTGAGATTTTTCAGGGAAACATTTAGACAAAGACAACAACAGACTTAGGTACAAACAGGACCAGGTTGAATGGTTTACATAAACTGACAACATTAATCACAAATCCCCTCAATGCACCCCCCATGGCAAATAATAATATAATGATTAGAGTCCAGAGGGAAGCACGAGCACAACAATATGTACTTAGGAGGAAAGGAAGGGAAGTTTGCACACTGTAGCAGGTCTCTGAAGACCTCATGAAGACCCACAGCGGTCGAAACGTTGTTTGTAACTAAATACATTTTCTACTGGGAGCTATAGTGTGCAAACTTCCCTTCCTTTCCAAATAATAACATAATACCAGAATATAATGAAGAACACCTATAGTCATACACCAGCACAAACTGGGAAAGGGAAGGAGGCATGGAAGCCTCCTTCCCTTTCCAGTGCTTGGAGGCACTCCCCAGGGGAGGGATGTCCGGTGTGGAGGGGCTCTCTCTCTCTGCCACTACCTGGTCCTCTTTTGTGCTGGCAAGGGGCTGGTAAGGACTTTGGACTGGTTCTGCAATGAAGGCTGGGAGACTAGCCTAGTTGAGAGAAGAGTTTAGAGACTGGCTTGTGAGTCTATAAACTGATAGGATTAAATGTTTATGGTCATTATTGCATTTGATAATTACTGATATCATGTCTAAAGGCAAGTCAAATTGAATCAGAATCAGAATCTAGTGTTCACCTACAAGGAATTTGACTTGGTTGTAGTGACACATAGAAACATGATAAGCTACTGTATATGGCATATAGGCTAAGTACAAAGTAAGGAATATAGGGTCAGACCAAGTGTAAGCAGGTTTCAAGAGATTTATTGTCACAAGGATGTACGAGTACATGCACTATGAAACACTTAAGTGAACAGTATTGGAAGTGTATGGTTCACCATTTTAGAATTAGATCAGAAATATAGTAACTATTGTAGATATTGCACATATTATACGCTACTTTATAGATGTGGCATGTGACTTTAAACTACAATAGGCAGGTGAGATATTTGCAGAAATTGCACAATAGTGAGTACGACCTCTGAAGTGTCACGTTGTATCTTATCTTGACTAAACCAGGACACAACAGAAAGATAACAGTGTTGCTCTCGAGATTAGCCTATACTCCTGTTAACATGACTACAATGAAGAGCCTTCTTCTCCTATCATGTGTACTTCTCCGCTGTGGAGCTTTTGCGTTGTCTGGTGAGTAGTATGCTAGTATAAATATGGTAGATTTTCAACAAATTATTTCATATATACTTCTCAGAAGCTAGGACTGATCATTTACCAGAGCAACTTGGATATGGCTATATCAGTTCTCAAACATTTTCCTGTAAAGGAAGGACTCCCAAATTGATGTGTAGACCTATTTGGCCGTGGACCCCTATCTGAAGAGATTTTGTGCCAAGGATCACCATAAGAAGAACGTGTCAATATTCTTACAACACAGAAGATCTACAAGCTCACAACACATCACATTGCAAGGCATCGTGAGCTTGTAGATCTGCTGTTTGAGTAGCTGAAAAATTAAATAGAGCTAATATGTGTTTAAGACCTATTTGTAGAATTGCTGGGTTATATGATGATATACTGTAATCACGCATTCATTACTGCAGGGAAGTTTTGGCACATCACAGATCTACACTGGGACCCAACTTATGACCCCAACGATCAGCCTGAACGGGTGTGTGCGTCCAGTGGCCAGCGCCCTGCGGACAATGCGGGGGAATTTGGCGACTATGTTTGTGATGCACCATGGAGCCTTATTAACTCCACACTGTATGCCATGAAGAACATCCTGCCAGAGCCAGACTTCATCTTCTGGACGGGGTATGTAGATCTAGCTGCTTTAGGGATAAATATATGGGTACAGCTATAACACCATAAAATAACAATGAGACACCTGCTGTCTCGTGTAAAACATCTATTTGGTAGCGGGAGATTAACACGTGTAGACGTGTTAAGCTTTCAGTTAGGCTAATTTACACCATCTGTTGTTTACCATTCCAGAGATGACACCCCACATGTTCCAAATGAGGATCTGGGAGAAGAGGCAGTTCTCTACATAGTCAGCAACCTCACCCACATCATAAATCAACTCTTTCCAAGTCAGGTTCACCTCATACACATTTCCTAACTAATGTGGTTATTTGGAGTTGACTCCAGTGTTGATTTGAATTGTTTGTTTACTCATACTAGAGTTGTTCCGATACCGATACCAGTATCGGAAAAGCTGCCCATAATTCCTAAAATCGGTGGTTCCCATACCACATAATTTATCATATGATGATATGTCATTTACAGCAATCAATTATTTTGTATTTTGAATGCTTCATTTGATGTTGCACTACTGTTTTATTTATATATATTGATACATTTTTATTTATTCCTAGATCAGTCGTTCTCAAACGTTTTAATTGGATCGGTACTCTGTATCGACCGATACGCAAGTTATGGGTATCGGGAAGGACAAAATTGGTACATCTCTAACTCATACTGTAGATCTCATCTTGTGAAGGTGGCCGTGTCCTGATACCAGTTTGACCTTCAGAACTTGTGTTAAACTATACTAATGTTTTACTCTCTGAGCTAAATTGACGCTGAGGATATTAGGCTACATGGTGTCGGCCTAAAGTTGGGAGAGATAAATCCTTTGATTTAAGCAGATAAAACGTATCACATCATCAGGCACTTGTGTTCACATTGAGGAACTGATGGTCAAATGCTCTTGCTTATCATCTCACAGACACTACGGTGTACTCAGCCTTGGGTAACCATGACTACCACCCTAAGAACCAGCATCCTTCTGGACCAAATTACATCTATGACCAGATTGCACAGATGTGGGAGGGCTGGATGGAGACAACGTCACTTGAAACCTTCAAAAATGGTGGCTGTACAGTTTTACTTGATACCTGAAGCCTGATATAGTTTATTTGTGTGCCGAAAATAGCCAATTTACAACAGTATGAAGCAGGTTCTTAAACCTTTTCACGTCAAGGACCCCCAAATTGATATGTATAAATTCCGCAGACCCCCATCTGAAAAGGATTTGTGCCAGGGACCCTGGAAGAGAAGATTTATGTTAAAAATCTCTAAATGATTCACCTTTTTTCAGGATTTTTCCAAATGTTGCAAAAATAGACGTTCTACACTTGTATACTCACATGATATCAAGTATATATTAAGCATGAGTAGACTATTATTGTACATTCAAAAAATACATCTATAATAATAATTGAAAGTATCTACAGTTATTTGACTGAGGGATGTCAAACCTTGCCATGCATGTACAGAGTATGCACAAACTGCTCATGTTGAATTTGACATGTACATTTTCTTTTGTATAGGTGGATATTACAGTGAGAAGCTGTTGAATCGAGAAGGCTTCAGGGTCCTGGTCCTAAACACCAACCTGCACTATAGTCAGAACAAGCAGACCCAGAACATGGCAGACCCAGTGGGCCAGTTCAAATGGGCTGATCAGGTTCTGACAGAGGCAGGCAACAACAAGGAGAAGGTAAACCTCTTCTCTTCCGTGTGAAACTCAAAACAGTACAGCATCTACTGTAAAGGAAACTTTAGAATTCTATGTTACCAAATGTCCTGAGTGTGTGTCCATTTGGTTCCAGATTTAAATTAACATAGAGAATTGGGGGATCTCAGACATAAAGTATCGTGTCGAGCTCCGTGGCATAATACTATTATTAAATTGAGGGTCCTTGAGAAGAAAAATGATGAGAATCATTTATCTATAGCATCTCCCAGATTGTGTCTTGCATCTTTCAGGTGTACATCATTGGCCACGTTCCTCCAGGTTTCTTTGAGAAGAAGAGGAGTATGCCTTGGTTTACCGCAGAGTTCAATAAGCGCTATTTGGAGCTGATCCTGAAACATCATTCTGTAATCGCTGGCCAGTTCTTTGGTCACCATCACACTGACAGCTTCCGCATGTTCTACAACTCTGCAGGTATTCATATACATTTGTTTCCTTTGTTATTATTTTGTACGCATTGGCTTTGATTTCAAGTAATATCCAATATTTTGCCTTATATCTTCAATTCAATTCAATTCAATTTTATTAAAGTGTCAAATCACAACAAGTTGTCTCAAGACACTTTACATGTAGAGAAGAGACCCGACAATCCCACCCTGAACAAGCAATTTATCTTGAACCCTAGCATCCCTTTTCTGGGGCTAACAATCAGCAAACATGGCAGAGCTACAAGCTCACAGCTTGTAGATCGGCTATTGTCAATAGAATATAATCAAATATTTTGAGTGTAGATTGAAAACAGGAGAGGGCCTATAGAGCCCTTGGGAATACGATCAACTATGCACTTAGTTAACTCTAAATAATTGTACTGTTATTGACCCTATACTTGGCTTGTAGATCTGCTATTTTCTGTGAAGGTTTTCCCCACAATATGGATGCTGGGGATTAAGTAATTAATTGTTATATGAGGATGTAGACCTAATTATTTCATTTTATGAGGGTGGAAAAGTCAATGTACATCAATAGTACTGCACCAGTGAACCTATTTAACAATGACACCTATTGCCAATTACAGTTTTTGATCACTGGCAATGACCGTATGTCAACTCAAGTGACATTGCCACAGACTGTGGACTTTGAGCCTGCTACAGAAGATATACGTACATTTATTGATTGTGTTCTTGAGCAACTTATTTTGAACAATAATTCATATAATGGTCTTGTTAATTTCAGCCTCAGTATATATGTTTAGGGAGTTTCAATATGTTGCCTTCTCTCTGCAACAGGCTCTCCTATCAGTGCAATGTTCTTGAGCCCAGGGGTCTCACCATGGAAGACAACACTGCCTGGGGTCGTAGATGGAGCCAACAACCCTGGGATCCGTATCTTTGAATATGACACTCAAACACTCCTAGTTAAAGTAAGAAAAGGACATTCTCTTCACTTAATGTGCCAAAAGAGGGACAAGAGGGTTAATGGGGTTAAGTACACCCATTTTTTGACTGAGGGACCATGAATGTGTAACCGTGCCATGTACACAGTATGTAGAATCTGCTCATGAATACTGTAGTCCAATTTATAGCCTTTCCTATATCAACTCCCACAGGATGTGGTGACATACTACCTGAACCTGACCCATGCCAACCAAGGCCAGGCTCACTGGGAGCAGGAGTACCGTCTGACAGAGAGCTTCAGGGTGGCAGACGCCTCTCCAGCCTCCATGGACCAGGTGCTGGAGAACATGGCTAACAACCACAGCTACCTACAGAAATACTACGAGTTCAACTCTGTCAACTACGACCTGACAGAATGCGACAGTGACTGCCGTATTGACCACGTGTGTGCTGTTAGAGAGGTAGACTTTGACAGTTATGAACACTGTCTGGAGAAAGAAGGAGCCACTTCACTTCATACTGCCTTGCTGCCAGTCCTCACTGTGGCATTCGGTGTTGTCTTGAATTACTTGTAAATAGCATTGAAGTTGAAACATAACCTAATCTTGCATCACCAGGCCATCTGCAGTACCTGTGGAAAGACTGGTTTCTAATTGCTGTGCAGTGATCATCATATCTGGTCAAGAGCCCACTTGGCCTACTGTCCGCCGCAGGTCAGTATACAGTCTACAGGTCAACCACTCCCGCATTGATTTAACACATTCTTTCGGGTCAGGTAGGTCTCTCATAATTGGACGGGTGGGTCGAGTTTTAAAAACAGTCCATTTCTGTATCCACTCTAGACCAGATATGCAAACTGCAAAGCGAACCGATCCCAGTCTACCACCAGTCACTGAACCTTTTGCCATTCATTCAGTGAGCCATTGCCTGACATAGCATACGATTCAAGTAAAGAGCTTTTCATATAAGCAATGTATTTTTTATAATTATTTGTTTTTAATCTATTAGCCACTGCTACCAATTATGCATTTTCACCCAGTGATGCAACACGAATGCTCAAAGTAGTCATGTTGTTCAAAAATTTAACTTATACCAGGAAAACAGCATTTATCTTCATGTTTAATTCAAGAAGAAAACAGAAAAGTGCTTTGACATATTGGCGATTAGTTTTTCAGCCAAATATGGTATATAGTGCTATATATACACAATAAATTATCAAATTGTATGAGGGGAAAGTCAATGACCTCAATATTACTGCATCAATGTCATATAACAGTCAATGTATTCAACAGTGATTTCAAATGCATTTGAAAACAGCAACACCACCTGACAATTACTGTCACTCCCTTCATGGTCCAAAAACGAGGCAGGTAGTTTCCTGGTACTGGTGGTTTTATTCAAGCACTTGTCTCTCAAATATACCATCGTAAAACTTGCTGGCTGCATATAATGTCACGAAGGGAATGAAGTCCAGGAGGCCCAAAGATTCACATAAATAACAAACAAAACTCAGCACCATGCTGCTTACAAACATTTGCGTCTGCTCCCATGGGAGCACATCGCACTCTGAGAGCTGATCGTGAGTTCTCTACCGGTACGCACCATATAAGGAAGCGGCCAGAAGCCGTCAGACCAGCACTTCCGGACTGCTCGTCAAAATAAGACAAATCTTGGCAAGAGACAAAATAAGCTATAGCTGCAGTTACAATTACGACTTTATTATACATCATCATATCTGCTAGATTATTCCTGTAATTCCACAGGAAGTGTTTTTGATCACTGCCAGTAACCTCATTGCAACAGATTGTGCACTTTGAGCCTGCGACAGAAGATGCACATTTTTGATTGTGTGCTTGCTGCCTTGAGCAACTTATTTTTGAACAATAATACATTATGGTCTTGGTTCACACGCTGGGATTTTGACAGTTTTTATTGCTCTGGGGAGAGCTCAAACGGGTCACATGACCAGGACCTGTTTGGATGAGATGAAAGGCTGCATGGCGGAGTCCAGGGCTGTGCGGTAGTCCTGCAGGCTGACCTCAGTACAGCCTGGTGCGGTCAGCTTCCCCTGGCGCACCAGAGAGCACAGCTCCTCCAGCATGCCTCTGAAGGCCCCTTCATCTAGGGACAGACAATAAAAGAAAAATAACTAAACATAGACATATGACAGAGAGATTGACCTGTGGCCAATTCTACAAATGCTTTCTAAATCAGTAGTTCTCACACCTTCAAGATTTTCCAAAAATCTTCAAAAATAGCCAACGCAAAAATCTAAAATGACACAAATTCTTTCCCGGTTTGAATGGGTTAAAACAGTTGTTCTCAAAGTGGGGTCCAGGCACCCCCAAGGGGGTTGAGGGGGGTTCCAGGGGGTCCCCATCAAAATCGCTTTAACCAGTTTTAACCATATATTATACTTCGGCTATTAAAAAATAACCAATCTACAAGCTGGTCAAGATGCAATGCTTTGTAGATCTCCTATTTTAGAAAAGATTTGAAAAATTGTGAAAAATATGGAATAATTTGGAACATTTTTAACACAAATCAAATGGGGGTCCGTGGCCAAATACATAAAGATCTGGGGGTCCTTACCATGAACAAGTTTGAGAACCATACAGTCGTACATAATGAGTACTTGTACACATTCTCTTCTTGGCAAACTCACCATTTGCGTGATCCTTCTTCCACCGTGTGACCCAAAAGCCGCGCACTTCCACATCCTTAAAAATGAGAGCACTCTGGAGGAAGTAAGGTCACTTAGTTTAGAGGATGTAGGACACAGCAACACTATCACACCACTGATGAAAAAACAACATGACGCTCGTCTTACCACAGGTACAATGACAGGCTGTTTAGCCATGCCTCCGTAGGTCACCATGCAACCTCCAACCTGTAGGTGACGGAGGAGCTCCGTTGCACTCTTGCCCCCAACGCCGTTCAGTGCCAGCTTGGGTCTTGAACACGTCTTTTAGAAAGAGAAATATCAACCACATCGAGACCATTAGGTATTTGACCCTTAGTAAACAACAATGACCAGGGTCCCCCCGGGGTTTGATTCGTAAAAATAAATAATCAAATACGTTTGTGAATAATTCAGTGTGGGACAAGTTGAGGGACGAACTAGAGAATGGCAAGGCCGATAAAACACACCAATAACCTCACCTGCCTGGAGGCACATTGGAATCTAGTTCACAATGGAATATCTGCCCCCCCCCCCCCCCCCCCCCCAACGTGACGTGTTGTGAGCTTGATCTGCTATTTTCGACAAATGTTTGCACATTATGACATGCCCAGAATGGCACACAATGTGGTTAAAATGCAAATGATGGCCGGACTAATGGCATATTAGTGGTCCAGGCACCTACGGCCCTATTCCGTCTTACCCATTATCCCTAAACTTCTTTGCCATTTTTTACTATTTTGAAAAACATTTTCAATAGTTGAAATAGCAAATCTACAAGCTCACAATGTGTCGATGTAGATTGGCTATTTGAACAACTTGAAAAGGTTTTTCAAAATAGTAAAAAATGGCAAAGAAGTTTAGGGATAATGGGTAAGACGGCGCCCAGAATAGGGCCCCTAGGCTCCAAAGTAGCCTGACAGCGCGTCCCAGGTTCGAGTCCCGATCCCGACGGCCTTTGCTGCATGTCATCCCCCATCTCTCTCCCCATTTCCTGTCAACATACTATCCTATCAATAAAAGGCATAAAAGCCCCCAAAATAATCTTTAAAAATGCAGATGATGATGGACGCGCAGACCTTGAATAGTTCTTTCATCTCAGGCCGTCTTAGCGTCTCCTCCTTGATGACATGGCTGGCCCCCATGGCCTTCAGCCGGTCACTGAGCTGCGTGAACTCTGGCCTACAAGAGATGGAGATGCAATGAGGAAGTTCAGTACACTCATGAAACATTTGCGCTGATAGTTTCTGACAGGAGATCCCACCTGTCGCCAATAACACTGCTAACAGCGACCGACTGATAACCCCCAGCTAATGATTATTAGGCACTGAAAACATGCTAATCAGTAGACAAAGACTTCATGGACTTAAACTGCTGTGTGGAGGGTCAAACTCATAGCCAGTCATTAATTGACAGATATTTGCTACAGAATCGTGCTTTTACACGCATTAATCAGGTGTGAGGTCTACCTGTCTCGTACAACGTTGATGGTGTTGACTCCCCTTGCAGCGGCAATCTGTATAACAGCCTGACCTACTCCACTGTTGGATGCATTTTGGATCACTGTGTCACCTGAAAGGACAACACATGAACACAATTATAAAACTAAGGGTTTTCATGGCAGCTTGTCATTACTAGAGACAAAAAACAAATAACCCACAATGAGAAAGTGAAAGATACAAGAAATATACAAGAAACAATATTAAGTATATAGCCTATATTAAACTTAAATATACGAAAAAGAAAACATTTAACTGTAACTGAACTTCATTGAACCTTCATTGGGTCAATGTGCTGCCCGCTGTGTGAGTCAGTGAAAACTTCACTGACTGCTGTAGGAGCCCAGCTGACTATAATTACCTGGCTTGAGGTCCTTAAAGTCAGCCAGCATCCTGAAAGCAGTGCAGGGGTTGACCCCCAGTGTGGCAGCACACAACAAGGGAATGTCATTTGGCAGTGAGATGACATCTTCCTCTGCTAGCACTGCTGCTGTCCTCCAGGTCCCTGGACACAATTCATGATTAAATCTCACAATTAGACACACAACTATTTCAATTTGGGTTTACAGTAGTTGAAATTTGGCTCCAGAGAGTGACATGCAAAGACAGAAATAGAAGAGACTGAGTGCAGGTTTCAAAGCCACAAAGTGCACATGACCGTGATAACATGTACAGTATTCCTGTCTCGCTAGAATATTCATGCATACTAGAAAATTCTATGTTGAAGAATTAATGGCCTGGCTGTTAAAAAAGCATGTCACCCATTTTCAACCTTATCTTCATTTATTTGGTCCTCATTATACTAAGATGGCACCATTTCCGTCAACTCACTCTGCTTCTCAGAGGTGGGCTGAGGACAGTTAAGAAACCTGCCTACAACTGACATAATCTGTGGGGAGTCCAAGCTAATGGAAACTACAGCCTTTCTCTTCCTGGAAAGTTGGCTTGCTCAAATAGAAGCCCTTGCATCAATAATTTAAAAAAAAGATTTGAAATCTTGGTTTGAAATGACCACTGATGATGTCATTGGTAGGCAGGTTTCAGAACTGTCCACAAGCCACCTCTGAGATGAAGAGCAAGCAGACAGAAATGGTACCATCCAATTATATGAAGATAAAGCTGAAAATGGGTTGAAGCACAGCTTTAAGATGTATTAGCTGGCAAACATCTACTTAAGATGTTTTTCTACAATAAATCAAAGCTTAGGGGCAATTGCGTTGTGACACCACATACAATGTAACGAAGAAAATATAATCATATTCTATCTACTATGATAGTACATGGTAGTGATGCGCAGGTTGACCCGTGGGTCAGGTGGGTTCAGGTAAGCTTCACAAGCAATTATCGGCGGATTCAGGTGGGCTGGCCACAAACAATTAATGGTTCATGTCGGGTTCGGGTCCTTGATTAATACACATTGTTTTGGGTTGGATCATCAATAGCAACAATTGTACATGGTGTTGGTAATTTACCTTGCCCGGTGTCTTTGGGAATAACCCAGTCTCCCACTTTGAGAGATTTCACCTGGCTCCCCAGTTCCACAACCTCAGCCACGCCCTCATTACCCCCCACTGCTGGGAAGTCAGGGAGGATAGCATATGTGCCTGGAAAGAAGGGGTCAAATGATTAATCAAACAATCCATTAAGTGTTCAACAGAAAGTTAACCACATCAACCATGGTGTCTCATCATTTATATCATCATCATTGTTTTAGGTAAAAATGTTAAATGTTTTTTTTGTCTAATTATCACTTCTCTATGAGCTAAACAGTGAAGTGAAATTAGGAGAGTAGGATATCAGTTCACTGGCATGGCATACTTCCCTGTAAGATAGGTGTTTGTCAGGATTGACACATTTTGGCAAGCTAAAAGGTTTACTATTGCAACACTTCTTCCCAAGACTTCCTGTTTGCTCTCAACACCACTCAATATGAAGTGTGGAGTTTCCAAATGTCTCAATCGACAACCAATTTCCCTGAAAGTGAACACTGTGTTTTCAAATATGAAGGGATTCTAATGTATTCTTTGGAACCACACTTTAAAAATCATAAACAACTAATACAATTCCGACCATGACATCTGACTTACACTGAAGTTTGAACAAATTCAAAGGTGATAAAGCCTGCTAATTGATTATCCTTAATACAACCACATGCCAACATCTACAAAGTTACCAGATTTGAGTACCTTGAATCATGTTGATGTCTGCAGGGTTGATTGGGGCTGCCAGCATTTTGACAAGAACATCTTTTGCACCAATGGAGGGCAGGTCCACGTTCTCCAACCTGGCAACCATCAGACATGTTAAAACCTTGTTGAAAACGTAGTACCACTTCCTATGAGGCCCACGTCCATAATGCATTATAAACATAAAGAATATAGGTCACTAAGTGGTCATTAGGTGCTTTAAGTAAAGTAATGCTTGGTGTGTTGTTTACAATGTATACATTTAGCAGACGCTCTTATCCAGAGCGACTTACAATAAGCAAGGTACAGTAGTCACTGTTGTTCTCACATAGATTTAATGCACATTTATTCACTTTACTTAAACCAAGCAATCATCACTTTTAGTGACTTCCCACTATAATCACACTATAATGCATTATAATCATAATAACAGTGATTATAATACATTATAACAAATATTATATTTTAGTACTAACTGTACAACTATGAGATGTATATCCTAATACACTGATCCTGGCTAAAAAAAGAAGAAGTGAGTAACCAGTAATTATTAAGCATTATGATACTTGACCTTATAAATTCATTCAAAAGGGATTATCATAATGTGTTATGAATATGATGGTATTATGTATAAGTGCTTATAGTTGCAATTATAGTGTTATAAGCAGATTTGGTTCAAATAAGTGTTAAATAGCTCTATGATTATTATCAGCATATTGAGCTTTAACTTTTAAACAAAAACACTTTTAACAATCAGTTGTAACAATATCATTATCACAATATCCTACCTTTAAAATGCATGTAATTTGACACCATAGCCACATGAATAATCAGATAACGTGCACGACTGTCAGTCAAGAAGACCAAACAAACACGAACACATCCTTACTGTACAACTTGAGCAGGGTCTCCATGGTTCCTGTAAACCAGTGCAGAGCAGCATCCTCCTCCAGTAGGACCACTAGAGTATAACCTGTGTGTCACCCCTGAACATGTGTTACTGTGTGCTGCTGCTGCTGTAACTGGTTGTTTTAGCACAACAGTCGCGAAGGTTCTGCAGGTTGTCTGATGTCTGGAACAACTGCTCTGAATTAGTAAGCGTGCAGCTCGAGAGAGCTTCATCTTGCAACTGTATGACTCTTGTTTACACCGCTCATGAGGTATAGGAAGCGACCATGTTGGATTAACCCTTTTATGCCTTCATTGAACATAGACAGAACAGCGCCTCTAGTGGGTCGTCACGATGGATACAGGATAGGTGGGCACTAGGGACATCTGGGCACCTCGATGTAAAATTGGCTATTTTGTCCAAAATGTTAAAAAATAAAATATTAAGTAATGTTTATGGTCGTATATGGGCCTTATTTGCTATATTTTATACAACAGTATGCAAGTAAAAACAGATTATTATTAGAACAAATTCTACTAAAGCTAAAAGTCAGAAGAATAATGTGTGTGTTGACTCAGACCCAGCCTGGCGTCGGCTAATCAAGGACACTGCATAGCTGTGAAGTACATTTACATGCCTTTGTCTTCTCATCCTGATCACACTTTGAGCAGGATATAGGAAGCAGATAAAGAGACAGTAGGTCTACCATTTGCCAATGTTCAAAGTCTTGATCTTCGACTGATCAAATGGGTTGATCTGGTCACCTTTCAGGGTGACCCTCACCCCACCCACTTATTGTAATGAGAAATACTGTGTTTTAAAAGGTGCAATGAAATGTAACTCACTAGTACTACTAGTGCTGTCCGACGCCGTGAGGCTGTAGGACAGGGGCTCCTGCCCCTGGTTCTCTGAGATGATGCTGCTTATTATGGAATAAATGAATGATTCTGGAACATGGAAACCTGACGTCTCTCCTCCTCTACTTTATTACAACCAACCAGCCTGCTAACACGCAGTTTACTGCCCTAATTACACGACAAAAGTAAACATGATGTGAACATGCATGGTACATCATTCAGACTTTTATCCTTCAACTTCTTGTTTATGCCCCAAAATGACTGGATGTACAGGTTTTGTAGCAATTTGTAGCATTGTAGAAATATTAGACCTTAATTGTCGATTGATTAAGCATGTTCTAATCATGTATACTTTACTTAAGACCATTCTTCAACAACATCGAGGTGCCCATATGTCCCTAGTCCTAGTGCCCACTGCCCACCCATCCTGTTACCGCCACGATAAATTCATTCAATTAGACAAAAAGAAAACGGTATGTGAATATTGACATATTTATTAGGAAATTGAGAAGATCTTTACATTTTATAGAAACAATCACAGTTTATACTTGGAACAGCCTACATGCTGCTTAGTCGACAAAGTCATTGAATTGCCTGAGATCAACTTAGATGTTTAGTTTGGCAGTAAATATTAATACATTCTTCAGTAATAACTGCACACATTCATTTTGGAAATAGCTTCAGCCATTTACATGTTAAAGACACATCACAAATCATATGGCCAATGGTCACTAACAAGATGTATCTTATTAAAAAAAGAATCTGCCAAACACAAGGTAAAATGTGATATATGCTTTGATGTGCTTCAAACATCACCCTGAGCACACAGATCACAAGCCTGATTTATACAAAGTATAAATCAAGCATCATGTCCATGAAACTTTTAAGGTATATCTAACCCATCTAACACCCAACAATTAAATCACAGTAACACGTTAAATGGGGAGTCAAAATGGTTTTGGGGGATTAGAACATGGACTTTACATTGAATCACTGTGGTGAAATTATTTTTACAAACAGTACAATATATGCTGCCGTTAGTTTCAGTCACCTGAGCTTAAGCAATAGATATCAAAAGGAGCAGATCAGTTTACATTTTGAATAGGGGTATTTATCGGTCTCACAGCTTTGAAAAGTCTGAAAATTAAATGCCAAAACTCTTCATGAAGTCTCCCCTTTAATCTGAAGTATTGAAAAGCATTTAGTTCAAAGGTGTTGCAATTGAAACAATGAGAAAAGTACACCCTTCCTACAAGTCAGGGCATTTACTGTTAAGTCTCATTTTCATATCCTTGCTTGCTCAATTTTGTTAAACTTGTGTCCCCTCCCACCCAACAGCATTTTCTGGAAATGAAACAGGATTAAGTAATGCATATTACACATTCTTTCTTGTCATAAGCATTGATAGTCTGCAATACCATGTATTTGCCATGTTCTGAGATGAGACGACCCCCGATTTGTATATTATCAGCCCCAATCCCATAACAATATTCTACTACATCCCCATCTACGACGATTACAGAGGAAAAATACAATAGTGGAACATTTTCTTCATATCATGGCAAGTTATGTCAAAGAAATGCTTGAGAAAAATAAAGAACGTCAGCCGACTTAAGATGACAAGTTGACAAAGAACAAGTTCATAAAAATCCATATGCTTGTAAATCATCTCAACAGTTTCACTACATGATTCTTTGACCAGCATTGGTTTGCTTTTCTGCAGGACACTGGTGATAAGACATTCAAAAATGGACACAAGTCCATCTCTTTGGAACACTCATGTGTTCCTTTTTCCCACTTAACCACTTTCAACCTGACATCCCTATTTTGGGCATGTCATTTATAGGCAAAGTTTTCAAAACGCTTCAAAAATAGTGAAATAGCAGATCTACATGCTCACAACCTTGTAGTTCAGCTATTTTTGCCATTTCTAGGCGACACCTTCGTACAACTAAGTATAAAACAGGGCATAAGTGGTTAACACAAACCCTAATAGACAAACATTTTGCATTCCTATTTTGTCATGAATGAACCCTACTTAACTCCTTCAATAAACAATCAATTTCAACAACCTGAAATATTCCCTGAGTTTTCAGATTGCTGATTCCTGAGATAAGCCTGAGAGTGGAGGTTCTACTTTTTTTTTCTGTTTCTTTTTTTTGTAACCAGAAATCAACTGTATGTAATTTATCAAAATAATCTACAAAAAAAAAAGAAAAAGAAAAAAAAAACATGTATGGAACACATCCAAAAAGGTATAAAGTAAAGAAGATTAAAATGAATATATACTATATATAAAAAGAAATTAATGCATCTTACACGAGTAGTGCAGAGTAACATTGCATTGGTTTTGGCATAGATAAGAGAGGTATTCACAATGGGTGCCCCCTTTCTGGAGGATTCATTGTGCATAAACAGAAATCATACAAGGCAAACAGAACACAATGGAAAAAAAAGTCACAGTTCACTTAAGAGCTCATAATACTGTGTACCACTTTGCAAGTACATTGGAACTATTGTACTGTAATCTATCAAGTCTACTGCATTCACTCAGCAGTGAATTATCATGACAGCAACAATGACTCAATAACACAATAGTTACCAGGTACAGATATTGATACTTGTACGTAGTAATATGAATGCCTAGATGTGTGACCCAAATGAACGCTCGAGTCAAATATCGTTATGATTATGAATGACATTTGGCAGTTTACTGATAACTAGTAGAGAACACTCATCGCAGAGAGGGCTTATAATGGAAAAGCGAAAAGGAGAAGCTGCAGCACACTTGGATGAAAATAAATAACTAGGATGATTATTCTTTCTTTTTTTAAAGGCTTTAAAATAATTTTACATACAGTATATATTAATTGAGTGTACACGTTTTGTCAGCTTCTCCTTTAAAACGGGAGAAATTGCTGATTAGCTAGCTAGTTCTACATGCTTCTCTGCACAGGGCTGGTGATCCTGTCCTAGTACCCTCCACTATGGTGAAAGGATGAAATGCCTTTAAAACGTCTACCTAATCATGGACCACACTTGATGAAAAGACAAACCCCGCCTTCCCACTAGCAACACTGTGTCTGATTCTGCCTTCAGTTTATTCAAGTATCAAGAGGAGAGCTAGCTGAACCACTCAGTAACTCACTCAGTCCATGTCAAGTATCTTACTAGAGGTGACATACATGTCTATAGTATAGTATAGCATAGTATCACTTAAGTTTGGAATTCTATCAAATCCTAATGTTAAATACTTAGAAAGTGGCAGCATTTCACACAGCAGCAATAACTATGAGAACATAGTGCCATTACATTGGTTTAGCTCGTATATTCAGTTGATGGTGGCTCCTGAACCGGCAGTGACATACCCACGATGCATTGCACAAACTTCCAGAGTCAAACAGAGCTGACGTAACTTCAGGTACGTTGAAATGGTTGTGCTTAGGCATTAGGTTAACCACTTAAAACCCCAGCATCCGTATTCTGGGGAAAACTTCTAGCGGAAAATAGCAGATCTACAAGCTCACGGGTTGTGAGCAAGTAGATTGGCCATTTTCAGCGAAGATATTTACTTTAGAGCGAAACATAAAAGTCACTAGTATCCCTGAGGGACAGTGATCAACCAGGTATAGGGTTTAAGTGGTTATGTTTAGGTATGATTTGTCGATTGGATTTAAGGTCAGGGTAAGGATCTGGGACGGCGTTTAGCCAATAAAGATTGCGTGACTTCAAACTCCTGGATTCTGAGTTCGAACAAATCGGGTACTGGTACCTGTTCAGGAGCCACGACATTTTCAGCTTCCAGAAGGAAAAAAAGAAAAACGTTGCAATTTTTGTATCACTACTATCCACATGCCTACTTAAAACTACTGTAGTGCAAAAAAGGATTTGATTTAATCCCAATTCACATCACAATCTCCAAAGCTGCACTATGAGCAAAGTATTCGGTTTACTATCAGTGGTCGTCATAAAAGCCGAGTAGCAAACCAAACATGCACCAATGAGGTAGGCCGTGCATCATAAGAAAGCCAACAAAATGCTGGCCCGCAAATAATAAAATGACACAAATAACTTCAACCAAAAGTTGGCAAAGACTTCTGGTCTGACATTCATTTGGCCCCAGGAAATCTGGATGGTCACTTGCAACATTGGCAGATACCAATACATTGCCTATAGCTATTATACCCTCAACCCCCGCCCCACGTGCACTTCATGTTCCCACCCGTTTCCCATACGCGATATGCAAACGAACATTCATTACAGAGGTACTGTCATATCTCTGCCTTGTCGGATAGTGAGGTGTAACAATCAGGAAAGAGACAAAAAAAAAAAAAGAAAAAAAGAATGGTAAGGCAGCAAAAGTGTAGCGATATATTCAACACGGTTGACTCTTGAGAGATATATGTATGTATCAATAGAGTCCAAGACAGGCACAGTATTACACAAAAGAAAATACAGAAAAAAAAATAATCTGTCATATGGCATAATTTCTTACAATCTTAAACCCTCAATCAACAGCAGTGACTAAAACATTTAAAATACTTCCTGAGTGCAATAATACAGCAGTATTTTCTGTTCCTGAACGTTCCTGAGTGTTACACCAAAAAGAAAACAATAACTTCAGCAACATTCTTCATCAGCGTTAAGATTTTTTTTTCTTTTTTCAACCTGAGGTAGTTCCAAAAGCAGCTTCAGCAGGTGAAAGGGGAACTTGGTCTTTCCCCCCCGTCTCTCCAGTAAAGCAGATTGATTGCCATCTGTGTTCCTGGCACCTGGCTTACCGGTGGTACGTTTCCCTGTTTAATCAGAGGCGTCGGGAGGCGGGGCAGCGTGGCTCTGCTCCTCCTCTCCGTCCCCTTTCAAGGAGGAGGGTTTTCCCTGAGAACCTGGCGAGGACTGCTGTGCTTTGATTGGGCAGTTGGCGACCATGTGGTCAATGCTCTGGCAGAAATGGCACTTCTTGGGCTGAGGAGGCAACTTGCACTCTTTGGCATGGTGGTCTAGGCCCCCACAGTTGTAGCACCTACAGGATGAGAGAGCATTGTATTACAGCAAATGAAAGATAACAATAATCCGCTTTTAGTTCTGTTTGACTCTGTCTATTGTGTTTTTAGCTGCGCTAGCCGCTCTATACCTGACTTTGTCCGTGTGCGTACGTCAACGTTCTGATTGGTCAGGTGCGTACGTCAACAAAGTGATTGGTCAAGCTTCACGTGACACGTGACTATAAACACATTATAAACACATATCGATGACAAAATGTATCAAAGGCGCCGCTACCTTCACACAGGGTGTGATTTTTTTGTTTTGTTTTTAGTTTTCTTTGTTTGTGTCAAGTGTGAATTTGGCCAGTGTCTCGGGGGGGAGGTTGGGTGGGTTAATACCATTATTGCTGTAGTTTTCATTTGATATTGAATTTGATAATTGCCTTCCTGTTGTGATTACTGCTCTACTTGATGTAGATTGATGAAAACTGAATAAAAGCATTTGAATATACAAGACATGAAAGGATCAATCCTTTTTACTACATCTAATTGTGGTACAAATTAACATTTGCTGCTCCTCCAGTTAGCCACTAGATGGCAATATTCTACTTGGTCTGCATTGAAGCTCCAACTTTTAGTCATGGTTCTTGCAAGGGCATTCCAGGTCACACAAGCGAGAGTGTAGCACATTGATACATCAGAGTCTAAGGCTTTTTAGTTGTATCAAATCTATGCAGATGTTGTGAAATCTGATTACCAACTATGTATAGTTGCAATACAACTCTAATTTATTTTCAAACAGTGGTTAGCCTGGAGAACTCATAGATATGAAACATTATTGATCAGCAAGTGCAATGCGGAATTCAAGCTTGACACTCATGTTTTGGAGGGGCTTCAACATTGCAAGAGGCTTGGCGTGATCTTCACATCCTGTCCTATATCATCTTCAGCTTTCAGTTTAAGATCGCCCCATTTGTCTTTCCTGCCTCCCATTTCGCTCCATTGTACCACAGTAATGGATCCATTTCATCTGCATTGAACCAAAGTAGTGGACACGGCGAGAGGGTCAATGGCAGCCATCGGGGGTTCCATCAAACACCTCTGTTCAAACATGGACTATAGAAAGGCCACGCGTGCGGCGGCGAAAGACAGATGGGCAGTGGGCGTGGGGGGCGGTCAGTCAGTGCCACTGCGGAACCCCTTACACTATTGTAGCAGCAGATGAGGCATTGACAAGGCGGCTGCCGAGGACGGGTCAGTCTGTTGGTCTTTGTATACCAGTGGCCGTTTGGGGCTGGCGTCAAGGTCTATACCATCACAGCAGAAGCTCCCTGCATCTGCATCGATCAGGGAGCGAGCGCAGGAAAGGGGAAGTGCTCCTTTGTTCTAAAAAATCTGCAGTAATGACCTCTGAACCCTGACCCCACCCCCCCTTAGGTCCGCTAACCCCTCCAACCCTATCCCAGCCCCCAATCCTCTCTTGCATTTACTCATATATGGTTGCCATGACAACACTGACCTTTCACCCCCCCCCCCCCCCTCCTTTGCCTGGGCTCCTGCATCTGTTATCAATTAAACGGACAGGAGCTCTTTTCCCCTTCCCTGCATCATATATACACACACACTAAGGTGGTCTACGAAATGTAGAAACAGTGGCTCACTGGTGCCAGGAACACAAGACACACATTCTATGGCGGACTAAAACTGTATCTGTTCCTACCGCTTCCAAAAGGCCGTCTTGAACATATCTTTAACCATGAAAAAAATACAAACACCACCTAAAATCACGACAAAATTGCAACATTGAAAAAACAAACAACAACAACCTAAAAGACACTATTCTCCATTGCAAAGTGTAATATGCCAGAGGGGAGAGGTATTGAGCCTCAGAGGGCCTCCCAGGACTCTTTGAGGCGGTAATGATCTCTGCTCTCACACGACTACTCTCTGGCTCTAATCACAACTGACAGGGGGGCGAAGTTGATACACCTCTAACCCCGCGCTATATTGATAACCAAAGAATGGCCCAAAACCATGCCCCACACATCATGCCCCCAACCCCCACACACAGCTTGTATCTTTAAAAGAACAAAAAGAAACATGTCTCTAAATATGTGAAAAAAGAACGTGCCTCGCTTAACATTGACCACTGACTGCATATTTTTGGACATTTCTACCATGGGGTTTTCGAAAGGTTTCCTTGGACCCTACGTTCGTGAACGTGCTCTAACCTTTAAGAGACCCATAAAAAAAGTTCAGTTCAAGACAAAACATGAGATCACACATAATTGGAGCAACATTTTCTGCACCAGCATGGACATGTTGTGGGCCTTCTACTGTCACACGTGGTAGGCTTATGTGGTATTGTAGTAATGACAAGTGAAGGTTTTGGTTGCTTCATACTCAATACATAAGTAAGAGGTGCGGATGGTTTGGTACACTAACAACATGATAAATATTTGATTCTATCAGAGCTGTTGGAATAAACCAACACTTCTTTGACTCTAAGTCTGATTACATTTACAGAAAGAGGAGCCATTTTGATAGATAGGCGAACAATATTAACCACAAGAAAGAACCATAGCGTCCCTATTTCGGGCATGTCATAATAGGCGAACATTCGCCAAAAATAGCAGTCGCATTGCAACGCATTGTGAGCTAAGCTTGTAGATTAGCTACTTGAATCAAGAATATGGGGTTTAAGTGGTTAATGGTCATGTTATTTGAACATAGATGTGCATTTTGCTCTTGTTCACCACTGGACAAGGTTTGGAGCTACAAAGCGTGTTGGTGGGGAGAGCTTTTGGAGGAGAACAGAACCAGTGGGTGTGAATCCACCAGGGGCCTACAGATTTAAACAGTTATTGATCCAGGTCATACGTCAAACCTGCTGGTGTGACCCCAGCTAGAACCAGGGTTGGGGGGTTGGGGTTGAGGACCTAAAACACTGCTGCACATCTGATCCAACATGGGGCATTTGTGGATAAAAGACGCTATAGACTGACCTCTCAGTTATCCCTTATGGTCGAATGACGTTGAGCGTTTCAGTTCAGGGTATGTGGAGGTATCATAAAGTTAAACTTAAATTAAGTTAACCCTGTTAAGTTTTTTTGTTATTTTATCGTGCCTAGAATGAATTTTAAGACCAAACTTGTAATTGCAATGAAAATAAACATGATCTGTAGAAGAAAATGGCCACTCCAGTGTGCCATCTGTTTAGTCCTGGCATAACGGTTGACAGTTCTTGGGCCATTCAGCTACACCAGACCAACTCAATGTATCATACTAAGACATACTTTGTGTTTTCATATGGATTACTTTGAGAGTTTGTCGGTTTGATTCTTTGCGAAATACCATCTAGTTTTGATAAGGTGCATCCATGGACGTAGGAGTGAAAGTAGACATTAGAAAGAAGGCCACAAAGGCTATGTAAAAAATAAACTAATCCTTTCCTTCACAGTTTAAATTAAAAAAAATCGTAGGGCAAGTGACATTCTTTTGTTAAAATAAGTGTAAAATTGCTCTATATTCTGATGTTACTCATTGCTATAGAGTGTTTGTTCAGTAACAGGAGTCTCCCCGTCGCTCCAGCTCTTTGGTAAACAGAAAATACATTACACTAAATTGTTGACATATACCAGGTTCAGAGCGTTTCAAAAAGAGTGTAGGTCTCAGATACAATGGAAAGATTTATACATCAGGCTTCAGCGTGGTGCATGGTTTATCATCACAGACCATACACAACGTTCACAAGGTTTGTGCTACTGGTGATCAAGTTGATCATTGATCAAGGTGATCATTATATGTCATCTTTATTTTGATGGTGTTACCATCATGTTTACATGAGAAACATTGATGAGCGAAGCATCGCTATACTGTCATACGCAGGGCCGCTGCGATTCATTGATTTACGTTGATCATGTAAATGTGGTTTTTTTTTAACCTATAAATGCATCAATGTGATATAAAACAGGAGAGGCCTGACCTGCCCCCTCTGAATTGGAATTATTATGTCACACCCCTGTACTGTTACATTGTGGCACCATCTTTAGAATAGGATCTATTGTATTGCAAAACCTGTAGCACATTACATTGCGTGGCAGACACACTTATGAATGCATGCTTTCCCCTTGTTTAGACCACAGGTAAAGGGGTATCGCACTTACCGATCTCCTTTAGAGCGTCGTTTCTGGACGTTTTTGCCTTTGGGTCTCCTCTCGCTGCCTACACAGTGGGTGCCCTCTGGACCCGTGACCCTCTGTGACTCCAGGCCCTTTGACGACTTCTTGAAGGTGAACTCGACTGCCTCGCCTTCCTTCAGGCTACGAAAGCCCTCCATGTGCAGCTTACTCTGAACGGGACAAGAATTGGGAAGGATTCGTTCATGAATTGTTGTGTCAAACAGAGTGAAAATGAGAGACCAGTTAGGGATTAAATGAAAATCTAAAAGTCCTATCACAGGGGGTTCCTCGTGGCTCAGCCAGTTAAATGCACAGACCATGTGCTCCAAGTGAATGTGAGGACCCAGGTTCCTGTCCCGCCTTTCCTCTATCCTTCTGCCCTTGGCTTACCGTCTCTCGACACTGACCCATCTGAAATCTATCCATCAATGCACGAAATCTCTGCGCCTTGAGTGTATCTGTCCTTCGTGCATCTCGAGAAATGGCCGACCGATTAAGATCTCCATATGGGCATAAAGGTGGAGCAAAACTTGGCGACACAATAAAGGATTATGAAAAAGTAAACATAAGAGCTGATTATAGGCTACTATTAGGGGTGTGCCGAATTGCCGATACACTAATTTCACGATACCATACACGATATTGGGCTCACAATATCGATACGATATATGGCACTTATTTATTATGAAAATATAGGGGGGGGGGGGGAAAGCTTATGAAAATATATGTGTACGGTATATACGTGTGTGTTTATCTGTCCTTGGCGTATCTTGAGAACCATTCAACCGATCAACTTAAAACTCGGCTTGCGTATCGCTGAGGACCAGAGGGAGTGCGGTGCCCTGATGTGAAGACGGTCAGATCAGCAGTTCTCCATAAATATTGTCATCAATCTGACATGATAGTACTGATGTCATAGACTGACCTGTACTCCATTGGGGCATGGCTGACAGCCTGACACAGAATGGATACTGCACCAAGTACTCTGACAACAGGTACAACAGGTATTGCATATAAGCGGCTGTGTTCCCAACAGGCATTGGCCTAGTACAGTGGTTCTCAACCAGTGGTTCGGGGACCACCAGTGGTCCTTGAGGGGGTTCCAAATGGTCCCCAGCTAAATGATGGAGTTGGTAACCAAATGGACCCTTATAGATCTTTAACTCGAGTGTAAAATGAAACCACGCTCTCAAGAGTTAAATTATTGTTAAATATCTGCATTTACTTAATTAAATAATTGTTATTTTGGTCAACGTTTGCCTGTTATCTCTCCTATAGTACCACATCAATACAGCATGGAATTCTCCAAAATCGTATCCAACGACAACAAAATATTCTAAGTCTTGGGTCTGACAGTCTAAATGTCATCAAATGGTGGTCCGTGGCTCAAATGCAGAATAAATAATGGACCTTGATATGAAAAGGGTTGAACACCACTGGTCTAGTGAAGCAAAAAATGCCAATGTCCGTCTACCCATTGTTGTGTTCATGCATGCAACAGAACTATTTCAGGAGGTAGAGCGGCCATCTCGGAATTGCAAGGTTCCTGGTTCAATCCCCTTCTCCTCCTGGCTGCTTGTCAGTATCCTTGAGCAAAACACTGAACGCCTATCTGCTCCTGATAAGTAGGTTGATGTTTTGTATGGTCTCCTCCGCCATTGGTGTGTGAATGTGACATACATTGTAAAGCGCTTCACAGAAAGGGCCATGATGGCACTATATAAATGCAGTCCATACCATCATGTTACACCAAAAGCAATGTCCACTTGTGCTGGGGTGTGTGGAAAGACTAATCTAAAAATCCATTTGAGAAGCATCACAGAACGAAGACCAATGAGTTTGGAACCCTTTCACACACTTCACCAAGTTATTGTGTGTGATTGATGGAACGCCGTACGTCAAAAGCAATATCAGGCCCACATCATCTTACAGCATCAGAGATCGAATCAGCACCGAGCGCTGGGAGACTTTGACCCTCGAGAACCACCCCCCCAAAGTAACTGAATCTCAACACCAGTGATAACATCAGAGACCCGACAGCACTTATCAGGCATTTGCTATTTTACGGTCACCATTTAGTCTCGCCTCATAAATAAACAAACACTACAAAGCTGGCTGTCTCCCTGTCAGACAGATTGTCCTCGTTGGGCCTGCACAATGGTGCAGGTTGCCCAATACCGCCGCTGTGCTTCCTCCGTGTTTGAGAGTGGTAAACCTGACAAGGATATAACCTTCAACCCATCCCCCCTTCTGGAAGAGCAGCATTCCGCACTGCTACCACCCCCCTTCCCCACCCGACCCCACCCCCCTACCAGCCCTCTTCCCACCCACCTCACAAAGCTCCACTAACACACTGACCACCACCACTACTAAACTGCAGGATGCAAGGAATAGCAGCGCTATGGCTTGGGGGGCAGGGTGAGAGGGGATGGGGGCTAGAAAAGGATGGGGGGTTGGGGGTCTGCTGGACATTCCTCGGATTGTTGTTTAGAAGAGAGGCATGTAAGATAGCAGGCGCACTCTCGATCCAAATGATTGACGTCTCGCTTTGATGAGAGCGGTAAATAATAATTGGCCCCAACTATTTCAGTTTCAACGATTGGCAGCCATTTCATTTCACAGCTTTTTGGATACATGGCTACAACACAGTGGGAAGTTAACCAACTGTGGAACAACACACACACTAGCATTGTCTCTGAATGCTTTGGCGGAAAAGTGTGGTGGTGACACATCGCACAACAAACATGTATTTTCAACTGGAAAGAGTGCAAATGCAAACATTTTCCTGAAGCATAAATTAGGCTTGACTGGTATTCAAGAAGCTTCCTCCATTGCGTTCACCTGAGATGACCTGGGAAATGTTTCTTGCAAGACGGTAGTGGTCTTTACACAAAAGGAACCACTTCAGAGAGAGCAGTGAGTGGAAGGAAGGTATGGTGTGCATTAGGGCATTAAAGCCAGAGACAGAGCGACTCTGTAACACATGAAACCCCTCCCTCCCCTAAAGGCCCCTTGTTTGTAAGGTGAGGTTCAACTGCCACAAACGCAGCAAACGGTTGATAGGCAAATTATCAATGAAACTTGTTTTTTTTCATATGCACACCCTTATTTATCTTTTGTGTATGGCTGGAAGTGAGTTCATATGGTTCCACAGTGCATTTTTCATTAAGCACTAGCAGACGAAATAAGAGCATTAAAGTTCATGTCAGGAAAAAGGATTTCCTTCCGAGGAAAGTCAACGGTTTATGATATTTGACCAACTTGACTTGCAACAGCTGAATACGCATCAGTTACAACTCTTTCTACTTACGAGAAATTCCTGGACTCAAATGCATTATATTACCATACCAACCCTCTCAGTGGCATTCAGATCGGCTACCTATCTAGTTAAGGCACATTCCCCTTCAGATACATCGGTCAATAGTGACTCGTTGATCAATCTCAGCCATTCATATTAACAGTTCTTGGCCTTTGTGTGCCACTAGGAAAGCAACACCAACGTCTGTGGCAAGAAAATGAAAGTGCCATGGCCTGCTAAGCCTCTGACGTTCATTAACAAAACGAGAAGGATCAGCATCTGCTGCAAAGTCACAAGAGAAGGGAACGCGATTGGTCATCCATAACATTGCCCAGCAGCATGGCCCTGCTCAGTACTCCATTGTGCCATTTTAGCCCCAGTGACCGTTAACCCGCTTCCTCTCACATGTGTGACCCCCCCTCCCCCAATAAGAGCTGCGTCTCCTCCCATTAGTCCACCATCACGCAGCAAAGAGACATTTACACACAGGTAGAGGGGTCAAGATGTATAACATTAAACCTGGAGAACCCGGTGGTGAGGCATTAAAGAAGCAACACCGGGGGTCTACTGTGCGCTTTCCCACAATAGGTCTGCAAGCCGAGAAAGACATCACAGGGCAGCAGGAGACAATAGGAGGATTGCTGCGGGGACAAAGAGGGGCTCGGTCACGGCCGAGGGGAGTGCTCCAGTGGGATGCATGGCTCTATTGTCCACCTGCACAAAGGCCAGTGGACCCCGGAGTTAATGTTCCCTGGCACGCGGCCACTCATTTTTTCCCTCTCCTCCTACGGCCAGGGCCTTGCTGTTGCCATAACACCCATACATCTGTCATTGACACACGCGCTACCATCTTTTCTGATGGCAGCAGGCGTGGTGACAGATAGGGGAGGAAATCATTGGACACGCTCCACTTTTAGGGAATGCCGAGCATGGTCACAGTTGGAAGGAATGACAACCACATTAACCCTGGTATCCCTATTTGGGGCAAATGTTCAAATATCTTTCGGTGTTTTCTTATATAGCGAAAATAGCTGATCTACAAGCTCACAATAAAATCGCACCGCTACACATTGTGAGCTCGTAGATCGGCTATTTTAGCTTAAGTGGTTAAACAAAATATTTGTCAGCACAGCAGTGTTCAGTTCTCTGGTCTAGCTGTGAGGTCTGGAATCTATATTGGGGGTTATGGGGGTGTGTATTGTGTAATCTGAACTTCCTATTGAGTATCTGGTGAGAGAGAGAAACCAAATTGCCACCATACACTCAAAATCAGATTTTTTTTTTTACATAGCAAGCTTTTGTTCATAGACCTTCTTCAGGCATGAAGTATGTGGCAGCCTAAAATAAGACATAAAAGCAAAGGTGGTTTTCACTGTCTGGCACTGAGAAAGGTTGGCCAAAGGTTGCTGCATTGCTAATGTTCACTCTTGCTGCATTTGCTTGTTTGTGTTTACGTATAAAGACTTAAAATGCCCATAATTTTGTGGAACAGCTCCCATCAATAGTTTGCTGCTTGTACAAACACACTTGGATTCTTGGATTCATAAGACATCTCTTGAAGTAGCCCCAGTGGCTCATGGTAAGAGCCAGAGGCAGAGCACACCCCAAAAAGAAGTCTACAGTCCTTCCTACAGCTGGCCCAGGTTCAAATCTGACCCGGATCTCATGCTCTTTGCTGCATGTCATCCTCCTATTTCTCTTGCCTTTCCTGTCTTTTGGTTCACTGTCCTTAGCAATAAAAAAAATGATCTGAACAAATAAAATAAATAAGAAAACAAGGATAAGTGAAGTAGGATTCCATTGACTTACTATCCACGATACCCGGTCACCTTGACCCTAGTTCTGCAATATAGGTCACCACAATTGTCTTCCGGTTTCTCAAATACTTTCCAATCACAACCACTGAGCAGAAAAAATATATACAGTATGCATCACCAAACACTAGCTTTAACAGAGAGGAATAAGATGAAACGGACAAACAAATCAAAGTGACTCGGTCACTGCAGTCTGACTTCCAGTTCCAACCTGGGTCATGCAGAGTCCATGCAAGTTGGAGAAAGATACAACACCTTTACAACTTGGAAGCACCAACATCAGGGAAAAGAGAGTGAGTGAGTGAGTGTGTGTGTGAAGATTCACTTTAGGCCAAAATTACAACAACAAAAATCCCCCCAACAAAATCGACACTTCAAAAATAGAACAGATACAAGCACATGTGTTGCGAGCTTGTACAGTGGCTATTTTCACAATTTGTTGTAAGACGACGAGTATATATGGCTTGAAGTGGTTTAAGATACACCCCAAATCTCCCTCCCTTCTTCCAACTCTTTACACATGCAGTGCCAGGCAGACACTAGCAGACAGCAAAGAGCCTTTAATCACTTTATGACAGGAACCTGAGGTGAATGAATGGGGATTCCTCTCATTCACAGACTAAAGCCTTTATCTTATCATGCAGCCATAGAAGGGACTCACTCACATGGGAACTATGGAGAAGTGTCTCCCCTCCCCCATTAGCAAAAAAAGGTGAATGGAGGCTTTGGATAAACCTGCAAGAACTGAGTAGTTTTCCACAGGCCAGGGCCACTGGTCAAGCAAGAGTGAGAAGAATGACTGAAACTGAATAAAGATAGGGAATGTGGGCTACCGTTCAACTATAAGATGGGAAGGGGGAAGCACATGAGGTCAAACACAATGTACCCCATCTTTCGCAGAACCCAACCTCTAGAGAAGAATCTAGATTAGAATCTATGGGTTGTTTCATGCGTTAATTAATTCTGGTGATTAGTAGTTTCGTTCCCTACCTATGTTGAATGCACTTATTGTAAGTCGCTTTGGATAAAAGCGTCTGCTAAATAACTGTAATGTAATGTAATGTTAAACATGCAGGCCCTATTCATTGCATTTCATCATACTGTCATATATAACTCCATAAAAGACTATGAGGAGATTCTGTGTAGGGCTACAGTAGGAAATGTGTTTGCTGCCTGCTGCCTGTTATTATGATGGGGAATCAAAATGCCCCTCTTATGACATGTAGTAGGCTAAATTTGCCTACATCAGTGGTTCTTAAAGTGGGGGTCCAGGGACTCTCAGTGTTCTATTATTAGGGGGGGGGCTCTAAACTGACCCTTATAAGTCTGTAACTCTGACACAGTATACAAGTGGAACCAAATGGACCCGTCAGGATCCATTTGGTTCAATTTGTATGTATACTGAGTTAAGGGGGGTCCTTGAAATCTTTAAAGTTTGAGAACCACTGGCCTACATCATATCCATACAAAAACCATGAGGGACCTAGAAAAACACGTGTTGCCCCTGAGAAGAGTAACACCCACCCAGCACTACTCTGGGCTGATCTGATCATCGTTTCCCATGTTGATAGTAGTTGAATAACGTTATAATTAGGATCTTCCGACAGACAAGACAGATTGCCCCCCCCCCAACCCCCCCATACCTGATGGACAAAGACATCAACCGGTTCATCCAGGGGGGCTCCTTCTCGGTTGGTCATGGAGAGGAATCCGAACCCCATGCGCACGTTGAACCACTTGCACACGCCTTGCCCGTGGAACGACTGAGAAGAGTCCTCCTCGGCGCTCGGTCCCTCATCCTCCTCCGTCTTACACACTCCTGTAAATCATTTCACACACGTTATAAGAGATCATCACATTCTGAATGAAACGGCAGGCCTGTTGATTTGGGCGCGATCCGAATCCGATCCGACCTTGTGCTCAACGTTTGGACTTTCGGTGAAGAAACTTTAAAGTTTTCTTCGATCCATATAAGCAACACGGACATACTAGCCTACCATACAAACGCATGGGTGGTTTTTAGCTATAGGCTGGCAACGAATGTATAGTAGTATAGGCGATATTTTATTAAAGGCCCAATTAATCTGATGAACGGATACAATGATCAGTATCTAAATGTGTTATTTGTAGCTCCAACGAGTTAAAATAATAATAATAATAACCTCAAGCACCTGTAGTTTATTTATCCACGTGAATTAACGTCATGTTCGTTTGTAAACAATGCTTGAACGCGCTACACATTCTACCCTGATAATAATAATGCGTTCTGCTCAGGATGATCAATTTAGAAACTTAAAAAAAAAAGACGCTACGGTTAAGGAATACATTAAGTTGTTTGCTACTCAACCTGGAAATTCCTGGTTCGAAACGGAGCCCATGTCTTCGGTTCTGCCTTGAGTCACAATGAGCCCCCACGCTACAGTATCCTACACCCTCACGCCAAGTAATCCGCACAGATCCACACTTTCATGCAAAATGTTCTGAAAAGGCAGAAGCTACCCTGCAAGAGGGAAAGCGGGAGAGCGAGATAAACAAAAGGGGGCTGGGAACCTACCCACCCCCCTCCCCCCCAAACAATGAGGGTGGGGGGTCACTGCAGTAGAATTTGCTGAAGAATCCCCCAAAATCTAAAGGACAATGCAAGGAAACCCAACCCCCCCCCCTAGAGTCACTTGACTCCATCCATTCACAAAATAACCCAAAAATACTGAGTTTCTGTCCAAAATGTATGAGCCTTACCTTCTGCCATGTTTTTGGTCCCTCTCTCGAAATTTAGTCCAGTTTCACCGATCGGGACCCCCAAGGAGACGTCTTTTTAAGCCCCCTTTCCAATGTTGTGGTGGTCAGTGCTGTTGGTCAATACAAATGACCATTTGGCATCTTCAGCAGGACCACCCCTGCTGCCTCTGTTATGTCCACGTGATTCACAGATTATACAGATTGATTGAATCTTCTATAAAAGGGAAGGGCCCATATGTGGAGAGTGACCAGTCATATGTGCAGAGTGACCAATCAGTGACCAAGCAAAACTCTTAATAAAGTATTCAATTATTCAAAAAAGATCAAATTAGCAGAGCTTATCCAAGTTGCTATTTACAGCTATCACAGGCTATTAGTCCATTTACAATTAAGGTATCTATTTGTATTCATTTATTTATGTATTTATTTAACAAACTGTTTTTATAATATTTTGACTATTGCTTTGGCAATGTAAACGTATGTTTTCTCATGCCTAAAGGTCCTTTGAATTGAAATTGATTTACAAAGTGCATATATATTACAGTAAAGTGTCAACAAATGACAGGGCAAATGGTCAAGTAAAAAGAAAACAAGTATGTGCTATAAAAACTCACTATATACATACTGAATTAGGTAGCCTAAACATCAAACAGCACCTGTTATTAAATAACATGAAATCTAATGTCACTTTAAATGCATGACTTTTCCTCTCCTGACCTTTAATAACATACCTAGCCTTTGTGAACAAGCAATATGTCTAAATAACACAAGTATAGCCAACATATCTGCATAAGCATCTAGATCTAGGCAACGATATATGATAAAAGGAAATAAGAGCGGGTGGGTGAGGAGTTAGAGTATAGTGTTTCCCAAACACTAGGGGTCATGGAACAATTTTTATGGTTCACAATGTTTATGTTTTATATAATGTGCAGGCTGTAGGCTAAATATATTTTTCCCCCCAAAATTCAGATAATAATTTAAAAAAAAAACTTTTTTCAAAAGAATCATAAATCTTGATAAATACATAAACATATACATTTATGTTGTGTGTTGAAATACTTCCTAGTGTATTTTTGAAAGCTTGAGTCCTATATGGAGACACCACATTTATATGTTGAGTCTCAAGCTGAAACAAGTTTGGGGACCCCTGGTACAGTCTGAAAAGCTGAGTTTTCAGACTGTGGTGGAAAATGGGGAGTGAATCTACAGTCCTGACTGGTGGTGGTGTGTGTGTGTGTGTGTGTGTGTGTGTGTGTGTGTGTGTGTGTGTGTGTGTGTGTGTGTGTGTGTGTGTGTGTGTGTGTGCGTGCGTGGTGCGTGCGTGCGTGTGCGTGTGTGGTGGGGGTCAGGAGGGATCAGAGAGAGTTGGCCAGACGTCCAAAGTGCTATAACTGTTGGGCTGGATCATGTCCTGCCCTTGATCGCCCTGTTTAGCAGTGTTGGAAAAAGTACTCACATCTTTTTACTTAAGTAAAAGTATCAATACTTTTACTTAAGTAAAAGTATTGGTATCAAAAGTACTTAAAGTACCAACATTAGAAAGTACTCATTATGCAGAATGTCTCATTTCACAAGTTTTCAAATGTATAAAAATATTTTGAAAATAGCAGATCTACAAGCTCACAATGCATTGCATCATTGTGAGCTTGTACATATACAGAGTATAGAGCTGAAGTGGTTAATGTATGTGTAATAATAATCAAAATCTATAAAGTAACTAGTAACTGTTGTTGTCAAATAATTGCAGTGGAATAAAAGTATAATATTTCAAGTCACCATAAACAAAAAAAATAGGTTAATTTGCAAAAGTGAGTTGGAAGGTTATTTAACTACATAATTCAGTTCAGTGTCTTTATTGTCCCCTAGAGACAAATAAACACAAACATAAACACATATCAGACACAATTCTGCAGGTTACACATAAAGCAAAAATCCCTAAAAACATAAAATCAAAACATCCAGCCAGTTCATAGAAAAGTTGCCCCCTGAAGCAGTGGTACTTAAAGCTCAAGCTCACATGCGTCACTTCGCACCACCTTGTGAGCTTGCAGATCGGCTATTTTCGAGGAGTGAGTGAGTACATTTAATTTATTTATGTAAATTATTCGGTTTTTTTTTTTAGGTATTTATGAAATACTTTTTTTAAAATGTTGGCATTGTTTTTAATTCATGAAATGTTGTTTTTTTGTTTCAACTTTTTAAAATCTTTTGAAATAATAAATATGTTTTTTTTTAAGGAAAAGGAAATTAAAAAAAGGGGATACGTATTTACTCGCGACCCATAAAAATGTGCCCGCGACCCAAACATGGGTCCCGAGCCGCTATTTAGGAAACGGTGCCATGAAGGGAGAGCATTGGAGGAGAGAAGAGGGAGATTCATTTCTCAATCATGTTTAGGTGTAATTTTTCAAGGGGGTCCAGCATTTTACGTTTCCATTTCTCCACGTTTAGACCCAGCTCTATTAAAGCACTTGAAATTGTGGGAGTTGAGGCATTCAATTTAGTTTGACTCGGTTCCACAGATAAATATTGTGAAAATAGCAGATCTACAAGCTCACAATGCCTGCAAGGCATTCGAAGCTTGTAGATCTGAGGCTATTTTCAAATCTTTTTGCCTCTTTCTTATATTATTTGACAATTTGGCCAATGTTTGACCTCTTTTTACAGTATAGTTTGTTGATTACTTTTGATGCAGTAATGGTGTTTTTTTTCTCTTCTTTTTGAGGTATTAAAAAGTTCTTATAAGTCCTTAAATGGTCCCCCCAAAATCATGTGGTTCTCAACCCACAGGTTGAGAACCACTGTTCTAATGAATGGTTTGGAGTGATCATGAAACATGGAGGGGGGGAAGGGGTTTATACAGGAGAACAGTGACGGACTATTGGTGAAACTTAAAGAAGGCGCTGCTTTAATATCCGAGATAACTTCATGAACACGGAATTAAACTAACACCTGTTTTAACGAAAAACGACGCATCCAGTTCGTTTTCCTTCCATACAATCCGGCCAAAATTGTAACCTAAAACAGACCAAGCTGGTCAAACGAATTCACGGATCAATAGTGATTGATTACATTATGTTAAGCTGGCTGTTGACTCTTGTCCTTGTGGAATGATAGATGAAGCAAAGAGAGACAGAGGGAGTGATTTTTTAACCTAGCCTATACCTAAAAGTGGAATGATTTGGAATAGAATTAAAAGGGGGAAGAAAGAAAGAAAGACAGATAGACAAAAAAAGGCCTAAATGAGTATGACAACCAATAATAAATAAACGAATGAATAAATATTAGACTTTTATTAAATAGCAGTAATATTAAGTCTTATTAAATCTAATAAGTAAAAAAAAGAAATGCATGGTGAAAAACTTTTCCCAAAACGAATTTATCTTTATCAATTAACATTTAATTAGTATAATCCAGCACACTTTATTATTATTATTATTATTATTATTATTATTATTATTATTATTATTATTATTATATATTTGTATCCATAGAGACCACAACGTAGGCATGCTTATTACAAAATAAATACAAATGAATTAAGATAGGCCCTAGGAAAGAAAGTTAGTTCACAAAGCCATGTTTATTTAGAAATAAATTAAACATCTTATTTATGAACGCATGAATACATTGAGCTAGATTTGAATGATTCGGGTACATTTTAGTTTATTGTTTTCACCACAGAAGTGCCACTTCTGTGACCTGTGGATTTCATTTCCACGGCCACGACGACCCCTTGTGGGTATAAGCATAGGCCCAAACCCACGAGGGCCGGAGCCATATACCTTCACACAACACATATAATTATCGGAAAAACGTACATTTCTTTACTTAACCCTTTAAAGGTCACCCCAAGAAAAAAAGCATTGGAAAAAATATTTCTTTGCATTTTTTATTTATTTGGGGCATTGATTTATATGCATTCACTGAGAACTATAGATATTTCTATTCATACATATCTCTGTCTATGAACATGACTATGTATACAAGTTAGAAATGTGTGGTGTGGGTGGTGGCTGATTTAGGCAATCACACCTGGCCTGAGTCCAAACTAATAGGCTCTATGCACAGCAGACATATTGGAAAGAAATTGGGCCTCTTCCTTACTTTCTTCACAGGCATTACCAATGATGCTAATGAAGGCTCTGGTCCATTTAGTGTAGCACAGTGGTTCTAAAACGTTTTAATTTCAAGGACCCTCAACACTTTGAGAGAGTACAAATGGAACCAAATGTACCCTTATTTGTACACTCTCAGTGTTACACACCTGTCCCAGGACCACACTCTGAGAGTGTGATTAGTTTGGCCTTATGCCTTGATTACGATTAATGAAGAATTATTCAAAAACAAAATATATACATAGTGAAAATAGCAGATCCACAAGCTCACAATGAGATTGTAAATTGGCTATTTTCGCAGTTTTTAAACCCATTAAGACCTAGAACTGCATCTGTGTCACTTTTTGATTTGAGCTAAAAAGCATTATTTTACTATTTGGCTATTCAAAAATGGCAGATCTACAAGCTCGTAGCGTGGCAACGAGTGCTGCGCTATGAGCTTATAGATCTGCTATTTTTGATAAATCGTGAAAATGTGTGCAAATCTTTGAATATTATATTGTTTTAAAGTGAACATTTTTAACTCGAATCTGTGCTTCTGGGGGGTCCCTGGAACAAAATATTTTGAGATAGGGGTCGGTGGCCAAATACATGTAATTTTGGGGGTCCTTGACATGAAAAAGTTTGAGCACCACTGATATAGAAACATACGTTTTTTCAGAATACTGTTGGGATTCAGAAGACATTTGTAATCAGCTTCAGATCTTAATGGGTTAAATTATATATAATTAGGCATGTAACATTCACTCAACTCACGGTATGATTAGAATCACGATATATATATATATATATATATATATATATATATATATATATATATATATATATATATATATATATATATATATATATATATATACAGTATATATATTCCAAGATTTGCAAAAATGTTCACGATTTTTCAAAAATAGCAGATCTACAAAATTATATATGAGCTTGTAGATCTGCCATTCTAGTGAATGGTAATGCCATTCTCGTTGTGGGATCGCTTTAGAGATCACACTAATGTTATCTTCACTATTTATTATTATTGTCTCCGCCAGGCCGAAGGCATGGTGGAGAGTATGTTTTCGTTTGATTTTCGATGTGTCCCCCCCCTAGCCAAGCTAACATTGGTCAAGCTTCATGTGACACGTGACAATATGTTGAAACGGTGTGCTTTGATTGGCTAGCGAGACGCATGACGAAATACATACCTATAAATAGGTGAATCACTTCGGAACCGCAGCGTTCCTAAGTGACATCAGTGCCATCAGCCAAGCTAACATTTAGTCAGGAGATATTAGCAGAAAAAGGTCCAATCTTGGAATAAATTCCTTAATACCAAAAATCCTGCTGCTGGCGGAGACTTGTGCTCAGGAACAGTCAGGAACAGCACTTTTCAGTACAAACTGAGATTACAGCTGAGATCACACAATGCAACTAACTCTCATTACGCAAACTGAAGAAGCAGGAAATTATCGTCTGAAACCTCATGAAGACAGCAGAAGGCCAACAGCAGAAGGCCAAAGCTAAGAAACAGAGACAAGGCTAAGAAACAGAGACAAGGACCACTTGAATCCCTAAATGACAAAAAACAAAGACGAGCCACAAATGCTGACAACATGACACAGCAAAGATTGCTACATTCTCTGGAAGAAAGAGTACAAGAGTCTGTGCACAGGCTTGGGCTAACAACTTATTACTGGATGCCATACCCCGAGAACTGCAGGATTTGCACCCGTTAGAGGAAAGGTTGGTAAGTCAACGTATTGCCTTCATGAAACTTGTTGGCTTGCCAAGAGGCAGACAAAAGGCAATCCACGGTAATGCAGTCAATGTGCCATCTGACGCACACACTATCATCAAAGTTCCAATCTTGGAATAAATTCCAATATTTGCTGGCGGAGACTTGTGCTCCGAGGAGCACATTTTCTAGTTATTGTCTCCGCCAGGAGACATTGTTTTCACTTTCCGTCCCCCCCCCTCGGCCAAGCTAACATTGGTCAAGCCTCACGTGACACGTGACAATACGGTGAAATAGTGTGATCTGATTGGCTAGTGACGTATAGCGGCCTATAAATACATGTGTCACTTTGAAAGAGTCTTAGCCTCTTTCAAAGTGAGGTAAGACAGGAATAATCACGAAATGGCTGATACTGTAACAATTGGATAGGACACTTACACAGACAGGACAGATAGGACACTTATACAGACAGGACGGATAGGACACTTATACAGACAGGACGGATAGGACACTTGTGTCATGTTACTATGACACATTAGAACATAAGAATTAGAACATTCCCAACATTCCCAACACAAGTCTGCTGGCGGAGACTTGTGCTCCGAGGAGCACTTTTTCTAGTTATTATTATTATTCCCCCCGTTTTCTGGGTCATTTCAATGGAGAAGTGCCATTTAGTGACGTCATAATGAATAATGCCATTCTAGTGACGTCATAATACTGATGTCATTGTATTATGAGCCTACTATAACACTACTAACACTATCAATACTCAATGCAGCTCAACATTCTTAGCGATCCCACACTGTTTCTTCAGGAACAGTACTTTCTAGTTATTATTATTCCCCCCGTTTTTTGGGTCATTTCAATGGAGAAGTGCCATTTAGTGATGTCATAATGCATAATGCCATTCTAGTGAATAGTCTAGTATCCAGTCGTTTGGGTGTAGCTATAGGTCTCTGGCTGTCTGGTTTATGTAAGTGCTCTCAGTCGCTGATGACCCCGGTTGGATGCCGCAGATGGAACTGGTCTCGAACCAGCGGTAGATGTTCAGTTTGTTTAGGAGGGACACATGCGGGTTCACTTCACTTCTGTTTTTGCTTTGCCGTCCGTCAAGGTGTGTACTGCCTGCCACGTGCCCCTGATGTCACCACTGTTGAACTGGTCTTCCATCTTTGCAGTGAAAGCCATCTTTCAACCTCCTGATAGCTTTACTCAGGGCGCCGCGAGTAGACCCCAGATTACCGGATGAGAAACCAGTGCCAGTTGACATTGTTCACAGAAGCGTCCTTCAGTCAGTCTGGTGAGAAAAAGGATGGTCATCCAGGTTTTTATTCCAAGTAGGCAGTTTACAATGGACTGTGGAGGGAGCATGTGGCTGGTGTAGTGCTGAGATACAGCTGAGCTGGGTGTCAACAGCATAGCAATGGAAATTTAGACCATGGTGGAGGATCATGTAAATGGTGAAAAGGAGGGGACTAAGTACAGAAAAGATCTTGCTCGACTAAATTGCAAGGCGTTGTCAAACCTGGCCTCCAAATCTAAGAAACACAGGTCATCATCATCCTCTTTGGATGATGATAATGAAACCTGGTCATTAACATCATCATTAACACCCTTTGAGTTTTCAATTCCTCCAAAGAAGATGATACGACCTCCCACCATGCAACAGCACATCCCCTCTCACACATGGGCCATTCCCGTTGGGCTCAACCCTCTTCCAGGAGGAGGTCTCTGGATTGAATTTCCACAGATCATTGAATAACTGTAACTCTTCTTCTTCGTAGTTCCTGCCACCAAATATGTACAGCTCTCCTTTGAAGGCAAATGCTGAATGTTCATCACGTCCTGTGGGAACTTGTTCATCTCCAGGTACAGGAATGCTCTTCCAGTCGTTGGTCTCTGTGTCAACACTGTGATGTCGCTGTACCATCCTGTTCCGTCCTCGCCCCTCGAGGAGCCCCCGAATACAAACATCTTTGTCCCGATCATGGTGGCAGAGTGGCTTCTTGAAACAGGTGGTTGGTCGCCTTTGGCGTTAATTAAAGTACAAATCATTGTGGCGGTGTCCAACTTGTAGATCGTAATATGTGCAATGGAGGAATAGTCTTTTTGCCACTCCTCCCAAATTCCATAGATATACATGACCTTATCCAGGACACAGGCAGAATGGCAACACATCACCTTTAGAACATCCCCATAAGTCTGAAGCTTTAACCATGTGTGAGTGTCGACATCAAATCCCCACAGTTGGTTGCATTCCTCCGGCTCAGATTTCTCTCCACTGTATTTATACACCCCCCACAGGTAGATGGTGTTTTCTATGAGCACAGCCGTGTGTTTGAGGCGCTTAGTGGGAACCTCAGGCTGTTCACTGTTAACAATCCCTGGGGGCAATGTCTTCCAGCAGAAAGAGTCTTTATCAGTGTGCAAGATGTGCACATCAATCTGGCCCGAGGACAGAGTTCCATACCCCTGTGTCCCTCCAAAGGAGTAGACCTTGTTCCCCACCACCACGGCTGCATGGCAGAACGTCCTCGATGCTCCTTTTACAGAATTCATCTGGCCAAACATTTCACTCACCAGCACCACTGTGGATCAAAGTGATTTTTAATTGAATCTTGCTCTGTAAAAGATCTTTAGGGGTTCGTTCCTGACAGTTACGGGGAAACACATGCAATTCAGTTCAGTATCAGGCTTGTTATTTCTGTCGCAACCAGAACAATTTGAAGAAATTGATGGACTACAACTTTATATTGTATAATATAAAGTTCGGGCCGCGTAGCGGCCCGAACGTCTAGCGCGACGCGTTGTCCACTTGGCAGTGCCCCATGACAGGCACCTCACAGTGTGAGAGAGAGTTTTGTGCTCCCCTAGAATTTATAGGTAGGATGTGATGTCATGCCGTGAGATTACGTCACACTGGCGCTGTGTCCATATTCGGGACGACCGTCTCATCGTGATGTCAGATTACGTCACACTGGCGTGATGTCAGATTACGTCACACTGGCTACATACATACTGACAACCGACATGGCGCAGGATTCAAATTGTATATATAGATGACATCACGTGAAGCTTGGCCAATCAGGGAAGCTGATGCCCTAATATGGCGTGAAGGTTATAACGCTCCGAAACTGACATACAGAGATCTCCATATATGGGTATAAAAGGGGCACAGACAGACAGAGGGGTACAACTGGTACTCTGAGAAGTATGACGGGTACAACAGGTATTACATAACCGGGGGTCATGTGTTCCCACCCGGCATCGGCCTAGTTTATCATTATCTATATAACACGGAAGAGATTCTGTGTGTCTGTCCGTGTGTCTGTCTGTGTGTCTGTTTGTGTGTCCTCGTATATCTTGAGAACCGTCTGACCGGTCTGAATCATCATGCGTATCACCAGAGGCTTGAGGGAGTGACGTACAGGGGGACACATAGGTGGGACATCAGTCATATCTGATGTCATTAATATGATGTTATAGTACTGATGTCATAGACTGGCCTCCTGGACTCCATATTTGGGAATGGCTAACATGGAACTCCATACATGGGGACACAGGCAGTGCTAAGGGTGACATAACGATGACATAATCGTTACGTCATCTCCGATGATAAAGTTGTCTATATCAACCCGCCTCGTAGGCAGAGATTGTCTGTGTGGAGGGAAGGAGGGAGAGAGAGAGACGGAAAGCTCGGCCCTGGGCTCCCTAGGTTGTGGGGGGAGTGTAGCACCCAGGATCACTTAGAAAATTGGCACCGGATGAAAAAGGGTTACAAAATCGTGGGATAAAAAAAAAAAATAATTAATAAAACAAACAAAAAAGTTTGAAAACCACTGGCCGTATGCATCATGCTCTCTCAGAGGATCTTTGCACTCACTTGGACATCATAAACATGATCATAAACATGTGAATGATTCAGACGCTCTCATAGAGACATCATAAACATGGGAATGATTCAGACTCTCTCATAGAGACATCATAAACATGTGAATGATTCAGACTCTCTCATAGAGACATCATAAACATGTGAATGATTCAGACTCTCTCATAAGCCCCTTTTCCACTGCAGCTTAAGAACCACACCACACCACACTGCATTAAAATCTACCGTTAGGTAGATAGGGCTGAAGTGGTTTTGTAGTAGGCTAGTAATTAAAATCTACAAAGTAACTGTAACTAAAGTTTTCAAGTAATTGTAGTGGAGTAAAAGTAAAGTATATTGACAATTGGAAATACACCAGTAAAGTAATAATACCTCAAAATTGTACAGTAAAAGGTACAGTACTTGAGAAAAGCAGTGTTGGAAAAAGTACTCACATGTTTTACTTAAGTAAAAGTATCAATACTTTTACTTAAGTAAAAGTCTTGGTATCAAAAGTACTTACACGTAAAGTACCAAAAGTAGAAAGTACTCATAATGCAGAATGTCCCATTTCACAAGTTTTCAAATGTATAAAAATCTTTGGAAAATAGCAGATACAAACTCACAGTGCATGCTATCATTGTGAGTTTGTAGATCGGCTATTTTCAAATGTCAGAAATGTATAAAGGGCCAAAGTGGTTAATGTTTTGCAATAATCCAAATCTACAAAGTAACTAGTACTTATACTCCACTACATCTCAGAGGCAAATATTGTACTTTTACTCCACTACAATTTTTTGAAAACTTTAGTTAGTGTCATACCAGATACTGGCAATTCAGGTCCTTGGCGCTGTGATGAGTCATGATGACGAACCATGAGGATATCCACCACACTAGGCTGTATGTGTTATAACAACCCACTAGGTGGCAGTAAATCAGTGGTTCTCAAACTTTCAAGATTTAAAGGACCCCCCTTAACTCTGACAGTAAACAAATGGAACCAAATTTGGTTCCATTTGTTTACTGTCAGAGTTACAGACTTGTAAGGGTCAATTTAGAACCCCCTCAAGGATCCCTGAGAGCCCCTGGAGCCCACTTGAGAACCACTGCAGTATATATCTCTTTTGGTTGGTAGTCCTAGTACCTGACCGATTGATTGATTGATGTACTTTATTTAGTAAGACATGAGAACATCAGTACATGGAAGTACAAGAAATTCACAATACAAGGTCTACTAAACTGGGAGGGGGGGTAGGTTAAGACTTAGACAGGGGCCATTTTCGAATTGCAGCCTCCTGAAGGTGTATCTTTGGGGCAGTTTTGAAAGTGAGTAGGGTTTTGCACTCCTTTACTCCTTTTGGTAGGGCGTTCCACATTTTTGATGAATAGCATGAGAACGAGTTCATTCCCTTTGTTGAGCCAAATCTGGGTTGCACATGATTTGTGGAGCTGCCTCTATGTTATGATCATGGACTTCATTAACATTTAGGAGGTATTTAGACAAATACAGGGGGATCCCAATGTTGTGGCGTATCTTGAAGACCAGGCCCATAGCAAGTTGCTGTACACTGTCCTCAACCCTGTTTAGCATATCATAGCTGTCATAAAAACATATTTACAAAACATTTCTATAACTTTCTAAATAGTCTCCTCTCATAACATCTAAACATCTAAAAGTGCTTCTAATTTGAAATAATGGGCCTACATCCTGTATTGTGATTTGCTGGTCCATTGGCTGGTGATTGTTTTATTGGGTCTTTTAATTTGATTAATGATATATGCTTTTGTGTATTTTAAACCTGTGAAGCACTTTGTGACCGAAGGGTGCTCTACAAATAAATTGTACTTAACAGGTTTAAGGGGTGCAATAGCCTACAGGTGTCAAAATGTATGGGAATTGGAGACCCACCCCAAAGTGTGCGCTTCTTGAAAAGCTGTCCAGTTGACCTATAGCCTTGGATCAAGACTATCATAGATGTATTTTATCGATGGTATGTATTTCGTATGATACAGTATGCAAATGTCAAAATCGATCACATTCTTGGCTGTGCAAGTCATTGAGGCATTCAGGACCAACTCTCCTGTTTGCCTCCTCTGTCACATATAGCAGGCACAGGCTGTATGATGGTGGGAAATGCTACCATGGACAGCGACCTGAGACCATGATGCATCCATGATTGCTCTTGAGGACGGTCTGCGCGCACTACTACTACAGGTTCCAATCTCAACCTTTTCAGGCTGTGAGTGACCTCCCAAAATAATCATATTTGAACCGCGGACCCCCCACCCTGATAAGCACTTGGAATGTAGGAGTTGAGGCATTCAACTTTCCACAGATAAATACGTTTTTTTTTAAAATGCGCAAGGCATTGTGAGCTTGTAGATCTGCTATTTTCACAAGTTTCGCCTCTTACTTATATTAATGGACAATTTGGCCAATGTTTGACCAGATTTAGTAGTTTGTTGATTACTTTTGATGCAGTAATGGTCTTTTTTTAGGTATTAAAACGGTCTTAAAAGTCCTTAAATTGTCACTTCACTGTCATCTGGGGACCCCCCTGGGGATACCGACCCACAGGTTGAGAACCACTGGTCTAGCCTACTACATCTGTCAGATTTTCCTGCCCAGCACTGCAATGCATTGGAGCAGGACGGGAGGAGAATGCAGCCAACGAGCAACGCAGTGGAAGACTAGCCTCTGACGTGGCGGTTTAATTATCAATGGGCGGAACGTCTTACTGTAAAACAACACGGAGACGATCAGAGGGCTCGATCAAGCAGTATTCCCCCCTTTCTCGCTCTCTCTCTCTCTCCACTTGGCGAAAGGCAAGAAGAACAGGCAGACAAGGATATCGTATACGGGATTATCTATGGAACGCAATGCGCACTTTTTGGAAGATCATTAATTTCCCTAAAGACCTCATAAGCTAAAAGAAAAGAAAAAGAAAATATGAGACTGAATACGTCTTAGAAGGAGGGGGGGGGGACAAACACCCTTAGCCAAATTGAACTGCGACATAACAAAAAAGAATCTATAGGCTACTTGTCTGCCATCATGTATAGTAACAACTGCTTTTTCAAGTTATCAATTAATAGAGATGCTGTAGATATAGTCCTTGATATCAACAGCAACGTTGGATCATGTCAAGCACGATACGTTCAAGCCTATAGGTTGTGAATCAAACTTCAAGCCGGTGCGGAGGGACAGGAGGGACAGGGACAGGGACGACTTGTTTACACCCCGTCCATCCAGTCCACGTTTTGCTCTGACAGACAGAGAGGACTCGCCTGAAGATGGCAAGGCTACGAAAGAAAGCATGCATAGCCTTGTTTCTATTCACGCTGTTCGTCTTCGGAACCATGATGGGGCTGAAGACCCTGAAACCCAGCGACGGCTTCCCGGATCTGGCTCCGGGATTCGAACTCATACCGATGATCGGAGGAGGGGGGAAGCTGGATCATCGGCGCTCGGCACCGCAGGATACGGCGGTGATGTCCCCCCCGGCTCATGAAGCCCACCACACGGCCCGCAACGCCAAAGTAGTTTTATCGAACTCTAGCCCCGAAGGAACCGTGTTTTACGACGTCCATATGTTTTATTATATCTGGTATGGGACCCCGCACATGGACGGGAAGTACGTGCACTGGGATCACGTCCTGGTCCCGCACTGGGACCCTAAGATCGCCGCCAGCTACCCGAGAGGGAGACACACGCCGCCGGAGGACGTCGGGTCCAGCTTCTACCCGGAGCTGAATCCCTACAGTTCCAGAGATCCGGACGTGTTGGAGTCGCACATGGAGCAGATCGCAGCATCCGCAGCAGGTAGGGATCACCACGACTGTCACTGTGCGTCTCCAGCAGTGGTTTTACTTAAGTAAAAGTATCAATACTGCAAAAGTCCGGAATTCAAAATGTAACCTACTTGAGTAAAAGTACAAAAGTATTGGCATCAAAATGTACTTATAGTACCAAAAGTAAAAGTACTCATTATGCAGAATGATTTAAAATCTTTTGAAAATTGCAGATCTACAAGCTCACAATGTGTCATCAGAGGCATTGTGAGCTTGTAGATCGGCTATTTTCTAATGGCCGAAATGTATATAGGGCTGTACAATATTTGCCTCTGAGATGTAGTGGAGTAGAAGTTAAAGTACTGAAAATTGGAAATTCTCCAGTAAAGTGAAAATACCTCAAAATTGTACTCAAGTACAGTACTTGAGTAAATGTACTTTGTTACTTTACTGTGGCTCTCAAACCTTTAGAATGATAGAGTTGAACTGTTCCCTCCATGCTTGATAGGCACAATCATTTTCAGCACCAGCTTCACCGGACAGCTCCTTTGCGCTCAAATGCCTCCTGAGTCATACTGGAAGTTTCTTGATTTGTAAAAAGGGCTAACATTTTTAAGGATGCCTTTAATGTAGTCAGATAATCAAGGTCTTTTTCTATCAACAAAGTGTCCATGTCCTAAACAAAGGTTAATGGTTAAAACAGTAAAGGTTTTGGCTAATTCCAGATACCACAAGAATCACACAATACCCACAGAGTAAAATTAGAAGCATTTATGGTTTCTCCTATAGGTTCTATATTTGATCAGGCGGACAACAAAGGTAATGATGCCAGGAGACAACAGCACTATTTCCAGGTAGTAAGTTCTTGTGAAACTAACTCTTAAACTTAAACTTAAAATAGTACCGCTTAGACTATCTAACACACCTTACAGTGATATTCACACTGGAAGAAGTTCCTGAGTGAGCATGGTCGATAGGCCACGCCAGTTGAACATAATTATGTACATATCTGTCTTGGGACTTATTATCCAGAATGATGACCTGACCATCCATCGCTCTGAAACCGCATGACAGTAACATATGGATCAATTGGAGGGCCAGCTAATGGCACTTAGTTAAAAACAATCCATTTAATCAGAGCCTGCTGGCACAGACAGAGCCGAGGCATGGATAGCCAGCCAAATTTTAAAGAGCACTGCTCGGGTTGATGACTGATTGTACAACGCTTCATGGCCGGGAGCACCATAAATATAAAATAATGGCCATGGTCAAAACTGTTCAGTATACAGCAGACATGACTTGTTAGATATTGTAATCAAATATTCCGCACAGCTCCGAGTGGAGACGAGCTGAGTAGGTGTGCCAGCAGTAGTGGGGCTGCTGTGTCTTGGCCAGGCTGATATGTCAGCTGTCAGATATGAAGGCATTTCAGAGCTCCAGCTGTCTTTAGCATGGGCAAACATCCTAGTTTTCTGCACCAGGGGGATTTATGAGACAGTGGCTGAAACCCACATCATAAATAGTCCCAAAGTTGCATATTCCACTGCTCTCAACGTGGGGTCTGGCGACCACCAGGAGGGTACACTCCTTTTTCCCCCTCTTCACCAAATCTTTATGCCGAAAATAGCCCAACCCGTTGTGGGCTTGTAGATCTGCGATTTTTGCAGAATGTTCATCCCAGAATAGGGACGCTTCAAACGCTAGGGATCATGTGGTTATATGAGTGAGCTTTACTTCACCTCCATTCTGAAGGTAGTTCCCTTAGATTATTTGGTTCAAGGTTAACGTCTTTGGGTCTTCCTGGGGGGCATTATTATAACAATGGTTCTCAAAAATGTATTTGGCTGCGGACCCTCATCTGAAAAGATTTTGTGCCAGGGACCCAAGAAGAGAACATTTGTGTTAAAAAACAATTAGATTCTACTTTTCTTTCAAGATCTTTCAAAAATCTTTCAAAAGTAGCCAATCTACAAGGCTATTTTGAATAGCTGAAGTATAAAATAAGGTTAAAGTGTTAAACTGATTTGATGATGTATTAACACATTTTGCTGGGGACCCCCTGAGGGTCTCTGGACCCCACTTTGAGAACCACTGCATTATAATAGGGTGTGTGTCTTCCTCAGGGGTTCTGGTGGTGTCCTGGTATCCTCAAGGTGTGCCTGATGATAACGGAGAACCCACTGAGGACGTGGTGCCAGCCGTACTGGATGCTGCCTACAGACACAACCTGAAGGTAAATGACGTAGTCACATTCTTTCCACACACACAGTAGATCTATTTTTGGCCTTTTATGCCTTTATTATTGATAGGACAGTAGGCTGACAGGAAATGGGGAGAGAGATGGGGAGTGACACGCAGCAAAGGCTGTCGGGATCAGGACTCGAACCTACTACACTGTAGCCTAGGTGCCCGGACCGCTGCGGGCCCACAGTAAAATCCTTAGAGTTCATGGAACTCCAAAGAGCGTACAAAGTATTTTACTGTGTAAACATGTGTGCGTGTGAGAGGGCAAGACGGAGAGATAAAGGGAATAATACAGTAGGAAATGAGATGTAAAAAAGTTGTAACAAGATGCATTCGTGCAATCTCAACATGCAGTACAGAGCATTTCTGCCTCAGTGGAGAGAAACAGGAACTCTGTCCTTATTACATACTTTGCATATTTGATATGATATCAAATATACAAAGTAAAAATATCATATAATCAAATCAGGTATAGGCTAATATATGTTTTGAGATTTGATATTTGACTATTTTACTACTGTTCTTATTTAAAATGTAACTGCAATTTGTTGGTATAGGGTAAAGGGATTCAGTTTCAGTTTGGATTACACAATGGGTGTGCTGGTCAGGCACAATGATCACAATTGCTACTGTATGTCCCTTGAATGGTATTAACAGTATTGTAGAGTTGGTTACAAAACATGAGTAGTTGTAGAATAATTGAAGGTTTGAATAATTGATTTGCCTATAAAACAGAAATAAACAGGCATCTGAATCTCAAATGTATATAAACCAGAAAGAAAAAAAGAAAAGAAAAATTTAGCAGAATATTGCCATTGTGAATACTGGAATTTGCCAGAATAATAAACAACAAAACATGTGACTATTATAATTGAAAATCACATGTTACAGACCAAACACACAATAAAGCAATCACAAAAACACAACAATACCACTGCCAAAAGAGTGACTGGCATCATTCGACCAAAAGTCTGTTGCTGTCGGGCAGAAACCTTATTTCAACTTTTTAATGTTTTTTTCATTAATGCTTTATTTCATCATACAATAGTGTCACACAAAAGTAATGAAAATAGCAGATCTACAAGCTTACAATGTGTCAACGTGTTGTGAGCTTGTAGATCGTCTATTTTCACAATTTTTTAAAATGTTTTTTAAATAATAATAAAAAAGGAATGGTTATGGACATACAAGGTTTCCACCCGACAGCAACGATGTAAAGGTTTGTCAGTCCACCAGTACAGAACAGCTGGCGCAGGGCTGACTGAGAGGCCAAGCCTTCAGTATCCATCTGTCCATGGCAGGGTTTTCAACAATGGCAGCTAATTAATAGCCGTCAGTATGTAAGGACACTTGCACTCCAGGTGTGAATGTTGGGAATTACAGTATAAAATAAATATGAAGCTTAGTGTTCCATGAAAAAAGACAATGTGTCCAAATCTTCCCCGGACAACTAAAGATTAAAAGAGGAGATGGAGAGCGAAAGACAAACTCGGACAGAGGTTGAATTGTAGGATGATGATGCAAATGAATACAGCTGGTTCATGCGTGTCTGTGTGTCTGTTATGTGCGTGTGGTTCTCCCTTCAAGCGCATTCACACAAAAGCCGCACAACCACAAAACGTTGAGGACATTCAAACGTTTTCGCCGAGGTTTGAGGCGAAACAAAGCGCTAACAAACCAGAAGCTCGCTGTGGTCTGAACTAGGCGTGGCCGTGGACTAGGTGTACACGCGCAGCTGATGTGGATATTCAGGACATTTTGTGGAAAACCGCTTAGAGGAAAACCAGTATGCTTCATCCTCCGATAATACAGCCAGTAGTTTTTGAGATTTTGTTAGGGACCAAAGTGTTGGATGTACAGTTCGACCGGCCTTGCCATCATTAGCGCCCACCACTAGCCAGGAAAAAAAAAACACCACCAACAAAAATGAGGTCAAAGAGAAAGAGCTACTGTTCAATGAGTTGTCAGTGGGAATGAATCAATTGGGGAACAACGCGTCAGTGGGATAGATGGGCTGGATGGGGGATAGAGGGGAAACCACATGACCTCCTGCCAATTAGGCTGGAAAATGGCAAGGCAAAGAGAGGAAGAACAACCGTTTCCAATATCTGGTTCCTCTTCTGCCTTCTGTCACAGCGTTGAAGGCTCATAAAAGTTTTACGTGGACCGCTTCCTCGTAACACGATATTCAATGTCAGATGCTCTGCAGATATAGCAATGGAGATGGAGAGAGAGAGAGAGAGAGAGAGAGAGAGAGAGAGAGAGAGAGAGAGAGAGAGAGAGAGAGAGAGAGAGAGAGAGAGAGAGAGGGGGGGGTGGGTGGGGCGTTATAAATGGATGGGTACAGCAATAGGACAGTTAGAAAGACGGAATGAAAGAACAAAAGAAAGACAAAGTAAGGACACACAGGAGTTCTAGAAAGAGGGAAAGAATAGAGAATGAGAGGGAGAGAGAAAACTAAAGAGAAAATAAGTGAGAGATAGACAGATGTGTGCAGCTGTGACCCCATTATACGGTATCGTTGGTGACATAACTGGCAGTGTTTCATAAACAGAGACCTCTGCGCTCCTGTTGTAAACAGTAGCTTTACAGGGCTGTCAGCTTGTGAAAACAAATGTATTTGTGTCAGACACCCATGCTGAAGTGAGAAAGGAAGAGAAAGGAAAGGAGATAGGAGAGACGTGTATGTGTGTGAGAAAGAGAGTGAAATAAAGTGTGAGAGAAAGAAAGAGGGGAGAGGGAAAGTGTGTGAGAGTGTGTGAGAGAGAGATAATACATCAATGATTCTCAACCTTTTTTATTTCAAGGACTCGCAGTTTGATGCATTTTGGAATCTCTGGGACCCCCATCTACACTGTAAAAAGAGTGTTACAGAGCCTTAACTCCTCAAGGACCTATTGGGGGTCCCCAGACCCCACATTGAAAACCATTATAATGAATAAATTAGAGACAGAACGGGATATAATATATTATGTACGTACGTACGGACAAATGCTCTTCTACATCAGTGGTCCCCCCGAAAATTAATATGTATTTGGCCACGGACCCCCATCTGAAAATATTTTGTGCTAGGGACCCCCATCCGAGATTTCTTTGTATGCAATTTTTTATTTTTTTTTAAATATAATATGAATAAAATATATAGTTGTCATTATTTTCAAATAGCTGATGTATATACAGTAGGGTTACAATGTTTCAACTGATCTTGATACTATATCAACTAATTTAGTTGGGGACCCCATGGAACCACTCTTCTCCATAGCTCCTTTGGCGGGCGTCTCGCCATAAAAACAATCAACTTGTAAGTGTACTTATGTTTACGCATACAGTATGCATGAAAAGCTATTCTTGTGTCTGTGTAAACCAGTGTTTGTCAACCTTTTTGGTGCCAAGGTACACCTGGCTTAGCCAAAATATCCCAGGGTACACCTAGATATATGGTGCGTATATATATATATATATATATATATATATATATATATATATATATATATATATATATATATATATACATATACATATATATACATATATACATATATACATATATATATATATATATATATATATACATACAATACATACATACATACATACATATACACACAGATTATTGGGCAGGTATAAAGAAACCTTGACCATTACAAATATATACTGTCTGAATGAAAGCCATGCTATTTTGGCACACTGAGTATAGCAACATTGTATGCCTTTCATTGCTTTCAAGGCAAAAAACAAACCATGTCACTCTGCCTTTCATGAATATTCAAGGCAAAAAAAGTACCACATGTCAGTGCTATGCGCTAACTGCTAGCATCAAACTCCACTGGAATTGATAGTTTTAAACTCTCTAAAATGGATCTACAATGTTGTGCTTACCTCGACAATAAGTGTTGTACCTATCTGCTTCAATGGACTACTTTATTTGGGCTGTTTGCTGGATTCTTTTTTTTTTAACGAGGCACAACAAGCGTGCGTGCGCGCGCGCACACACACACACACACACACACACACACACACACACACACACACACACACACACTCTCACTCTCTCACAGGCTGCAGGCTGCAGGCAACCCTAGAAGTGGCTGCACAGGACAACATATTTGCATTCCTGTGAGTGATGGTCCCTACACTGAATGGACTCGGCCGTGGCTGTGTGTGAAACGGATGATGGCCGTATCGATTGACGGACGCGCTATTGTTCTCGAGGGGCTGGTTTCACACGTTCTTCAAAGCTCACGGTACACCTCGCAAGTATCCGCGGTACACTTACTGTACCATCTACCGCGGTTGACAATCACTGGTGTAAACCACCGCCGTGCTGTAACTCCCCCCTAACCATTAAGCTAGGCACCATCAATAATGTAGCAACAACGTTTGTTCAACACAGTACATGTTTAAACAAAGGCATGAGGCGGCCGGGTATGAAAGAAATCACCCTCTGCCATCCTACCTCAAGGCTGCTCCAGTTTGACACAGGAGTGGATCAGAATGCTTGAAATGTCAGTATTGCCTAAAGCCTGATTTATTATTTAACTTAGTTATGCACTGTGAGCTTGTAGATTGGTGCGCAACCCGATGCGCCACCAAGTATTAATCAGAGTATCAGACAACGAACTGGAGACTCCAGTTCCTATGCCTGGTAGCACATCACGTCTGGATTGGATGCGGCTACACACTGACGATAGAAAAGATGACATTTGATCATTTGAGTTCAAAATAAAGAATGAACAAATTAATTTACTGTTGCACGGATAGAGTTAAGCCTGCATTTCTGTTTAGAAGTGCAGTTCAGCCTAGTGGGTTAGAATGAGTGCCATGTAAAAAGCAGAGTGCATGTCCAATTTACACCAAGCAGCCGAGTGTAAATGTAAATGTGTTCTGAATGCAAATTTGCTCACACAAGCCTGATGATGAGGCATTGTGCAATGCACAGTAACAGTAAGCACATCCATAACTCAACATGCAGCAGAGTCATCAACAAATTGAGCGGGACGCATCCAATACAAAGCAAACCGATTCATTGCAATGCAAGTAATTCAAGGGTACCCTAAACTAAAGGTTAAAAGCAGGCTGTGGCTGAAAGGTTGCCACTCAGAATACCATGGCCTTGCTGGGGACAATCTGAGTGGGGAAACAGTCAAAGGCTTGTATCTGCTGAAAAAGAGCCTTCCACGTTCAATACATTTTTCATGGATAGAGGACAGGTTTTAAAATATGGCAATGCAAACAAAATGACCTGGCCCATAGGCAGAAAACATATGTGTTCAGAAGCATTTGGCCTGGTCCTCTGCAATCAACTTTGTTTAGTGTCAGTGGTTTGTCAGGCCAGCAAACCCACTCAACCCTGTCTGTCAGCTCCGATACCGCATTTATTTCTTCCACCGTTTGGCTGCAGGCACAGAAATAATGCATCTGTGCTGGAGCGAAAAGGCAAGAAAGGAAAGATTAGGCACGCGATACGACTCTGCCGTGGTTGTAGGCATGATACTGTCAGGAGAAAATGCATTCGGCTGTATTAAAGCTACGCTTTATTGTCAGCGATGACCCCATCAAGTTGTATGATGTATGGGGGGTCATCATGTGAATCTCAGGATCCACATGGGAACGGCCTGGCTCCTTTGTGGATCTCAGACAGCCTGTGATGTCACTCATATATGATGTATCAATGATGTATGACACCAAATTTGGGCACATCCGATCCCATTGACTTCTATTATCAAATTAAAAGTTATTCAAAAAAGTATGAAACTATGTGAAAAAGGGAATGAGTGGAGGAGATACCTCTGTGGCCTATACTGGCAGTGTGCATACAAAGTTTGGCGCAGATCGGTTCAGAGGTTCACCGACCCTCTTATAGATGGCTAGCCTCCTGCAGGGCCACCCTGTAAGAAAACACTGTGTGTCATAATATTATGGCTCATTCAGGTTGAATGAAGGGGGATTTACTTACTTACACAAAAGTGCAGTGACAAAGTGAGAAAAGCATGGTCGGTTGCACAAAACCTACTTAGATTTTCTGCTAGATTTCGCTAAAGGGTTATATCATTTCTATGGTTAGTTTTCTTCTAAGGAAACCTTTTCATCATTTTTAAGGAAAAATCTAAGATGCTTAAGGCAACCGACCACAGACACATTTTTCAGAGTACAATGCATAATATATGATGTTGAGTGGGACACTTCTACATACATACAGTATCATTTTCCAGGGTATCTTTCCATTTTGACCAACTCCTCCCACTGCCACTGCACACAAGGACTTTTATCTTAGGAGTGCTTTAAAACCCTTGCATAATCTTGTCAAAATGCTGACGAGGACAAAAACGCTGGCTCTGTTCATTTGGAACACTAATGCAAATTTGCTAATGCAACAATTCAATAATTGCTTTGCTCTGGTCCATTGAGAGGCAGAGTAAAACAGAACGGCCTGCCTGTGTGAGGCTATTTTTCTCTCACCAGGATACACGAGTAGGATCAGCAGAAAGAGATGGCTCTGGGAGCCATGGCAACAGGCCCAAAACATATCCGATGTAAACACGGATCCTCCGCAATCTGCTTTTGAAAGCAAGGAGACAGCAGGTCGCCTGCTGATCCGAGAGACGCTTCGGAGAATAAGCGAGCGTGTAAAGCTGCAGCATCAGGCCCATAAGGAGTTTAGTTTAGGCTGCACTTTTCCCAAAAGAAGTTACATTGTTGAAGGGGCTGATCAAATAACACAAACCCTTTATTTTCCCCAGCAAGATCTGCTGATTTAGCATGATTTCTTTACAGCCAAACTTTGTTTTACATTTGTACAACTATACACATTCTGGGATCTGCCAACTAAGTACCCGCACAATGTTCTGCTGTCATTCAACTAGCAGCACCACTTGGAGCAGCAAGTGCACCTACAGTATACAGGGCATAGTAGTGGTGGCCATTTTGTGGTGCCACAGATAGAAAACCCATTAATTTTCCCCATAGAGATTTCCAATTATTATTTTAAGCCTGGAACAAATACCACAATAAACCTATATAAATATTTTCAGAAATCTCCATGGGAAAAAAATAATGGGTTTTCATACAGTAGTCTGGCCCGCTTGACTGAACAATATCAGACCAAGACACAGCATGTGATTCACTGTGGTCATGTGGGTCACTCAGCAGGCAGAGAAAAAGTTTAACACAGCTGGGGTCAGAGATTCACTTCCCGCTCAGGCCAACCCTGAAAATCTGATTACCAGTTGAACACTAAAGGCCAGTCCACACCAATGATTTGCGACGCAACTCCTTGCAACATGCAAAAGAATTTTGAATTTCTTAACTTAACTTGCCAAGTAAGCATGAAGCAAATCCAATTGGCATCATACTTTTGCAGCACTATGCTGCTAACAAATTAAGTGGCCCTGCCCTCACATTGGGTAATGCAGCAAATATAACTACTTTTTGATGTATACAAAATGAAAATACTTAGAGAGGAGATGGAGCTGGGCTAAAAGGGGCGAAGGTGAAGGAGACTGGGCAGGGAAGAGAGAGGAGGGTGGGGGTGTGCCTTATGGGTGTCTCTGACTCAGCTTGCTTCCGCGAACAATTTGCGCCCTGGGGGTACTGTTAAATGTCCCAGCCTGTAAGTAGGCCACATTAACTGCATGCAAAAGGGGAACTATGGCCTATGGATGCCCCAGCAATGCCATCAGCTGGGGCATCCAGCTGCACTGAGCGGAATCCAGCTAGATTCCATTCATTTTGTATGACCCACAGTTGGCATGTAATGCTGTGTGTGTGTGTGCGTGTGTGTGTGTGTGTGTGTGTGTGTGTGTGTGTGTGTGTGTGTGTGTGTGTGTGTGTGTGTGTGTGTGTGTGTGTGTGTGTGTGTGTGTGTGTGTGTGTGTGTGTGTGTGTGTGTGTGTGCATAATGCCTTTGACAGTGGAGGGAAGTTGACAGTCTTCTATGATGTTAGATGCCAGTAGATGTTATGATGAAGCGTGACCTTAATGGTCAGGAATGGAGTGTTATTTCACAATTTCACTCATTGTGTCTGGGTTTGCTGTGAAAGTGTATGAGTCAGAGACACTCCAATGATACTAATTGCATGACATGGCCACTAAACTCCACTCTGCCATGGCACATTTCACGCGAGAAGTGTGCTTAGCTCATGGCGTCTATGTTTGTGTGGTCCTGAAATGCTTGGCTCTGTCTCATTTACTTATAAATGGCCATGGTGTAATGACCCAGCATGTTAAGGCCGGAAAATGAGCATGAGCTGGCCATTCCAGTCGCTGCACTCAACCGCAGCGGACAGGAGACCGCGACAGCTCTTTTTTTCACGAAGGAAAATAATTACATAGGAGAAAAAAAAGGCCTAAAAATCCTGTAATAGCTTGCCCATTTGAAATAGATTCAGCGGTTTATCTTACTTTATTACTGCAGACTGTGCTGTTATATGAAATCCAGCAGACACATTAATCAGATTACCAGGAGTTCTGCCTCCTCAATCACAGATTCCTAACCATTGATTTATTCAGCCAGTCAGGATCTCTCCTTCTTTCTCTTTCCATCACCACTTTTCTCTCTCCCTCTCTGTTCAAATTGAAATGTACAGGGGAGCTTCTGACACCTTCAAAATGTACTTTTATTTTTCTAACGCCAAAAAGGCACTTAACCGTCTCCATTAGTGACAGCAGTGATTTGCTTTTTATTGTCTACAACTCTTGGATTATCTATACAGGGTCACAGGGGTTTAAAACACCACACTAAGCTATAGCCAGCTTAATCCATTACTGCACTTACTCAATAGTGACACGCTCACTGTCAGTGGAAGTCCCATTTATATTTGTTTTAGAAAATTCAATGGGCTTTTGTTTCTTTTTCAAGTGAACCTCACCCATTGATGTCACTTTAATGGCCTATACGCATCCTGAACCAGTTAAAGTTATCAAAATAGTATTAGCTATTTTACACCCTATACTTAGTTGACCAGATTCCCAAGGGCTCTATACTAGGCCCCCTCCTGTTTTCACTCAACACTAGATATATTCACCAAAAATAGCCAAATGTTAGCCCTAAAATAGGGACACTATGGATTCAAGTGGTTAACCACTTGCCTATTCTGGGGGGAACATTCACCAAAGTACCTTGTAGATCAGCTATTTGTGGCGAAGAGATTTGGTTTAGACAGAAAAAAACGGTCAGAGTACAGCTGTAACTCTCTGTTTCTCTAAGACTAGAGTGGGTTAATGGTGGTGGCATCCATACTCAGCTTTGGACAACCAAGGACAACTTTGTTTTTTTACAACCAAGGTTTATGTTTTAGCTTGTAATTAAAGTAAATAAAAGATGAGTGTTACATTTTTTTCATTTACTGCTTTCTATAGTTTTAGCAATTTTCACAATCTTTTTTACAGTGGGCGGGGGCATTTGGGCAAGTGGCTAAATATGTCTTTTTTTACACAATAACCCGGCGATTGCTTTATTATTATTTACAGTAGCTCTTCTAGCCCCCAATAACTCACATCTGGCCATCAAAGACCACGGGTCCTTTTTTATTGTGTTAAAAAGACATATTAGCCACCTGCCCGAATGCCCCCGCCCACTGTAAAAAAGATCGCGAAAATTGCTAAAACTATAGAAAGCAGTAAATGATTTTTTTTAACACTCATCTTTTATTTACTTTAATTACAAGCTAAAACATAAACCTTGGTTGTAAAAAAACAAAGTTGTCCTTTAAGCCATTCTTGTACGCGGCATGTCCCATGTGTACTATATCTGCTACACAAAAGCATTTCACTTTGATCATATATAATTCAGTCATGGAATTCTCCACTGCTGCCTTGAAATATTCAACTTGAGCACATCTTTACGTATGTTTCACTGCCGGTCTTGTGTACTTTGGCTGTTTTGGCAAACAGCTAGTTCTAACAGAGCCATTAACTGACATTCTCCTGAGGCCGACCATTTAGGGCAGATGCTGTGCTACATAGTCATAGTGCAGCACGGCACTTATCATGCCACTCAAATGGAGCGGAAGTAAGTTCGAGCAACGCTCATTTTTCAAGCATATCCTACACAGAAAAACCAGGAGTAAATTTAACTGGGAGTATAAATATACTAGCTAGATATTAGCTCTCAGGATTTTACTTTCTATACAGTTTCTCAATTGGTTTAACAGTAACATGCTCTATATGGTTTATGACTATGCTACTGCATATGGTTTGGCAGCACAATGAGCAACACATACATTAGAAAAATTATCCAAATATCCTTTCTCACCAAAAATCTGCATTATAAATCATCTTGATTAATAATCGTGATTCCAATTCCAAAAATAATCCAAATCATCATTTTAGACATAATAGTGCAGCTCTAGAAAGCCATCAACAGCATCTTTTTTTCTGACAGCAATTTGACAAATGCAAAACTGATGATGCACTCATACTGCATCTCCCCATGTTTCCAGGTTGCGTTTCATATCCAGCCATACAGAGGAAGGAATGACCAAACAGTCCATGACAACGTCAAATATATCATTGACAGGTAGGTGCACCCTCCATCACTGGGGAGAAAAAGAGAACCTCATTATGACTTCATGCACTGTTGAGAGAATTGTCTTTTGGAATAGCCATCCATAATAATTGAGGTCTGCTTGATGACTTCATAAGTACAGACCTATTCTACCTTTGGCCATTGTACTGTATGTGTAGCTCCTGAAACTGTCAAACATTTAAGAACAAACATAACAATTATGACCTGAATTAATGAATGTATTATTATGAATCTTTTTAAGGTATGGCGACCATGGAGCTTTCTACAAGTACAAGACGAGCACGGGGAAGAGCCTTCCTCTGTTCTACATCTACGACTCCTACCTGACCCCTCCGGAGTCCTGGGCCGAACTCTTGACCTCTTCTGGGTCCCACAGTCTGCGTGGCTCAGCATACGATGCGGTCTTCATCGCCCTAGTCGTGGAGGAGCGCCACAAGCACGACATCCTCTCTGGGGGCTTCGACGGCATGTACACCTACTTCGCCTCCAACGGCTTCTCTTTCGGCTCCTCGCACCAGAACTGGAAGGCCATCAAGGCGTTCTGTGACGGCAACAACCTCATCTTCATTCCCAGCGTGGGCCCCGGCTACATCGACACCAGCATACGGCCGTGGAACAACCACAACACGCGCAACCGCGTCAACGGGCGCTACTACGAGACGGCTCTGCAGGCGGCGCAGAGCGTGCGGCCCGAAATCGTCACCATCACGTCGTTCAACGAGTGGCACGAGGGCACGCAGATAGAGAGGGCGGTGCCCAGGAAGACGGTGACCCGTCTGTATCTGGACTACCAGCCGCACGGACCCGAGCACTACTTGGAGCTCACTCGCCGCTGGGCAGAACAGTTCAACAAGGAGAAAGAGCAGTGGCTCATGTGAGCTTTCACCAAAAACTGTTGGCACAAGCACTGGCATGCTCTGGGTTTTTGTATGACAATGAGAAAGAAAAACTGTATGTATATTCTGTATGTTTGAGCGTATGTGTTTGAGAGTGCATCCCCACATGCAAGTCTGCACAAAGTCGTAGAAATCTACACAAAGTGTGTATAGGGAGGAAGGGATCATTGTGACCCGAGCTTGGTTTTACAGTGGCATTATGGGATAGTCTGAGGAAACCCCACTGCTCCCATTGACAGACCCAGATGTCTTAAGTGCTATAGGTCTCCCTCCCTCTCTTGCCTGCCTTATCACCGCCCTGGACCTCGCCCCTGGATCCCCCCCTCCCTAACAAGCATGGACACATCAGGGGCATCTTAAAAAAAGATCATGCTCTTCTAGCTTCAGCGGTTGCAAGGACATTTAGACTGAACACTCTGTCCTATCTGAGAAGCAACTGTCTGAAGTGACTTCTTTATCACAATGCCGGCTGCCGCTATCAAGTGACCTCCTTTTCCCCTCGGCACTGAAATAACAGAAGCAATGAGAAACAGACAAGGTAGCCATGCTATTTATATATGCCTTTCCTTCCATCGACAAAGGATCTCAGTGAGATACTTAAGCCTCACTCTGATCTTGACTTTATTCTGTGATCAGATAGCTGGCTACAGTTAAGAGCACTGGTTCTCAACATCGAGTCCAAATGGACCCTTGCTGGTCTGTAACTCTGAGAGTGTACAAACGGAACCAAATGGACCCGTAAGGGTCCATTTGGTTCCGTTTGTACACTCTCAGAGTTAAAGTAACTCTGTGGATTTGGGGGTCCCAGAGATAATTATCTCCATTGTACACTCTCAAAGTTACAGACCCGTAAGGGTCCATTTTAACCGCTGGTGGCCCCCTGGCCCGACGGTGAGAACCAGTGCAGTAGAGTATATGATGCCTGGACTGAAGTTGTTCGGGTTTGGACCTACTGGTGAAGCGAGTCTACCCAAATGATCATCATGTATCTGTGAAACATCAGCTTTTCAGGATTTAACTTTTTAAGACTACCATGTAGGCTATTATTTTAAATTGTTTTGAAAGGCCTGATGAATCACAAGGGTTAATGATAACTGTACTCAGCCGCCCACAGAAGGGCCTCATATTCATAATTTCCAGTAATTCCCAGAAAAATCACAATATTGCATTTTTTTCATATGACATTACGCAAGTCATTCTTGACATTGATTTTGATGCAATCCTCCCAGCATGACAGCCATTTGGCCAATGAGGCATCACATTAATCAGTTGAGCAGAAGTAATTCACTTTTCCCCCCCCTCTGCAGTACACCTTAGTTAGTAAGGATTAGTGCAATTCTGATTTTCATTTTCATCATGTCTTGGTGGCGCTACATTGAATACACGTACTCCAGATGACGCCACCCACTGAAACTCAAATTCTTTGAACGCTTAGACCAAATTAATTTGTGTAAAACCTTTTATAGTTTTGGTATATGGATGAGATTATGTTCATCATGTTTTTCAGGGGGGAAAAGCCCCAATAAGTTGTTCTTGGAAGTGTGCTGTGAGTATGTATATACATAGTATATACAGTATACAGACATGCACTTGGAGACATGCTATTTTGTGAATAAAATGTACGACCTCTGCCGTGTCTTTATGTTAATTATCCACATTTAGGATGGTCTGCTGCTACTTTAACATTTGAGATGCAGTTCAATCTAATTTCACACTACATTAACTCTGGTGTCTCCATTTTGGGAATGCCATTATGGGCTAAATTAAAAATAGCATAAGCCTATACTATACTGTATCCTTAAAGGGGGTTTTCACTTTATAACATTTCCGAGGTCATTTTAACATCTAAATGACAGTTTTTAAGTTGCTTAATTCAATATTTTGATATTTCATTTGATCATACATGCCCCCCTCCTATATAAGCCCAGCCATTGAACTTCAAACCTCAATGTTAACAAAATTAGACTAATTGAAAACATGTCCCTGGTTCTGGTGAATGATAATGTCCTTAATGTGTGAGGGGCCCATCATTCAATTATCTTTTAAAAATATTTATTCTATTTTTGCATTTTCAAAGCAATTACAAAATAAATAAATGCAAAAACTAATTGAAGAATGACTGTCCCCTCAGGCATTAGGAAAATAAACATCAGTCACCAGAAGCAGGGAAGTGTGTTTTCACATGGCTAACATGGAGTTTGAAGTTGAATGGAGTAACATGGACTGTCTAAATATTGAATAAAGCAACTTTAAACTGTTTGGGGTGCACACAAAAGCCAGAGTAGATGTTAAAATGACCCCAGAAGTGTTCCAACCACTTTAACCCTCTAGGGTAGTACATTTGGACCTGATTTGGATCCGTACTTGGACCGATTTTCCACCTCTATACTTAATCTCTCAAAAAAATGCTGATCTACAAGCTCACAATGCATCATGTTGGGACTTGTAGATAGGCAATTTTTTGTCTAATGTTCCCCCCAGAATATGGATGCTGGTGAAATATTTAAATGAATACTCCACCGTACATCAGTGTTGCACAGCAAAAATACTAGATTTAGATAGTTTATCATTTTTTACCATTGTACCCTCCTGATTCACAGGAAAATACAAGTGACAAGATGAAAAACACAAAGCTATAATATGGATTTTCAATGGTATATGCCCAAATGTGATATTTTGCAAGAAGACAGTAACAGTGGATAACAGTATGATATATTTATTGTTGCCATAGCCAATGGTTGTAGAATTATATGTACCCATAACAACAATAACTGTTGGTAAGAAAACCATCCCCCCCCCCCCCCCAACTACAGTATTTGTGTACATCTTAATCAGATGTTTTTCAAACCATAGACCATAGTCACAAGGTGGCCATTTTGCTCTTACTTCACACTTAGGGTGATACATTTTCCTCATACCCAAGTATGAGCAAAATGGCCACCATGAATACTGTATGGTCAGTGGTGCCACTTGGTCCAACTGTCGAGTATGATATTCCCAAAACTCTGATAACGTAGGCTAATGAGCTAGTAGCTACAGCTACTGTACATGCAGATAAACAATAAAGACAGCCATCCTGCAACTATCAACCCAATAATCCCCCCACCAATAAAATTAAACTTGGCACTCTTTATAAATAAATTCTGTGATTATAGTCTATACACAATGTACAAAGCCCAGTCTATTTACGTTACCAGATTATGAAAGCACTCATGTGATCCGGACAATTAAAAGGCTACTACTGGAGTGTACTTTTGCTTGACATAACCATCCATTCCCCAAGTAACAGACGCAAGTCCAACTAAGAATCCAACCGTCACTTCCTGAGTATACTCTGCTTTGATTACAGTAAGCTTTTTTACTGCAAAAAAGACAAATAACTCACAGGACCTGTAATAATTTCCTCTCAAATCTGTGGACACAAGCTAACCCTAATAAAGATGAAAGGGTTAAACTTGAACAGAAACAGAAACTGTGACCATGTGCCTTCAGTCCCATCAAAAACAGGATGGTTTTCTTCGTAAGGTAATAGGCATGTTCCCAGGAAAACACTCGTTCTTCCTTGCAAACATGAAAAGGATTGATGTCTTTTGAAGAAGCCCTGAAATTGCTGTGCGTCTCAGCGTGTCTTGTGGGATGAGTAGAAGGGTTCAGACCTCATTTATCCCCTGGGTCCTCTGACAGCCCATATTTACGCTCCAACAAATCCACCGTAGCGGAGAAGGCACTGAAAAAGGGGAAATTACATTAAACAGTGCAAAATATAATTTTCTATTGTTTCAGATGGCCCCAAATCTATATTTTCAGGTGCTTCCTATTCCTCGATTCCTTCCCTGAAGAAGACCTCTGTGAAAGGTCGAAACGTTGGTTTCCTTTTAAATAAAAATCTAATAAAAAAATAATAAAAATGTAAAACTTTTTTTGCATCGTGGCTACGAGCTGTGCGACCCTCTCTTCTTTTGTATACCTTTGCACCCTGGTCAGCACCTCGGCAATATTGGTGTGAGCCCTTCCTGCCCATTTTCTTTGGCAGGTGCTTCCTATTGACACAGTGGTTTGTCCTATAAGTACAGTACACAGTAAGGGAACCTGTGGCTGTGGCAGTTTGCGTGTGCCAAGGCATGCATATTATTTGAGAAGCAGATATGTGCCTTCACACTAGTGACGCAGGGTTGATTGATACATAACCTGCAGGTTGATCCATGGGCAAGATGGGTTCGGCTAAGCTTTACTAGAAATAAGTCACGGATTCGGGCGGACGGCTCAACCTCATACACATGCATTTGAGTACGAGTTTACACTGCTGGTGCATACATTTTTTAGGTCAGAAAGAGGCCGACTTAATCAGAGCAATGTTCAAAACAGACGATGCTAAGGTTGCACGCAAATTAAATGGGCCAAAAAAGTAAGGCGTGGGAGAGAGAGAAAGAGACAGAGTTCATGTCCATAAAGCTACTGTTTTAAGTGTTAAGGATGCATCGCTTGCTTTCATCATTTAAACACCCCAATAGACATAAAAAAGGAGGTAATGTTGATAACAGGGCTTCCACACTATGGGATTGAATCAGACTGCAGGTTATGTCAAACATCCCTGAAAACAGTCAAACAGCCCTGAAAACAATCTGCAGGTGCCCGTCTAGGGAGCGAGGACATGCCAAACAAGCTTAATACCCAAGCAGAAAGACTATTTTGACAAGATAAGTACATTGCTTGCCTTTTGACTTCTGCCACAGAAGTCATATTGCCCTCTGAGCTCTGACTCCGAGTCATTGACAACATGTACAACTTCCTCTTTCAGAAGTAACATCAAAATCCTCACTTGCAAGGGCAAATACCTGACTAAGTTATCTCCCAGACAAACTTGACCGTTCCTTACTGACGACATTCAAAAATAGTAAATCATAAACATGTAGTCAAGAGAGATCGAACAGCTCTACAATTTAGGCATTTAGCAGACGCTCTAAATCCAGAGCGATTAACAGTAAGCAAGGAAAACATGAGGTAATACATCAAATGCATAAAAATAGTAATCTAGAAAAGGATCATAGGTAAACCAAGAACCTATCATCAGTCTAAACAGTATAATATAAAACAAAAAGATTGTACATTGAAACTACATACAAACTATGTCAGGTCAACAAATTAACCTGGCATCTGTCTACATAACATGCCATCTAAACTACATTTTAACCTTTGCATAAGCCTGCAAGGTGAAGGTCGTCATGGCTAAGCCAATGCTACGGAAAGTGCTACGGGCTATGGTGGAGTCTGAGGAGGTGAGTCTTTATATTACGGTGGAAGATTGGGAGTGGGTCTGCAGTTCTAACTGCAAAGGGGAGTTCGTTCCACTGCTTGGGAGTCAGAAGGGAGAAGAGTCTGGGTGGGACGTGTGGAGCATTGTCCAGGATGTTTTAGGGAAGGTTCTGACAGTTTCCCTGTGTTAACTTATCTGAGTGAGGGGTTGTAGGGTTGGATCAGGCTTTGAAGATATGGGGTGCCATACCTTTGGTTGCTTTGTAGGCCAACATCAGTGTTTTGTACTCTGTGCTCTAATAAACATCACCTGCAGTGCACCTCAGTTCATTCACAATCGCTGACTCGATATGCAGTGTGGGACATTAACTGAAAGATTTGTTGACTTTCACCCCGTGCAAATGGAAGCACAAGGAGTCCCCGGCATTTTGGTGGAGATTTACAGAACATCACTAACTGCAGTTTTGAAGGCACAAGTTCCAACTGAGCAGCTGGGAACAGCACTAACACAGGCCTGAGCCTTGGGCCTGACTGTTTTGACTACAACTTGCTTTATCTGTACAGTATGTCACAGAGACTAACATGGCCTGTTCTCCTGGCAATGGACTATGTGGAGCAAAAATGTTGTATTCCTGTCTTTGCCTTGTTGCCGGTCTCAACGTGTACTCCTATCATTCTTTTTCACCTCAAACTACACAATTTGCAGTCATAACACCCTGCAATATGACACAAACATGTAACTTCACGGACCCATCAGAAACAACGGATTCTCATTTTGAGAATGGTACATAAAACTGAAGAAATATTTTAACCAAATAAAACTGAATAAATGTAACGTCATATTAATGTGCAGGGGAAAATAAATTTATAAAAGCAAAAGGTCAAAGCAAAATATTTTGCACATTCAAGCAAATTCATTTAATATGGACGCATTTGTTATAGAAGCTTATTAAACAGTGAACTTTGACTGAGTGCTGGTAGAATGGTACTCCAATAAAAAAAATCCCATTGTTTAAATGTTTTGATAAATGCCATTTAAAAAAATAAACAAATAAAATAAGTGTTAAAGATTACACCCTGCTGGTTAAACAAACAATTGGCCCCGATTCACTAAGAAATTCACGACCATATTTTCATCTTACCGGCATTTAAGACAATTTTCTTTGTGCAAAATGTTGTCTTAAATGCCGGTAAGATCAAAATATGGTCGTAAATTTCTTAGTGAATCGGGGCCATTGCCCTTGTCTCACTACAGACTCGTTCTTGGATTGACTGGGTTACCATAATGAATAAACAAGTAATAATAAATATAGATATGTTATACAAGTGCCTGGTATTTATTGTTTTGAGTACAGCATGGTCCTATGACACAAGCTCTCCCCCCATATCTTTGTATATACTGTAGGTATGCTCTTCTCCCTGCTTTCACTTGAGCAGCGGTTCTCAAAGTGGTGTTCAGGGACCAGCTGGTGTCCTTGAGGGGTTCCAGGGGGTCCCCAGTAAATATGAGGACCAGTTCCAACACTTGAGCCCACAACAAGCTCACAAATTCCTTGACAGCTACTATAATGCACATACATACAGTAGTTGGTGGTTTGCAGGTCAGGAGGTTCATTACTGTACGTAGTTGTGGGTTTGGCGGCACAGACTGGCTATGTTTAGCTCCTTTATAGTTTGGTCACAGACCAAATAGACCACTAAATTTGAATTTCAATAAATTAAACAAATTGGTCATATTACCTTGCGGTACAGACACGATTGTGTAACAAATCTTGCACAGTATTGTTGTTGAAGATAATATAAAATGAGGGCATCATTGCAAATGGGAATGTGGCAGTGGCACAATAATAGTTTTATCTCGATGATCTTATTTGCATAATAGCTGGAAGCGAAATGTGTTAATTGGAATTAAAATTAAATTATTTGAGCCATAATTGACTCCATAACATATAATATGGAGATTTGTTTCTGTGTGGGAGCCTGGGAGGCCTATCTAAAATGGTGGGAGGCCATCATAAATTACTGGAAACACTGAATACCAGCAGTCTGTATGTGCCATTACTCACCAACCAGGCCTGATGATACGGTATTTGCCGAGCACCGATAGGTCGACCACTGTTGACCCCAGTCGGCTCTGGTCTCCTATTGGCCCGCCGTCTACCACCACTGCTAGTCTAGGCCACAGATCCTGAAACTCCTGGACATGAACAAACACATCAGTGTTTACATATCTTATATAATCAGTGAATATATCTTTATAAAATATGTGATTGACTGAGACATTGTTGAGAATGTGATCATAAGTTCACATAACTTTGGAGTTAATTGGCTGCGTGTTGTGTGTGTGCACATTGCATTAGCAATTATTTTGAAGGTATAAGTCAAAAGTTATAAAATAAAAACATATAATAATATTTTGACAAGACTTTGCAGATGGTCATTGCATCTCTTCCATTTGTCTTAGAACAATTTCTCCACAACACAAAAAGTTTATTTCCACTCACATGTACAGCCACAGTGCTGTTGTGTGTGCTGATGTTAGCGCTGGTGAGTGCAAGTGGCTCCGCACACATCTGGCAAAGGTGTCTCAGGAAGTCGTGGTCTGGTATACGTACACCCACTAACTGAGGGGGTATAGGAAACAGTTGAAGATTGAGAGTCCATAGGGTCTTTTGACAGGTGGCTGATGACAGGGGAGTGTTATCATTTCCATTTTTAACGACTGGATGAATGAATGTGCACATTATAGGGCTGGGCGATATAGGACTTCAAATCAATATCACGATGATTTCACTATTTTGTTATAGCGCTATTATATATACGCCACCATTTTACAACGAAGTATAGTACAGGGCTCAAGACAAGTGGTAAATCTGCAGACTAATCAATTTAGTTGGTTATAAAAATAATTATTATAATTTATTCACGTTGATTCCTTGATTAAGAAAACATATATATATATATATATACACACACCAGTATATATAAAAAAGATATATATATAATATTAAAAAATAATAAAACATATATAAAAGCTGCATCTTGATTATTTTAAGACTGTGGTCCTTAAAGTCGGTTTCGACATATTTTTGGTTAATTGCCCAGCCCTAGCACATCAGTGTCCAGTTTGAGGGATGGACTTACCGGAGTGAAAGGGTTGAGGTCTGGGTTGAGTACCTCTGACCTTTCAAACACCAGAGTAACTGGACCAGGCAGCAAGTCACCTAGAAGCTCATCCTTCACCTTCACCTTACAGTACCTGTCCAGGGACAAGGACATGACATATTCACATCACCCAAGGTAAACTGTACTCTTTTGAAGCTTGCAGTTGTTATAGGGCAAGTAGGGCTGGGCAATTAACCGAAAATATATAAAAAACAAAAAGTTGAACAATCGATTAATCGAGAAGCAGATTTCTTTTGACAATTTATTTTTTTAACATTTCTTATATATCAACAAATCGACTTCAAAGTAGATTTTCTAACTTCGTTGTACAATGGTGGCGTGCAAAAATATTGAAAACAGCTACAAGATCACAAAGCTATTGACCATCTGCAAAATACTGTAGAAATGTAGTATGTTAACAACAGTTTGTCTTTACTTGTTTATGTATAATACAGGGTTTCCTGCAGGACAACATGTAGTCTAGGTGCTAGTGGAGGGGGTGGAAATGCCTGTGCACAATATGGACAAAATTCCAAGCCTAAATAGTAATGCCATAACGATACAATATACCATATGACTATTGGGTTCACACTAATCCAATTGTAGCAACAGTGAAAACTAAACAGTGAAAACTACTGAATCCTACTTATAAATGTCCTGGGTTTCTCCCACACAAATAGCCAGCGGTTTGTTTCCGTTGCGTCCCTTGATGTTGTACATCTTCTTGATGGCCTGTGAGTTCTGGGCCAGACATGCCAGTCCATAGATGGTGTCAGTGGGCAACGCCACGACGTGGCCCTCCTTCAGAGCCTCGGCGGTGACGTTCAGGATGTCAGCGCCATCTACAGGCCAAAAAAACAAACCATCTCCATGTCAACTCTTTGCAATACATTGTCGCACCCTCGCAAAAAAAAGGGGGGGAAATAATAGCTTATATTAGTGGGTTGCGACTTGCGAGGCTGTCTGGTAATCAAGAGGGTCACCGGTTGGTCCTTGGAGTGTCTTGCTCAGGGATCCTCTGAGCAAGACAGCTCCCCTACAAGTACTTGCTCAACATGGCCATCTGAGCAGCCATCAGCGGGTAAAGCTAAAGCTGAAACAGAATTTACCCTGCTGCTGGATGCTTTGTAGTTCAGCTCTTTTTTGGCCAAGCGACATCGTCGTAGAAGACCCATTGACAACATTAAATAGAACGCTAGCCCTGAAATATGACTGTCATACTGTATCATGACAGTAGCTACCCCCCCCCCCCCCCTCAGTAGCTACCCCCCCCCCCCTCAGTAGCTACCCCCCCTCTCTCTTTCTTCTTTTGTACATATTTTTCACTCTTCATACCAGTAACCTGTAAACTGATTGTATGACATTCTGTATAGTAGCGTGTATATCTGTCCGTCTCTTATATGTCATTATGATTTGTGTGCATGGGGATCTCATCTTAAACAAGCTAAGTGCTTAATGAGCTATCCAGTTTAGTAGACCTTGTATTGTGAATTTGTACTTACATGTACTGTTATGTACTGTTCTCATGTCTTACTAAATAAAGTACATCAATCAATCAATCAGTCACCACATGGACAGCGTTACCTGTTGGCTGGCCCTCATGCCGGGCAGAGGGTCCATTGGCAGTCGCCGGTAACAGAGGCAGCACTTTGGTCTTCAGCTCTTTACACATCACTGGTCGTTGTGTTGTTGTGACAGCGGCACAACTGTGAGTGTTTCTTGCTTCGATCAATTTAAAACAAAGATAATAAACGCGCTTCATACATAATATACACACACACAGCGACTACACCAACACCATGTTGTCGTCGTCGCCTGGATGATGACACCTCTTCCGGGTTACACCCCCCGGGTAACGCCCACAGATGGTTTCTTAAAGCGACAATGCAGTCTACCATTATCAGAGCTAAAGACAGAGCACCTTGCTGGTCGCGCGCACACACACACACGCACGCACGCACGCACGCACGCACGCACGCACGCACGCACGCACACACACACACACACACACACACACACACACACACACACACACACACACACTGGAACTGATCAATTTAGATCAATAAAATACAAGATGTTAAAGTCATAATCTGAAGATTAATTGGGTTATTAAATAATGGTGATCTGACTTGTTACACATTACATTGTAATGTAATACATTGGAAAAGCTGCTTAGTCTATTGTATTGTCATTGTCATTATTTTGTCCATATTGATGCATGTTTCACTGCTGCATGATTTAGAGCAGTGGTTTTCAAACATTTTCATGTCAAGGACAAGACCCCCACATTGATGCGTATTAGGCTGTGGACTCCCTATTTGAAAATATGTTTTGCCAAACCCCATAGGCCCACTGTTGGTGGGGAGATAACATTAGAGAGAGTGAGACCTCGATCTGATTCTGAATAGTCATTCTTATACATTCTCTCACTAGGCCAACTTTCTAGTAGTTGATGAAATAATAGTTTGTGATTTTACTGGGAACCCCCTGGAACCCCTTCAAGGACCCCTGGCTGGGAGTCCATCCCAATTTGACAACCACTGATTTTTAGGGTGAGTCCCTCATATTGCCTGGGATGACTGATTGATAAACAGGCTCCACCTGTGCACTAGAAAAAAGGTAGAAAAAAAACACAGTACTAGAGCAGCCAAGCAGGAGAAGTGGACTATAAACTCATGGCTTCTATCTCAGGTAACAAAACACAAATGCTTTGTTAGGCGCTCAATTGCTGCAATGTCATTGTGTCTTATAATATTTTGTTATGATCTTCAGATGATAAACAGCAAGGCACACAGGCTGGTCAAAATGCTGAACAAGATGGCTCAACAACAAAGGTCACCGTTACATTTAAGTCCATGAAATTGCCCATGTTGATCAATAAGATATTGCATATTTGTCATGAATTCTATGTGTAATTTTGCACCTATTAAAACACATGAGTGACCCATTATGTTTTGTCCAACACAGCTCTTGGGAGACATGGAGAGCCAATTGCAAGACCTGGAAGACAAGCGGAAACTATGTGAAAGAGTCTTGAAGGACTGCCATGCTCTGCAGGGCATTCTGGTGGTGAGTTTGTCCAACCTGCACCTTGCTTTAAACTAGGGGTGCAACAGTTAATTGAACTAGTTGATTAAAACAAATTGATAATTAAATCCAATAATTGATTAGAAATCTATCCTTCCTTTTGGGCATGTCTTTATAGGCAAGAAGTTTCAATAAATGTCAATTGTTCAAATAGCTGACAAGCTCAGTGCATCAGCGTTGTGAGCTTGTAGATCTGCTATTTGAACTATTGTTGCATGACACCATTGCACCATTAATCAATTCATTAATATATAAAACATTTAAAACTGATTGCTTTAACTTAAACTTTACTTAAACTCTTGTATTTGTGTTCTACAGAAGAAAGGTCTACAGGATGTGGCGAGACCAACTCAGGAGTGACCTGAAGTGAACTTTTCAAATTATGTCAATATTACAAATTTAATAAATTGAATTAATCTGCATCGCCATTCCTCAGTTTGTTTTACTTTTTAAAGAAGAGCACTGTGACATGGATACTTTTTTTTATTAGTATTATATTGCTCTCAATTCAAAAAGTTATTACTTTATCATAATACAACATTACTTTATACAAAACAAGCATAAGCAAACATTTTCACATTATACATTCTTTTTAAAAAATACAAGTCCTTTACAATTCCTCACTCTTTGGGTGTTAAGACATTGATTTGGAAGCATCTTGTTTATTTTTCTCTTTGCTAAAATTACCCTTTGAATATGTTGGAAATGGGAGATATTTCTTCTCCTATATACAGATTTCCAGAATACATTATTCATTTTGACACGTTTTCTTGAAACATTCTGCTTCCAAACAAATGCCACCATCAGTTTTTTTTTGCTCATGGAACATTTCCGGTATACTTCCAAGAAAGACAAATTGAAGGCTCCAATACAAATACAAAAACAAACAAACAAATGTCTTTGCTTATAATTACAACAAAAAAGTCAGCTTTCTGTCATACCCCATGAAGGCAAAACCAGTGTTTGATTTAGAGCAATTCAACTTTAAATGGGTAAGATAGGTTTACTTTGAGTACATTAGTACACAGCAAAATCGTGTTAACTAATTGTAAAAATGCACACTTAATTACCCACATTAACCGTGGCGTCCGAATTATCCCAATTATTATTTTTTATCCCAATTTTTTTGTTTTTCCTTTGCAAGACCTAAAAGCTCATGAGTTGTGAGCTTGTAGATAGGCTATTTTCGCTATCCCTCACATGACGAAGTACGTACATAGAGATTAAGTGGTAAAATAAGGATTTTGCTGTGCATCAATTTTGATACTGTAAAATAAGTTGACTCAAGTATACAAATAACATTATTTGTGACCAACTGAAAACGTCCAAATGTTTGTTTTTACCCATAATGTAAAAATGCTTACATTTGACCAAAAATAATTCTTAAAACAGAATCATTCATTTACCAAGTTCTCATTTCCAAGCAAATCCAGTTGGTTTTAAACCAGTTATCTCACAGAGGCAAAAAATTAAAAAAGGATAAGTCGTGGTTCAATAGTCATGAGAAAGCACTCGATAAAAATAAACAATGCCCAGATTAACCCTACTCCACATGTGATCTATCAAATGCCATTCATTGAATTCAGACTTGCTTGTGACAGACTGGCAAACTGTAGGGGGAAAAGTACATTTACAAGTATTTATTTTTGAAAATTGTGTCGTGGAGTTTGATGTTTACATGTCATTAAATGCCAGTCAAAATTGCATAGTTCTTTTCCTCAGTATGCATGAGTTGATGAGCATAACGGCAGTAAGAGTGCTTCATGGTAATAATTTGACTGAATGATCAGTCTTAAAGAAAACATTCAAACAGTAAATTGTGATTGCATGAATGGGGATTTAACTGGAATCAACTTTAAGTGCGGCATATCTAAAACCAAATAAAAGGACCAAATGCATATAGCAATTATCAAGAGTAATGTCTGCTAACAGCCTTGATGCATACAAGGGAAAAGTTCTGCTCATGTGTACTCCTGCACACTGAAACAAAAGCACGTCCAGTTGATGCTAGACATAACTCCAGAGTATTAACATTTATGTACCAATTTTGTTTGATACAGAAGATTAGAGGTGATTGGTGAAATGTATTATAGTCTGCCTGGAACTGTCAGCTATACTTTTCTCAGCAGTGATAATTATCAAAGGTCTTCCAAAATAACTCATCTGTGGAGTTGTTTGGGAGATCGTATTATGATAGCTGAGTGGGGGAAAAAAATAACAATTCTCTAGGGCGTCTACACTTTTGTTTCTTGCCAATATCTCAGTGGGTTTTCCACTATATGGCATTGACTGAGACTAAATTAATATGATTGAGCATAGGGGTATAAGAATGGCAAGTCTTGAGGCAGACCGTAAAGGCAAGGAGGTTCGTAAAACAGGAGTTAACGCGGTGTAAGGCCAAATAGCTCTACATGTCAAATATAGGGCATTATGCCGTATCTTTCATATCATCATCATTGCATTGTGTCCCATCATGTGATACAATGTTATATTATTCTTTCAATAGGAGGCTATGTGTTGTGTACAATTAATATACAGTACTGACTGTACAGAATCCCATAGGCTTGCAAAGCTTTTCAACTAACCATGGCAAAAACATCTCTTTTCTGCATAAAACATGACTGCCTGCTTAGGGGGAATAATGCAAGGGAAAGAGGGTATTCTTACATCAGCCGCCACCTCAGACATAATTCAAAATTCTATACAAAAATACAAATTCTAAAACAATCTACATGTTTTTAAAAGATGCTCAACACTACCAAATGTACTATATTTACACTGTCATCGGGACACCGTACCCCCCACCCCCCAGTTTAAACGCGCCTTTATAGCAGTCGTACACAAAGTATGTAGTGGTGCCACAGCTCAACTGACGAGTCGCCAGGTTCCTTACTAAACAAGTTATTGTGCAATAAGCAGGGAAGAGTGCAGCAAAAAGTAGGGCTACTGCTAAGGGGGGCGTCAGACTGGTGAGAATGTGCATGTTGAATGAGTAACAAAATCAAGGGAAAGAAAATCAGTTATGACTTAATGCATCCCTGAGTGGGTTTATCATTCTAAGAAAAAACATGGTGTATTGACAGCAATTGCCTATACAGCAAGATCCTGAGTGTAGATTATTTTTTACCACTCCATTTTTACACTTTCAATTAATTAACACTCAGGACTTTGCTGTGTAATGAGTCAATTTTGGACCCCAGAGGGCTACCTGCTATATTGTGAACTCTAGGTGCTTTGTTTCTTCATATGAAACTTGCTTTTAGCAACAATACCTATCAGGCTTCTAGGAGGAAAAGAAATCAGTAACATGACACAGAAAGCACAACTAAGAACAAAACAAGCTAAGAAAAGTAATTTGAATAAATTAATAACTAACGATTTTGTTCCTGCGATTTTTAGGAAAAACATTGAATACAGCATAATGAAAGGATAAAGAATTTGAATAAATTAACATGTACAAATTAAATATTAGTTTAAGTTATAGGCAACTTATTGATGTACTACCTTAATTTAAAAAGGCAAGCAGATTTGCTCACAGGTTCCTTTCTGCTTATATGAACATACACGCAAAGAAATGAAATAGCACAAACACTAAAGAAATCACATTTTCTGGAGTACACAAGTCTTCCTAGAAAAACAAAATACTGAGGAAATTACTTCATATATTGGCATTGTATGGAGGACATTCAAGGGAATGGACAGACAGACCCAGCTAATTCCTGCTGGGAACTGTACTTGATATAACCATACAAATTAATTTTGCATACAGTGCATTCTGGTCAGTTGCATACCAGCTTTAAGCATTTGATAGGACCCTTAGTACAGTACAAGGATAGACAGACTCAAGTTTTACTTTTGTTTCCTTGCTCATGTGTATGTGAGCTTCAAGCCAGGTCAAAATGGAATCTTCCTCAAAATTTCAGCGCTTACATCAATGCCAAAGTCAATTCAGAATACACCAGTGGTATTGTGTATAGCTTGTTGCCTTGCTTTGAGTGTCGCAGGAATGCATGACCAGTTGCCATTTCTCCTGTTTCAGTTAGTATTAAGTTAAGCTAATCCTCATAGGCAATATGCTAATGGGAGCTAAAAACAAAACAACTTGGAATCAAGGAGCGAATGGATTCAGATAAGAGCCCTCATATTTTCTACACAATGTCAGACGGAACAGAATGCACTGCAGATAGAGGGTGACCAGTGCACCAAGTAAACACAGGAACACTGCAGAGGGCATTCACAGAGAGAGAACCACTCAAGAGTTTGAGTGGATTAGAGAGGCCTGTGGCGGAGCGTAGGGTTGGGAACCTATAGGATTGTAACGAATTGTTGTAACATTCTCGTTGCTCGAAAAGCTTTTGGAATACTGCTCTACCTATTCATTTTGAAATATGAACAAACATCTGTGTAAAAGAGACACAGGTATTGAAATAAATGGACATTACAGCATGTTTCCAACAAAATCTCTAGTCTAATGACTTTTATGCTGTTTGAGTTAATCCCTCAAGTTAACATGTCCATTGTAAGAAAATGGGCATGGTTGTTGGAGTTTTTGTGAACTACTTTCTATATATAGAAAAATATAACGTGAGATTAATGTTATGTTACATTAATAAACGATACATGTATTAACGTTATTCCCAAGCACACCTGCAAGTAACCTAACAGTACACAGTAAAATCCTCAGGCTACAACTGCTGTTTATTTCCTTCCTAATTCCAGTTTGATGATTTCGATTGATGTTAATTTATGGCTCACATTTTCAGCTTATCCTAATGGCTGTCCTATGAAGAAAGAAAAACGTGGTTAACAGTAGTGGTCTAACAGTTATTAATTAGGAATGCAATAAACCACTGTTGTAACCATACCGAAATGTTGAGCCCTGGGGGCATAGAGAAACAACATTTCAAGCTATTGTATGTAGTAGTTCACACAGAAGATGATCTTACTACTAGGCTGCTGGAGGACTGCAGCTGCTTCCTGTGTCCTGTGCTGCTCGTATAGTCATGGCATGGTGCATAAAGAGATGTTTAATCAGCCTGATTTATACATCGTTTTAGGACAACTGTGTCTCTAGCAAAAAGTAACCGATCTACAAACATGTCATGCGCTTGTCTTAGCCCCGCTTAACTGAAGTGCAACAACACTTTTGATTTATTTTCTCTGTTCAACACTCGCTCTGAGATCTGAGTGCATTTCACACTCTGCCGATCCGCTCACTCACTGCAGGTGACCTCACAGCTTCAGTCACTTGCCCACAGCCAAATAGGCGCTAATGAAGAAAGAATTTACTTTTAAAGAGCAGCTGAAAATTTGGGAATTGTTAGCGGGGGACCGTTAATGTAAATGTGATGGAGCGGTTTCGGTTCCTCAATGTTGGAACCGGTTCCTCAAAGGAACCGGTTCCGGTTCCGGTTCCCAACCCTAGCGGAGCGTGGGCGCAACAGACAAGACAAGCAGATGAAGAGTGGGAAGCCCAACGGCCCTGAAAAGGCGTCTCCCGTCAAGGGTTGCCAGTGCCGTCGGTGACCATGCTGAAGTTGTCGGCGACGAGCAGCAGAGCCTCGATGTTGGCGGCCGTCTCGGGGCTTTGCAGGGAGAGGAAGTCAGACACGTCCATGTTGGATAATCCATCACATGGAGGGGGAGGGTTGGCAGCGGCACCTCCGATCACCACCGGCATAGTCTGAGTTGACGTGGAAGAAGAGGTTGAGGAAGAGGGGGTCGTTCCCAGTCCTACCACCTCACCCACTTTGGAGGAAGACTGGGTTAGGCAGCTCGAGGGCGACGAGGGGGCCGCGGGGAGCTGTGGGGTTTCGGGGGTCGGCAGCGGTGGAGGAGGGGGGTCTGGAGGTTGTTGTTGCTGCTGTTGTTGCACTACAACTGGAGCCGTGGAGGCAGAGCTATTTGAGCTCTTGTCCTTAGCGGAGTCCCTACAGGCACAGTGACACTGGCAGGACTCCTCCTGTTTTATGATGATGACCGGCAAACTGAGACCAATCTGCTGCACTGAGCTGCCTGGGAATGCAGTTTGTCATCATTCCAAAAGACGAAGATGAAAATGTGTTAGTTAAAAAAAGCATAACATGAAGCAAGTTATTCAGTTCAAATAAAATTAATTGACACTGCTTCATTATGACTTCTGAATATCCATGCGACTGAAACAGGGTTTGGATAATAGCAATATATTCCAACTCGTATTACTCACCATAATTACATTGAAATAAAGCAGACTCAGAGCCACACAGTCCAAATACTTTGAAATATGTCTTTAAACAGTATTCATATAAATTATAAAACTACAAACGCAAATAAGAAATGAAGAAATATCAACTGTCAGACCCGTTTTTCTTTTATCATTTCATAGTGATGTGTTACTAACAGAAACTCAACGACTCCAACCCCTGGGTATAAATCTGGGCCACTGAAACCAATCCAAGTAAAGCTAAGTACTACCCTGTCAGTCAGGATGAATTTACAATTTAACAACCTTTTGGCTGGAGGCCACACCACAACGAGGAATACATTCATCTTACCTGAATTTCCTCCCACTGGTATGGCCGTGGTGAAGAAAACCTTCTCTACTTTTGGAGCTCCTTGACGCTGCTGTGAACAAACATTTAATAACCTGGGTCACCACAGTCACAGAAACCAAACCTCATAAACCCTTAAATGTATGGGCTGTTCACACCAAGCACGATAACTGATTCCGAGGGTGAGACCGATTGCATCCCAGATGTCCTTCTGGTGGATTTTGATCAGTGTTTCTATTGTTCATCAAATCGCTCTCAAAGTGAACCAAACGATATCGTTCACCAGTGCCACTATCGTTGTCAATACACTTGTGGTGTGGACTCTGCCATCCAATTGAGTAAGAACACATTGTAAAACAATATATTTATAGTTATCGTTCTTGGTGTGAACTCAACTAAGATTAGGACAAATAAAGTCTATTGATAATTCCCTGCATTTCTAGCAACCCATACTTAACCACTTAAACCCAATATGCTTTGTTGACCGGGGTTCCCCAGGAGTCTATCCTTGGCCCACTCCTTTTTTCCCTCTACACCAAATCTCTTAGCACTACTCACCACCTGGTCTGGGTTCTGCTGGCTGTTAGCGGCACTGCTGAGGATCCATTGCAGGCTCTGGTCGGACATGACCAGGCGCCCAGCCTGGTCATGCAGCAGGTTCTGTGTGGGTGCAATGGTGATGGTGGTGGGAGTGGGAGTCAGACTGGGGGCGGGGGCAGGGGCAGGGGCAGGGGCGGAGACAGGGGCGGGGACAGGGGCAGGGTTGGTGGTGGCCAAAGGCACGGGGTGAGCCACAGCAGGCAGAGTATCCGTAGATGTGGCTACAACAGCAGTAACAGCAGCAGTGCCCGGCGCCACGTTCTTCAGCACCGGCACCTCAGGAGCAGGAGCAGAGACGACAGGGGACGTGAGAGGAGCAGTCTGAGTGGTGGTGCCTGGCTGCAGGAACGTGGGCGGTGGCAATGCCACGTAATGCTGCTGGGGTGTAGCCTGGGTTGGGGCCTGGACTGATGGCTGGGCAGGCATATCTGGCGTTGTCTGAGAGCTGGCTTGGGCTGTTATGGGTACAAAGGCGGCTGGAGGCTGGGTGGAGGCAACTGCTTTGCTGATGACGGCAGTAGAGGTGGAGGTCTGAGAAGCTGAAGAGGTCTGGCTGTGTTGGGATGGAGCTTCCAAGACTGGGGCGGCGTGGGAAGAACAACAGGACGAGGAGGTTGAAGGATTGAGATTGAAGGAGAAGGAGATGAGCGGTGAGGCATTGGTCACTCCTGGCTGAGCAGTGGTCTCCAGGCTGAAGTGTTCAACGAGGCTCTCTGAAGGAGGAGAACAAGCTGCTGTCAGTAGGGAAAGATCATATTCAATTTCAACTCGAGATGAAAGGGTTTGAAAAGCACTTGCCATTGGGATGAGCATCATCTTGACTGACACTGTTTTCTGGACTCTGGAACATCAGCTCAAAGATCTTCACAGGAGTCACATTATTCAGGTCCAAATTCTGAGACTGGAATACAATTATTATTAGCAACACAATAAAACCTTAGAAGTTTGATCATTAGAGAATAAAATAGCCGATCTACAAGCTCAATGCCTTACAAGAACAGAGATGCTAGTGTTCAAGTGGTTATGGGTTGTGTCCACCAAGGTGTTTTTTTTCCTGAGCACAGCGTATGTTTTGAATTGTTTTCAATGGGAGCGCCACGTATTTACGCTGTAATGGAAATGCCAGCAGCGTTACGAGGCACTGAGCATCTATTCTGTGCTGCACATTCATGTCGCAGAGGGTTGGAATATTTTCAAATTTGGCTGTTTGGATGAGCGCATTCAGCTGGGGGAAAAAACGCTTTGGTGGACCTTATTTGGTCCGTCCCTCTTTTCCCTCTTCACAAAATCCCTTTGCCCGAAAATAGCAGATCTACAAGCTCACTATGTGTCGTGGTGGCTATTTCTGGCATGCAACACCAGTGCACAACAAAGGACAAAGTAGGCTTTAGCCACTTTCACCCAGACATCACAATTTTGGGCATGTCATAGGCGAACATTAAAAATGTCAGATCTACAAGCTCACAATGAGTTTTAGATTACATTAGATTTTAGATTTGGATGTTTCTGAAATGATGAATAGGGCTCACAATGCGTTGCGTTGTGAGCTTGAAGATCTGCTATTTTTGCAGAATGTTTGCCCCAGAATAGGGACGCTAGGATTCATGTGGTTAAGTGGTTAGCTGTCAAGCTTCAACAAAAAAAAACGTCCTGTATCAAGTTTGATCTAATCAGAAATCCTGCTCAAATGTTAATTTGACAGCGGTAAGGCAACAGTTAGACTTACATTATGGATGTTCTCTCGGAGCTCAGAGTCAGTGGAGATGAGGCTCAAGTCACTGAGGCACAGTGAGTGATTTGCATCCTGTAATAAAAAATTAACGGGCCAAAATTAGTCCAGCCACGTCTTGAGAGACAAGAATTCGATCACAAAGTCTGATTGAGATGGAAAACAGAGCCATACAATTTCCAAACCTAAATTAATGGCACCAAGAACAATTACCGGCTGATAACTAATCAAATCAGGAACACACAACATAAATCCCCCATGTTTAATAATGGGCTGTATGAAAATGGTAGTGCACGCACATCCGTGGCCCAGGTGAAATACAAACAAAGTATCATGAAAAAGAATAGAGTCTGTACACTGGTGAAGTTTTAGCAACTTCACCAGTGTGCAGACTCTTCTTTTTTATAATAATGGGCTGTCCCTTTGTTTCTCTAGAAGCCCATGAACATATTATGTTAACTAAATAATTGTTTATATGATATGCTATTCCTTATCACACACCATATGCACTGTTGCAACTTTCAACAGCAAAACAATACAAATACACCTCTTTTTCCAAGATCAATTTTCTTAAAATCGATCAATTTCTATATTCAATTTAATTGAATAGTTTGATTAACTATTGCAGCCCTAGTCTGTAGAGGCCTCTAAACCCCAGGTTCAGTAGAGCTGTTACTGTATGCAAAACAGGGTCTGTGAAGTTAGCAATCAGGGGGACAAATCTTCTGGTGGGTTGTGGGAGTGCTGTGACTCACTTCAGACAGCGGAGTGGTGAGGTGGACAGTAAGGCCCTTGTCATGGCCTCGGACGTGACTCTTCAGACTGTACTGGCTACTAAATGCCTTCTCACATGCTTCACTTGGGCAGTGGAACGGCTTCTCACCTATGGGGAGAACAGAGCCACATGGGGGGGGGGTGAGTGAGAGAGAGAGAAAGAGTGTGAGAGAGACAATCAGACGGAGAGGGCGGGTGAAGGGTTAAGGATCACCTTGAACCTGAGGCACAAAACCTCAGTCAATGTACACTTCTGAACAATCTCAACATCTCGGGCTAAAAATCGAGTGTTACGTATTTAATGTGAAAACAAAATGGCTATATAGGAAGTTATCAATCAATTTTGTGCCATTAAGTTTAAAGAAGAGAAATTAACCATTAACATACCTGTGTGTGTCCTTACATGCGTTTTTAGGTGATGGCTAGCAGCAAAAGCTTTGCCACAGCCATCATGGTCACACCTGGGGGTGTAAAACACCAATCGCATCAGAGACATGTAATCCTCAATGCAAGCAGAGAGACATTTCTAGAGTTGTTATGATACCACTATTGGATTCCGATACAGCCTAAAATGCTGGATTGAGTATTGGTGAGTACGCAAGTCTATGCACCGATCTGATATCACATAGTTTATCATGTGATGAAAGCTCATTTATGGCATACAGGCAAACAACGTGTGGTGCTAGTGGAGGGGTAGTGCTAGTGGGATTTGGCACCATAATAAAAATGAATTGAATTGAACAAACAACTTTTTGTTTAAACCAAAACATATCACTTACTTTAACATACTCTACCATACAAATTGGTCAAAATAAACTTTTATTCACACACAAAACAAAATCCAGATTGCAACTTTCAATTAACGGGACAATTACATCAGTATATAGAACAAACCTACTGAATGCTGCATCACATAACAGAGGTTAAATTGTATCACCATAGCCTAGCAATAATTTTGTCCTAACTAGAACAGAATAGAGTAATAAAGTAATGAAACTCTACAACAGATGCGCTCCTCTCCCTTGTGAGATATTAAAAACTCAGCATGAGCTTGGCATTGCTCACCGGAATGGCTTCTCTCCAGTGTGAGTGCGAATGTGCTTCCTCAGGTCGCTGAGGGTGGTAAAGTACTTGGTGCATCCCTCTGATTCACAGTTGAACGTCTTGCCCGTGTGAAGCCTCTGGTGTGCTTTCAGTCTGTGGGGAGAAGCAAGTGTGCTTTATTAAACCACAGAGGGGAACAGAGAGAACAGGACAGAGAGAAAACCATCTAAGAAGACTGTTAGTTTTTTCAATTAAACAAGTTATTTTTGATATAATCTTTCACTGGTATATTTTTCACAATAACCTTTACACATACGTTTTTTGACACATTTGGCAAGTACGCAACTCAAAAGTTGCGTACTTGAAAACCACGACTACTCAAAACCACGACTTTGGTGCCAAAATGACACAGGCATCGGCAATGTCTCCGTGGTGCTCTTGGACAGGAGAGGAAAGCAGTGTAGCATTGGTTGGCTGGCATTAGAAATCACCCTGAAAGGGAGTCAATGACAAAGGCACCACTTTATCAAGCCTCAGGCAGGATGTCGTAGCAACTGAACCAATACTGCCTCCCCAGGGGCAATGCTACAGTTCACCTTATATCACCTCTGCTTGCGATGGCAGACATAAAACGACTCAATACGACAAACTAAGAACAAGTTGGCCACTGGCTGGTTACATTAAGGTAGCAATTGAATGGTTATTTATAATAAAATACATATTAGTTTTGTCATTCTGTGCTAAACACAGACAGCTTCCATGAGAATTCAGATGAAGAAAAATAATACAACAAGCACATGATTCATGACAAGCTGCAACCAGCTCAAACATTGCCTTATAATAGCTGCATGCTGGCGGATCTTAAAACAACACATCCTTATCTAGCTCACATCTTATAAAAAAAGACAGAATCTACATTGTTGGACAGACAAAAAAGGGAACATTTGAAAGCACGCCAGAAGCACTTTAAATGACACACAGGGACCACTCATTGCGGTTGAGGTTCTCTCTAGATTTGGAAATGTCTCACAAATGGCTCAGTCATTCTCTTACAGTACACACCACATGTGACAACAATCGTTTGCTGCATCAGTGCAGATCTAAAAGAAATGTGTTTCATGAATCTCAATGTGCTAGAGCACAAGGAAACAAAACCTAACCTGTAGAGCGTGTTGAAGGCCTTCTCGCAGCCCTGCACATCACACTCGAAGGGCTTCTCCTTGGTGTGGACGCGCACGTGGATCTTGAGGCTGTAAGAGGTGAGGAAGGCCTTGCCGCAGCCCTGCTGATTGCACACGAACGTGTACTCGCCCCGGTGAGTCTTCTGGTGCGTCCGCAGATTGCCAGCCGTGCTGTAAGTCCGCGTGCACCCCTCAAACATGCACTGGTAACGCTTCACCTGAGAGAAAGGAACACATAAGAGAAGAGGAGGAAGAGGTATGAAGTGAGTAACTAACAATGGTGTTTTATGTTCTAACAAACAAAAAGACTGCAGCTAGCATCATGCAATACTGCTATTTGAGGACGAGACATTCAGTTTCAGGTTTGTTACATGTATGTCCAAAAGGGCATCATTGTGGGTTAGCCATATACTGTCCGTCTTTGCCAATATCCGGCCAAGCTTTATCAGAACTTCACAAATCCCGGGAGATGAGGGAGAAACCCTCATCTCGTACAGTCGGATTTAGCTAATTAATAAGGGGGCAAGCCACTGAGTCAGCGTGACCTTTCGTGGAGGAACAAACTCGGTGACTCACCACCTGTCAGCACATGGAGCGGTGACAGCAGTGACTTTACCCCCCCCCTCGCCTGTGCAAGGCCTCCAGCTGATTTGGTTTCATAGTGCCCAGCTCGACTGCAGTGAGGCAGTCTCCTCCTATGTTCACATACAAAGGCCCTGAGGCCACAGGAATAAAAGCAGCCTCTTCTCTTCTCAGAAAAACGCATGCTTGCATTGTCAGAGCACAAAGCCAGGGAGGTGGAAGCTCCGGATAGAGCCCTCTCCTCCACAAAGAAACATCCACCCAACCTCTGAAAAAGCTAATTCAGAGGTTACTGACAAATTACGTACTTGACAGTAACCAAAGCAAAACAAGGTGTCTTGTGATGTCTTGACATACATATATATATATATATATATACACACACACACACACACACACACACACACACACACACACACACATATATATATATAAATAAATAAATATAAAATGACACATGCTTTCCCGGATTGAATGGGCTAATTGGTCCCCTTTACTTATTTTGGGCTATATACATTCATGAAATTCGTCCATTTACCCATCCATACTTGCCCCACCAGAATGCATTTCAAGCTACCAAGTACGAACAACAGAGATTGTCAGCACTATAAACTGAAGCATATGATTAGATTAACAGCTACCGTTAGGGTTGGAAAAGATAGGGAAATGAGGCCCATGTCAAATTTTGGAATTCCCTATTAATAACAGTGTTATTTAATAGTACAGACTGGTTTAATTAAATTTGACCCACAACACCCAGTATATCTAACCAAGCACTCAGCAACTTGACCAACTCCAGCTGTTGTGTCCGTTAATTGATATTTGATCACATCACCCAGATACACAAGCAGCACTATGCACACTATGCTGTTTTGCCTGACATGCTTTTCCAAGGCGTTTTTTAAGCAGCTGTGCTTGCCTTGTAGCTACGTGTCTAGCTGTGATCACCCCCTACAGGCCCATTTATATTAAACTTTAGGCTCTGTCCATAGTTTATGCTGCGTTCATTTAATTTGTCTTTCTGCATGTTGTCTGAAAGTGTACGGATGCTAAATATACGCATCAATAAGGTGCAATCCCGCAAGAAACAATGATCCCCTGCAAGACGGACACAGCAAACAGAACAGCAAAGAAGGTAGAAGGGAGATGAAGATAGATTCACATCACTTCCTCCACAGTCAGCAGAGAATCACCATCACGTTGCATTGGGGATTGTGTAGGTCGGTAGAAAATGTTGCCTTATCCTGTCCTCTTGCTGATCATGACATAATTGAACCTGCATTTAGACATTAAATACGGATCGAAGTATGTGAACAATGCCCCTTGCGGTCCTGAACATATATGTATGTATGTACAGACGTATCCGTTCGGAGTATAAATAAATGCCTATAGAATAAAGGTATAAATAAAGGTTGCTTCGACAGACATTCCTTTCACTGCTAACATCTATGATGGAAAAATGTACAGCATGTCTTATTATTCAGGTTCACACAGCCAGAGCGAAATGAACAGCAATGCCCCCAAGGTTAAGTACAGCTCTTATATATGAATGTGTGAATAATAAAGGACCACAGTAAGAGCAGCAGTACTTACAGTACTACTATACTGCTGCTCTTACTGTGGTCTGGAAAGTGACCAACAGAAAAGATTAACAGTCAGAATGTTAATTTGGGAAGAAGATTTTTTTTCTATTTAGACAGCTCAGATCGGTAGCCTGCCTGAGAATATGCAACATATAAAATATCAAAGACTTAGCCTAGATGGACAGCAGAGAGAACGGAATAAAACAAAGTCTGCATGTGGGGGACATAGAGGGAACGCATTGAGGGAACAGCTGTGGATGTGTCTCAACAATTACTCAGTAATATTACACCTTTGGCTTTGAGTATGTCCTAGTTTTCTTTCTTCTTTTTATTCAAAGTTGGTCACAACAAACAATCCCCTTCAATAGTGAGATAATGGAGGTGCATGATATAGCGAGGAGGACTGCATGGAATCCAACAGAGCACTAAAGCCTCATTCATACTTAGTTGCGTGACACCGAAAAGAGCAGATCAACAATGCCATCGCAGCACGATGCATTGTGAACTTGCAAATCGGCTATTTTCGGTGTGCGACACTCGCGCAGTACAACTCAGGCTTTACAACAACATCAACACAGTGGGCCTCAGTGCCACTGGCTGACAACATGGTGACAACAGGGCAACATGGACAACATGGACAACAACCAGGAACTGTAGTCTGAGCTGCACCGAGGGTGCAATGTTTGGCTCAGCCTGGACGTAATGAGCCAGATAGTTTCGGATTCGGAAGCCCTTATGGCTGAGGTGATCTGAGGTAGTCTGTTACTAGCAGTAGTTAGTACACAGATCTGAATAGTAGCACCCTCTGAAGCTGGCTACTACTGAATACAATGCAACTCTTTGATCAGTATGTTGGGAGGGATTTGAGAAGATAGAGAGCTGTCTGGCCAAGAACTAGCCATTGATTAAACCCATCAATTAGTATTTAGTTTAGCATGAGACACACAATTATAATTTGCATTCTTTGGCCATGAACTCACTGGTTGTGCTCAATGCACTAACTTCAGGGGAAGTGAGGCTGAATTTCATAGAGAACAATAGCAGCGGGATTATGCAAATGAAAGCATTTAATTCAATCATTTCAGTTCACATCCAGGTTTGCTCTGCACCTGTGCTCTCTGTTTATCTTTTACCCATAAGATCTATTCTTTAATAATAAACAAGCAAGATGTGTTATTCAGTAAATGGAACTATGTCTATTTGGAGAACAAGATAGCCCACAATGATATGACAGGTATGACACCACAAAATGCTCCATTGGCTAGTAGTAGTTAGTTAGATTATTTATTTAGTTAGTTATCTATAGCTCGCTAAGCCCAGAAGTTAACAAGCAGCCATGTCAGGCTAGTGGCTGAGGGCCACAAGATTGAAGTTAGTGGTAGTCGTAGTTAGAAATACACAGAATCACCAAGAATTGACAAGATCTCCAGAAAACAATATCAACATATTATTAGGAGGAATCATTTTGTAACCCTGTATCACAATACAGCCAAACATACATACTATAGAAATTAAGTTCATGGCCCGGGCCGCCGGCGTGGCAGTCCGGGCACCTAGGCTGCAATGCCAGCCTGACAGCGTGCCGTGGGTTCGAATCCCGATCCCGACGACCTTTGCTGCGTGTCACTCCCCATCTTTCTCCCCATTTCCTGTCAGTCTACTGTCCTATCAATAAAGGCATAAAAGCCCAAAAATGTAATCTTTTTTTTTTTTAAAGAAATGTTCATTCAGGCCTCACCTCTCTCATCTTGGTCTCTGGGCACTGAGTGCTGAGGGTGAGTGTGGCCCCCTCTATGTTGCGTGGCATAGGGGTGGAGCCTGGGTTGATTATGAACTGGATCTGGTCCGCAGAGATGGTGTGGTGCACATAACCCTGTGACATGCCGTCCGGATCGGCCATGAAGCCGTCGTCGTCATCTCCATCGCCCTCCCCCTCGGTCAGGAAGGTGATCCCGTCTTCATCCCCTCCGCAGTGGACATCCTCCTCGCCCTCCTCGTCCAGCCGGATGGGGTCCTGTTCGATGAGCACCGTGGTGCGGTCGTACACGCGGCCGGACGACGACGAGGGCTCTGCGATCAGGTCATCGTCGTTGTCAAAGTGGATCTTATCCTCCTCCTCGTCGTCGGGCCCCAGCCCTTCCACCTCCACCTCAAAGTACATGGACGCCTCCGTACGAGGGCCCTTCTCGCTCATGGTCCCGGCCTCCTCTTGGGTGCAGAGGCTGGCACACTCACACGATCTCTACCTTTAACAGAGGAGGTGCACACGATGTAGTCATAAGACAGTAACAGGGAACAACAAAAAGTTGATCATCTGATTATATTCTCTTAAAAATCATACAGTAAGATTTTGGCACAGCAAGACGGCCCATTATGGAGAACTGAATAACATTGTTATGTGAGCGCATGAGCAGAAAGATCCACTGGCTGTTATAGTGATAATACTGAAAGGCTGAGTCAAATGTAACTCTTAAAATACAAAAACCTGCTTTATAGAGCACCGAAGTCCGACGCAATTTATTTACACATCCTACCTGGTTTGCGGTTTTCCGCCCTCGTTCTGAATCCCCATAGACGTATTTAATATCGCGTTAAATAAGAACTGTGTTCCAAAAATAAACAAATGACCCTGGCGGTTTGACTCTTATGGATATGAAGCATCAACTGACGTTAAAACGCTATTGTTACTTCCGCCGAATTAGTTACATTTTCTCCCGAAACAGACTGTATCGAATATAAGTGACTGACTATAATAAACGATATAGAACCACCTCCCTGACAATATCGCCGAGACAGTTTGTTTATTTATGGACCACAATTCTTATATGAGACGATTCTAAGATGACCCAATGTTATTCTCCATAGAGAAATGACTCTACGAACCGGGGGATGAACGAGTGACGTCAGGACTTCTGTACTCTATGAAAGTCTCAGATAACAAGATACAACAATTCATCAAACTGGGTGATGCACTACGCTTACATTTTGGGCGATATCCAATAAGACATCACTTGCATGGTCAAATCAATCGATACCGCTATCATTACAATACACGTTTCCAGTAGGGTTTACCTCACACCTGTTATATAGTAATTGTGATTCTGGGTGGAGATGCAGATACAGCACATTATTATTGCCTGATTATTACCTATTAGGCCTACTGAATGAATGCACATATTAGATCAAACAAGTTTTCAAAGACTTTGCCAACACGTTTGCTTTTATTTGTTCTACAAGCAGACCCCTTTGAAAGCTTCCCCAGCACTGACCGAATCTGCAGGCAGCATTTGATCATCATCACGAAAGGCTTTTTCAGCTTCACATTCAAACATCAATTATGGTACTAGATGCCTAAGTGGGTCTGAACTTGGAAAATGGCAGCAAGTGGGTCTGATCTGACTGAGCAAAATGTATTTTTGATACTTTTACAGAAGAGAGGAGGGGGAAGGTGTTTTGCTGAATGCTTGCGCTGCTTTTTATGCTGTTGTTTTTGGTCTGCCAAAGACACATTTGTACCCTGGTGGACTTCAATAAAGATGGATATTCTATTATTTTCTACTCACCAACGTTATGTGTAGTGAAAAGCCTGCTTAAACCCTTATTTAAGAGTATAAAGCTGGTGATGACTGATGAGTAAGCTTGCCGTTTGCTGACAGATGTCCCACACCATTCATTTTAGAATGTAGAAGGGGAACCAAATGGACCCTGACCTATTTGTAACCCTGAGAGTCAAGAGTACAAATTGACCCTTAAAGCCTGGTTTATACTTAGTTGCATGCTGGTGTGGCATGCAGTAAATAGCAGATCTACGAGGTTGTAGATCTGCTATTTACTGAGCACGACACCAGCATGCAACTATAAGTATAAATGAGGCTTAAGGGTTCCACACTGAGGTTAAACTAACACCATGATCTCTAGAACTTTCTCCTTTCATTGACAGCCATGCAGTCAAGGGACTGTTGTTGGTTGCTGCTAGCAATGGAAACAACAGTCAATCGTTAGTTTTGCTGGTGGTACACACACAAAAATGACGTTTTTTCACTTTTTATCAAATTTTACATAACAATATTATAATAATAATTTGCTTTTTTATTTTTTGGGCAAGTGACACTTGACTTGCTCGCAAATGTCAACATAACGAAATGCAATGAAAGCTGCTCACTCATGTCAACATTACATTGCATTATTTATCATCTACTGATAATGTTTGCTTTGGGAAAAACACACAAGGATATTGTTCACCAAACACACAATTCTACAGCAGATATTAATTATATAAATACATATGTATTTATTTTTTTAAACGCACTGACGTTACATATTGAAATAGTATGTGCTAATAATGTTAGCAACACCTCCAGGTTAAAGTGCTGAGGCAAACATCAGAGAGGGAACCAAGAACCATGTCTCTGTTTGTTTTGTCGCCCAAACGACCAACGTTACAGCATATATATATTATTGTGATGTATTCCATATATCATTGGTTCTCAAAGTGGGGTCATTAGGCACCAAATGGACCCTTATGGGTCTGTAACTCTGAGAGTGTACAAATGGAACCAAATGGACCCGTTCCATTTGTACACTCTCAGAGTTAAATTGACATAGATATTACAATATAAATTGCGGTCCAAGTGATAGAAATGCCATTAAATGGGGGTCTAGCCCTAATGCATGTCAAACTGGGGGTCCTTGAAATTAAAATGGTTGAGAATCACTGCTAGAGCCGTAAAAAATATTCTCTTATGGGGGTCCCTGGTATATCTTTTGAAATGGGGGGTCCGCGGGCTAATAAGTGTCAATTTGGGCGTCCTTGACATGAAAGTTTGAGAACCACTGCCATATATCAATGTCATTAAACTATACATGCTGTATTATTCACACACTGTGGCCGGTCACACTAACGTTAGCATAGCAGCTAGCAGCCGTTTGACAACACTAGCATCAGTGGTGGAAAAAAGTACTCACTTTTTTTTTTTTTACTTAAGTAAAGGAATCAATACTGTAATGTAGAAATACTTGGTTACAAGTAAAAGTCCGGAATTCATAATTTACTTGAGTACAAGTGCAAAAGTATTGGTATCAAAATATACTTAAAATACAAAAGTAAAAGTACTTACTATACAGATATGGCCCATTTTACCAAGTTTTCAAATGGATGAAAATAGCAGATCTACAAGCTCACAATGATCTGCTATTTTCAAATAGACGAACTTGTATAGGGGCTGAAGTGGTTAATGTATGTTTTCTAACAATAATCAAAATCTACAAAGTAACTAGTAACTAAAGTTTTCAAATAATTTAAGTGGAATAAAAAGTACACTATTTGCCTCCGAGATGCAGTGGCGCAGAAGTAAAAGTACTGAGAATTGGAAATACTCCAGTAAAATAAAAAATACCTCAACATTGTACTTAAGTACAGTATTTGAGTAAATGTACTTAGTTACTTTCCACCACTGCTAGCGTCTCCATAACATACACACACACACACACACACACACACACACACACACACACACACACACACACACACACACACACACATACATATACATAGCTGTGCTAACCTGCTAGCCTATGATGCCATTAGCTGCTCTACTGTCGACGGATGAATTCGCTTCATCTTCCTCGCATTAAGGAGCGGAATAAAGTTTCATTTGGCCATTTAACCAGGCGCGGGACGTCGCTAAAGCCGAGCCAGTGACCTGAAAGAGGATGACATTGTGATATTTACCTTGTGTAGATGAATTATTATTCCTTATCTTTATGGTTTTGGTTGCTTAGCACTTTCTGCTTCCCATCCCCTCCCTTTGGACACCATGATATCACTGTTGCCAAATGTTGTGAGAGGAATAAGCAACCAGGTCTAGGAAAAGAAGCCCAAAAGAAGCGACTTTTAGGCCACACGAGCACTTTAACGGCTATTTGAAAATAGCCAATCTACGAGCTCGTAGATCTGCTGTTTTCAAAAACACCTGCAATAAAATGTGGATTTTTTTTTAAACATACTAACGACACAAATGCTCCCATGGGAACAGTTTCACAAAATATATTCATGAAAATATCTGAACCACTGGTTTAAATAAAAATTGAAACATTTGGAAGCAAGCCTAAATAAGCAACTACACTTTAGAAACAAGCACAAAAAAACGAAACCACCAATTTTTACAGGCAACTTTACAGAAAAAAACCCAAAGACCCTTATAATAAGCAGACATGGCAACGCTGCATGATATTGATCTCGCGTTAGCCAGACCCCCTGCTAACGCGAGATTATCCTGGGTGTGACGCATGCGTGGAGAAAACTGAAAAATACCACTTTATTTGTTTATTTTGTGCAAAGTAAAATCACAAGTGTTAATTTAACCACTTAAACCCCATATGGATAACCGGAGTCCATTAATACAATAAAACTAGCACATTTGCAGTGGTCTCCCTAGTACTCTTCCATTGATACATTTATATACCCTGGTGTTGGGTAGGACACCTATACGGTTACTGCTTGACGAGTAGTACTGCCTGAAGCTCATAAACATAATATCCCCGTTGGCTATAAGTGGGACTGGCTCTTGAATATTATGCTATATCATAACTCTGAGAGTGTAGTCAGTGTACAAATACAAATGGTTAACTTTGGTACCATTTACACTCAGCATTAAAGCAATATTTTACTGTGTGGTAATACCACAGCTGTCATGCAGTGTTTTTACTTATTCATGTTATTGCATCATGCAGAGTAGTTTACTAGAACAAGTGTTATAAGTGCATATTAATTCAGTTACATGATCACATACATCCACTGTACATCCGGTTTTAGATGGTTTGAAAAACATGCATCAAACAAAAATGAGACACTGCTTCTGTTTTCAGCACTTTTTATATATATAAAAAGAACAATCAGCTGCTGGGCGACTTGAAACATCAAAATACAAATTATCTCTCTTTTTTAAATAAACGTTAATATATACATTAAAAATAACCAGCTCTCCACAGCTGCTCTGTGATATACAATAAAAGCTGTACAGCTCACAAACATCGCTGTAAAACATAATTATTTAAATCAAATAAGACGATCAATCATACAATCTTATCAGTGGTGTAGTCTAACTGAAATACAGGCATTATATGCCCTCTAGACTTTTCTGTACAACAGTGAGTGCCATCAGTAGAAAGACGGAAACTGAACAGGCGAGAACGTAAACACATGGTAAAGGAAAGGTGTACAGGAGAGGTGTCAAACCGATGAAAAGTTAAATGAAACTTTGCCGATTTTCAACCTAAATCCCATTGTTCCTATGTGAGGAGATCCATAATATAGTATGGAAACAAATAGCCTATGTCTTCTGTGTATTTCTTTGCAAAATGTTGAAACAATGGCCTCAAAACACAACGTTTCATATGATGGACCGTTCGATGACATGAAATGACGTCTTTCCCATCATCGTTTCATCATTTTGGAGAAATACACGCAAGACATACAGGGTCTGTTTTGCAACACTAGATTATTGATCTCACATCAGAACCATGGGATTTCGGTTGAATTACGGCTACGTTTTTCATTAAGTCTGATTTATACTCTGTCATATTACAGTGTTGCTTGGGACACCGTCGTACGATGGAGTATAAGTTAAGCTTTATGTATGGCTACAATTCATGTATTATATTTGTCATCCCAGTCCATGCCTCAGAGTCAGCATGGCTGACTGCAGCAATGCATCTTGACTTTACAACAAAAAAAAAAATCGCGACTTGACTACACCACTGGCCTATACAAAGATCCATCTAGGAATATAGAGGAAATCATTACAATGTATTTCAAATACTGAGCTTTACATGGCAATTCTATTTACGTGTTCACTATTCTTCATGGTGGACAAGAGGGAGCCTACGCTTCGATTTAGGAGAGATCCTGAATCAAGAAGTGGTGAAAGAACTCCTGTGTTTTTCTCTTTTCCGCCAGGTCCTGCTTTGTAGGGGACCTCAGGAGCAAGGCAGCAAAAATGGTGGCTATGCAGAAAGAAAACAAAAAGGAGAAGATAGACATGTTGATAAGAAGGCAATCGTCTTCATCTTTATTCCCCAGAACATGCTACTGGTTATGCTGGATGGGGTGCTCATTGAATTATTATAAAGCTAATTCATATAAGCCAGGGGTTTTCAACTGATTTTGACCCAGGGACCACCATCCTGACTAAGAGCAACCTGGGGACCACCACTATTGTGCGTGGTGGGTCCATCATAGACCCACCCCACACAATAGTGGTGGGGGGTTCATGGCATGCACCGCAGGGAGCTGGAGAAAATAGCTAAAATATCTAATAAAATACAGTGATTTCGTTTGAATATGATGGAATATGATTAAGGATTACAGTAATTATGGTCCACGGACCACTGGTTGAAAACCCCTGATATAAGCAACTGAACTGACATGAAATATGTCAGTTTGCCTGATTATATGGATTATATTATGTGAAAATAATGAACCATAAATCAAGCCATGAAACTATGGATATTATGATCAACTAAGGATTTAAAATGCCAAATTTCATGGGATGTCATCCAATTTGTCACTGACTTGATTTGTCACTGATTTAATTTTGCTCTTTCCTTACTTGATGTGTTGACTTAAGCTAAAAAAAACAGTAGCAACGAATGGCAGAAAAAAGTCAAAACATTTACACTCCATTTCTTACCCAAAATGTTGATGTCGAGTCGATTGAATGCAGCATTTTTCAACAGCTCGCGGAGAAAGGCAGCTAGATAGTTGAACACATTTTTATGGCATCGAGGTAGCATGGAGATAACCTGAAAAGTAGAAGAAAAGCCACCCGCTATATTAACATCAACAGTCTATGAATATTAATGATATTAAGCATGGTGTGATTTGTTAAGGGCTCCTTCCTGACTGACCTTCTTACACTGACTGGCGTTTGAGCAGCACTCTAGGCACTGCTGGTAGAGAGAGTAGGGCACCACAGGCTCCGGGAGGGCATCTAGGAGGAGAAGCAAGGCTTCTGCCACTGAGTGGTTACTGCCAGCTGGTAGTTAATGCATAGTCAAGGGCATATCCTTGAATCTGGATCTGTGTCTGCCCAACCACTTCAGGTAGTGGGCACAGTTATTAGAGAGGCTGTGCTGCAACTTCAACGTCACATTGCAGAACTCTATCCCTGGCTCTCTGTCAGTTGGCATCAGCTTCATCGATGTCTATGCTGTAATACTTGGTTGCTGTTTAATATCATTATTGTATGCTGTAATGTTTTTATGTGGACTGGACTCTTGGAAGATTGGCCGATGGGCTAAAAGAGATCCAAATAAGAGATCCAAAAAATCAATAAAAAAGGATTACGTTTATAAATCATTCATGTCCCCAAAATGTAACCTACAGATATTCAAAGCTTAATGAGGCATAAAAATGAGAAACCCAATATCTTTACCTATTTTCGCCCAATGTTCACCTATTATGACATGCTCAGAAATAATAGGGACAATAGGGTACATGTGGATAAGATAGGACTATCTCATCCAGGTGGTTGGTTATTATAATGAAAGTGTTAAAGGATACGGAGAGAATCTGGCATGCCTGTATCAAGGCAATCCCTTATTTCCTGAAATTCACTTCGGAGCCCAGGCTGCTGAAAGAGGTCCTCCTGTAAATTACAAAGAAAGAAAATGATGATAAAACTTTTTCAGCATGTTTACTCAGAGAACATTAGACAAATCTAACCAGCTAATGCGGCACTATTATATATGTTGACTGACCTCGACTGACCTGATTGCCCTTCAGCTTTGAGCCTCAGAAAAGATTTATTGGAATTAGAGCATTTAAAATACAACACATATTATACTTTCTGCGGGGCTCTTTAAATTAACATTAAGTTACTTCATTAGCAAGAACCCAGAAGCTACACAAAGTCAGTCAAGCCCTCGAGCAAAACCATTTCTGCAGTCACCCCAGTTTCTTAATGGCTGCGAGAAACTAGAAGAAAGCTTAAAACATTCCAACTTTTCACTCTGCAGGGTTGCTGTGGAGAGCAGAGAGCTTAATATATCTGTCCTTGTAAGAAAGGCGCACACAGCTGGGAGGAGTCCAAAAGTTACACAATTCACTCAGAATTCTGTAAGGGTATGAAACTGTTGTAAACCAAAATCTGGCCAAGTACAAACAAGGAGATGTGTATTGCGTTCTTTGATGCAATTCAATATAAAGAGGGTTCACAGTGTTATTTCCTGACCTGTTTGATGGCATTACGGAATAAATGATCCACCATCATCCAGATTTCTTTAGGAATGTCTAGAGGCTTTTCAGTGATTGTGCTATCGTCCACTGACGTGATCGTGCTCTCGTCCACTGGGGTTTCACTCTGTTGAGGATATAAACAGAACAAATAATGAGCATACTGCAGTCCAGTCAAAGAGATTCCATACTGGACATCTCAATCAGGAGCAAACAGAGGACAATGTGTGTGTAGTGCATAGGCCTGTATGTACCGGGTTTGCAACAAATGTAAACACGCAGATAAGATAAGATGTATACATGTACAGCAAACATTATATAAAGTTTCTAAGGGCCAGTACAGATAAGACAAAACTTTGAATGTTGAATAGAAAAACTGCAATCATGTCCCAATTCCCAATCTCAGTATGGCTGAAGCCGGCTGATGTTAGAGAGGAAATTAACGTTTTCATATGTCAAAGACCATATAGAACAGGGGTCGGCAAGTAAGTCCTCCCTCGGGTACTTTTCTTTTTGTCTAAGCCAGTAGTAAGCCAATCAAAGGCTAATAGAAGAAACTGATGAATAAAATGTTGCTGGTGTGATCATTCTCGGCTGTGATGGTGAGTAGTTAAGAGTCAAACGATTTATGGTCGGGAAGCCCCAGAACCCACGGATCTGTACATGCAATAGACCATATAAGACAAAGTTGTACGTCTATTGGTATAATTATGGTAAATAAGTAGCTGGTAATCTGATATGGCTGGCCAGTTTCAATCTTGATTCATTCAATCCCAACTTTCATAAAATCGATATCGATAGTTTGTTGACAAATGCAATGGATTCCTTTTCAGACACCAGTGTGCATTTCTTTTCTCCCTGGGAAGTAGGCTAATAATCATATTCTAACAGTCCAGTTTAATATTAAATCTGTCATTTGGCATTCATTTAGATTTTTTCTAAGTTATATAAGCAACAAAGAATAATAAATAAACATTAATTTTCAGAGCAGACTTTAATTGGGTGTGCGGTGTGGTAAGGGACCTGGATATAGGAAAATGCTGGCCCAACAAAGAGAGTCACTCGTCTAAATGAAAAAATGGCAGATTTGTGGATGGGGAGGGAAGGAGTCACTGATATGGAAATGGTCATCAGTGATTGTTTGTCACTCTGATGTGTAGTTCTTTAATTTTGTGGGAGTCGCCAGTTTTATAGCGTTTACGAAGCTCTCAAATAATGATCAGTTTTGGTGAAAGAAGCTAATGTGGAACAGTCTTGCTTTGAGACCGCATTTTGGAACACGTTTGGAAGTACGGAAGGCATTTTTGTAATGCTAATTGCCCTATGGGCTGCCCTTTCCCTAACAAGTTCCTGGCCAAAGGGTGCTACAATAGCTTGGCAACAAGCTGTGGAACGTGTTCCTATACACATTGCACTCCGTGGACCCTTTTCTCTGGGAAAATTAAGAAAAAGCAGCCTTCAGTTTGATTCAGACTTCAATCTGCACAAATAGCAGAAAAGCTTAAGAAAAGATAATAAACAATTTGACCATTAGCGTTGTTGATTTCCCTTAAGCTAGTTTACATAACAGCATTATCACAAAGTGGCATTCCTTGCTGAATTGGCCTTGCTGGTTGTACACAACAACAACTTTGAATTACTAATTTTTTAAACACCCAGTCGGACACTTTTGCTTCCTCAGCATTAAGCACTTCCTCATCACGAGATATTGTACATTGCTGGCTTCCTCTACTGTCAGAACTATGGGTGCAACAGTTACTCAACTGATCAATTTAATTGATTATGAAACAATCCATTTCAATAATGTAATCTTTTTTTTCTTTCCAAATGTTTTCAAAGATTTTCAAAAATACAGAAAATATAGTATATCTACAGCATGCAAGCTAAATCAGCATTTTTTGGTGCAACACCATGACAAAGTATAAAATAATGCTAATTAAAAAAACTCATTGGATTAATCCAAAAAGTAATAGATAGAATAATCTTTAAGAAAATAATCAGCAGCCCTAGTGAGAACCCAGAGGCTGAAGAAGGTGTTCCTGCTCTTTGCACCTGGCGGGGGCACTAACCAGTTCACGGATGGTCTCCCGAGGCATGTCCTGGATGGGCTCCCTCAGCTGGCACAGCGTGTGGATGGAGCTGCCGAAGCAACTGGGCAGGTAGTTGCCGGTCACAGAGATGAAGTAGTCCTTCCCCCTCTCCAAGTGGAGCACTAAGATGTCCTCAATCTCCTGCCGGCCTGAGTTCAGGTCGGGAGCCGTAAAACGGTTGGCGAACACCTCCAGGTCGATATCCACGCGACCGCCTGGGTGTTGAGAGAGAGATAGACATACAGACAGAGAGAGGAAAAGAGAGATAGATAGTGTAAGATCAATGGGGTATGGCTGGACTTTGATAGATCAAGTGCTGATGCACAATGGTCCAACAAATGTTGTTATAATTTGCACATGTGGGTCAACAAAATTATTTTTGGGCCAGCAAAAACACTTGAGGTTACAATTTACTTTGCCGAGGCATTGTCAAAGTGATTAAAAACATACACTTCATTGCTGTCTGGAAGAAACCTTGAACAGTATGTCAAAACAGATTATTTTGAGGAAATAGAAAAAAATAACCTGTGTTCCAGTGGCTCCATTGTAGTTATTATTTAGTCACAACCCCTTATTAATACTTTTCATTGGTTAAAGATGTACAAAACCAAAAGATACACTTTCACTTTCAAAATACAAACAAATGTGACCTTGTGATCTTGTCTATCACAGCAATTTTTACAACTTTTGTGTGACACTCTTGTACAACGAAGTAAGGTTTTAATTTACAAAAACATAAAAAGTTGTAATACGGACATGCAATAAAAGGTTTCAGCCCAACAGCAAGGACTTGCTAAAACACACAGTGATTCAGCGAGACCCATAACAAAAGGAAAGAGGAAGCGCTGAGACACCTCCAACACAATCACTCTGTCTTACACACTATCACTCCTTTCCTCCTATCATGAGCCCTAGTATCCCTCTATCATTTAGAGGGCTCTTGCACTGGGTATACCTGAAATTGCCTTGCCACCATTAAATGTTGCGATGGGAGAGTGAGTGTGTGTGTCAACTGATGGCTTAAGTCAAAATCAAAGCAATCTTTCAGCCAGGACATCATCACGCTTCATATGTCATGGTCCTCGCCACGTTGCTTCATCAAACTGATAACCATGGCCGCTTGACGTTAACAGTGACTGCTACTACTCACCCTGAGCGATGAAGCCCTTAGGCGGGCTGGCAGTGAGCCAGGGCTTACAGTAGGTGGGCTCATCTAGCTTCTGGATAAACTCAAACTGACACGGGACCTGTCCGTCGTTGTATAGGCTCAGCGTCTCTGCCTGGTGCTGCATGTATTTCACATCCTTAAAGTGGAACTGGGGGACGACAGGCAAGGGATGAAATTCAAGTTAAAGTTCAAACCCTAAGGTTAATGCAATGTGATAAAGACAAAATGCTCATAATAGATACAGAGAAGGATGACTATCCATTACCCTGATAGAGCCAGTGGCACTTCACTCACTCGGTGGCACTTTACATCCTTACAATGTTAGATATACTGTAGGCTACTGCAAAAACATTATTGTATTCACCAGCACCCACACTGAAACTGAACGGCATCTTTAAAATAATGAATGGATAGATAAATCAGTAATCTGACCAAAATTAGAACAAATAACCTGATTACAGTTCAGGATGGGGGTGATGATGAAGTCTAAGCGTTCAACAGTCGGATAGTGCATTACAATACAATGCTGAGACAAAGAGAGATGGATTTTTTAAGATATATATGATACGTCAGGGTCAGTTGGAGACTGCTGTGTGTTAGGGGGCATTATGGTTTGCTTTATCATAATTTGGCCATTAAGGGATACAAGCCCTCACCTCTCGCTTGGACAAGGTTACGGACGGAATGCACTCGTTCTCCATCTTGTCTATGGAGCGCACAATCTCTTCAAAGGTTTTCTTGTGGGCCTCCTCGTCCACTACCTTGATCTGCAAGAGCACATGGAACAAAGTACATCAGTGTCAGAAAGAAAAGAGAAGAAAACAGGACAGAACTCGTGCTTGTAAATATTTCATTTGAAAGAACCCTTAATTGAGGCCATGGCACTTGTCCCGGACATGTGATTTAAAAAAAAAAAGAGGGAATGAATGGGTATATTTTTTGGAAAAGCAGCTGAAATTAAATCGGGAAAGCACAACACAGATGACCCCCTTAAGCAAATTTGCTACAGCAGGATTTCCTGCATTGTGATAAGAAAGAAACGAAAAAGATTCTTAGACACGATTAGAGCACTATTAACAGTCAAAAGTCGAACCAAAAATGTATGTATTGTCACATACCTAGTTTAATATGAGTAAGGCAGACTAATGGCACGCTCTTTAGAGCCTATTTTATAAACATTTTAGGATGCTGAATAGAAATGTGAGGGAGGAGAGGTGGCACCAACTCAATGACAGAATGTATTCTCATCTCACCCCGATCTCAAGCAGGGAGCTGACTGGCTTGTGATCACTGGTTTTCAGTGTCATGTGACTCTGGTAGTGGATCTGTCTGATGTTCTTTCCTCGCCACAGGATCCGATCGCACCAGGCAGGCGCCCGACATTTTTCACTAAACGCACAAGTAACAATGAAATAAAACACTACGGTAATTTAAAAATAAAACAATTAAATATAATTAAACCTACAGAATATATTTGACCACTTTCAACCTGGCATCCCATAGCCTGGTAAACCATCCCGGTTGTGTGAATTCTTCCACTTTTTTGGTGTCTGCAAAACGCCCACCCAGCGTTTGGGGCCAGGCTGTTCTGCAGAACACGATAATGTGAATTCACACGACCGGGATGGTTTACCAGGCTATGGCATCCCTATTGGGCATGTCAAATGAAAAGAAAATACCAAAAAATAGAATAGAATTTCAAGCTGACAATGCATTCTGATGTGACGAACTGTAAGCTTGTAGATTGGCTATTTATCATACAATTAAGTATATAAGGCTTAATTGGTTATAAATCATTAAGCTAATGATAGCTATCATTAGCTTAATGATTTATTTACGTGATTAGTGATTTCTTTGTAGTCCATCTTCCATTTAGGTCATCTATTTCTCCACTGTGTGTATGAACCCTGATAGACCTGTGAGTTTACCTTGTGTCCCACTGGTCAGAGCCTGTGTCGTATTTGTAGGTGGGCTGGAAGTCAATTACACCCTCCACGAAACCGACAAATACGGCCTCCTCGTCAATCTGCCTCTTCAGCTGAGAACCACAGGAAGCCGTCAGTAACACACTAAAAGCGAGCATTTCAGTCACAATACATGTCCAGTGTGTTTTGACCCTCAAGAGTCAATAAGTGTAATTGATTCGGTAATCAAAGGCCTTCTGTAATCACAGTGAATCAAAAGCATTTATCAATGAGGCTTTTGTAGTCCGTACTATTCTTTTTTCCATTTCCCTCATTCTTATAACTAATCGTCGCTGTCAGGACGAAGTCTTGTATGTCCAAAACTGTGACTTTTCATGAAATGGAAAATAGAACCTGTGTTCCAAATGGATCCAAGTAGTTATTTAGTCACAATCTCTTGTTAAAACAATATTTACAATATTTATAAAACCCACCGAGACACTTAACCACTTTCACTTTAAAACATTTAAAAAATAGCTCTACACGCTCACAACGTGTCGTTGTGATCTTGTAGATTGGCTAATTTTGCTACTTTTGTGTGACACTAGTGTGACAAAGTTTCCATTTCCGAAAAAACGAAAAAGTTGAAATATGGAGTTACAAGGTTTCTGCCCACCAGCGACGCAATGCTGGAGACAAAGACAGACAGAACAGAGGGTTGGACATTAACCTGGTCATAGTTGTGCAGCTTTTCAAAGTCCTTCTTGGTGATTAGATCCTTCACACGTTCAACATCAAGGTCACTGATCCGGTAGTTGAGGTCTCCAATCCACAGGACCACGCTGTCACACAACGACATGCCAGAGAACAGATCTTTTCATGCTTCTGATGTGAATTTCAATTAATTGTTGATAACCATAGTCTACAGAAACAGCAATATGTATGATTCAATCTATATTAGGCATGGGGTGCTATATACAAATGTCATGTCACATTTCTTCTGGACAAAATAATTGCAATTTTTAATATTATCCTGATAATCATCAAGATATCCTTAAAATTCATAATATTTACAGTATAGTTTCTTAATGATTTATATTATTGTATTATAGGACACTTCTTGTTTTGAGAACATCCTTTGTTTTATAACCCCCCCCCAACACACCTAATTCAGTGATGGGGCATATTATAGTGCATTCAGTCATGGCATTTAACAATGGGCATTAATCCATCACTTTTTAAGATTTGAGATTTGACATAAGTCGAAGCTGGCAATAAGCATTGGGACAGACAAAGGACAAAATCTTGGACGGGGTTACTTAAACCATTTAGACCTGTTAACTAACGATTTAGAAGGCATTTTTAGAATCGGCCTCAGGTCTAAAATGGGTTAAGATATCTGAATGCTATGTGAATGGTTTCATACTTGTGCTTCAAGATGGGGAGGGGGGCAAGTGAGGTGTCCAGGTGGCGAAATTGGAGACGGCTGCAAATGTCCTTGTAGTCTTGGTTGCGTCTCTCATACTCCTCAATGTGGGCGGCTAGATGCGAGTTGACCACACAGATGTCGGAGTTGTGAAAACGAAAACGTATGGCCACGGCGCCCTTGTTGCCCTGTGGAACAGCGAGAGCAAGCAAAACACAGACCGACAGAGAGGGAGAGAGAAAGTGAGTGTACAGAGAAGATATGAAATTTTAGCCCTTGCACAGGGTTCGAATTATTACATTTATCGCAGCTTAAACATGCTCCTATCTGGCAAATGGGAGCGGTGGTCTTTTCCTTCTGCTATATAGTGTGTGCGCGTGTGCGTTCCTTCTCACCATTCGTCCCATGATGCCGGTGCCCACGGTCTCAGCCTCTACGTCAGAGATAAACTTTGCATGTTCCTTCTTCACGTAGAACAGCAGCATGATACCAACCAGACGCATATGCTTCACCTGTACAACACACGTGCACACAGAGGGCATAAGAAGTTATACACAAATAACCAGGTGCGCCATAAGTACGACACTGGCATTTGCAGTAGACTACCTGTCTACAGTAAAAAACACACACAAATTAACCTAAAATCAGCACATTTCGCAGAAGACTGTTTTCAGGTAATGCCACATGGAAAGTGGCATAGCAGTCACAAGGCCACAGGCAATAGATTGCAGAAGAGCTTTTCCTCTGGACAATCTGACACATAAACGAGAAAGCTAAAGTAAAGCTAATACACTAATATCTCTCTCTATAATGTCTATATATTGTATAGACGTTGCTTTTTTCCCCTAATGTTGCTACAATGTCTGAGGAGCCGAACAAAATACATTTTACTCTCATGCTCCTGTACAAAGACATAACATAAATGCGTCAATTTTTTAAGTTAAGGTGATCTTTATTGTTAAGTCCCATCTTCACCATTGGCGGCTCCAGTGGATGTCAGACCCATTATTGCCCTGGCAGAGTTAGAATCATTCTGTATGCTATGTGGATCAAACATTCCATCTGTGAAAGGTCATGAAGGAGGTCACAGCAGGGAGGTTCAAACAGCTTTGGTGTACGTTCATCCCTGAGCGAAGCTCACACTTTTTATTTTGTGTGTGTTTTTAGAAAAAGATCAGGGGAGCGGTCACACTAATTTGATATTAATCATAGAAAGAACTTTTGTGAGAGAAGCTCCAGCACCATACTCAGATCTTTGTTTTCAAAACAGTTATTCACACCTGAAACAATCAAAGCATATGGCACACAACAATGTGAGACAAACGAGCAGCTTTTACATGGCTGAAATGAATAAATAAATTTAATAAATATATTACGACCAAATTTGCAAACTGGTACTTAAACGTTTAAGACGCTTTATCATAAGTTGTACATCTGATCATAATAAATAAAGCCAATTAGGATCTTCCCTCTTGCCATTTATTTCTCAATGGACTCCAGATGAAAACAGAAACAGTAAACCATTAAACCATAAGCTCGTGACAGAATGTCATCCACTATTGCACAAGTGCAGCCATCAGGTCTATCAGCCTTAACACGACTCAACATTTACATATTGATGTAAAAACATTTATTTTTCAGCCTGCTGAGCTGTCCTGTGTCAATTAGGGAGCAGCCAAGTGTGCTCTGCTCACAGGGTGACAGGTGACTGAGAAATGGCAGGCTATTATACCATCTCTGTGACTAGAATGCTTAATGTGTACAAAGCTCCAAAAGACTTTGTAGAGACCAGAATGACACCCAAGAAAGAGGAAACCAGCTGCTTCCAGTCAGCACTTTTCAAAAGAAGGGAAGTAGATCAAAGCAAATAAGGGGAAGAAAGGGAATTCTCAAAGGAACTACCATATGGGTCCTAAGTCCTTCAGACTGCTGAGGCTACTTTCCAATCACTTTCATCGCGGAATCCTTAAAAGATTACTATAGTACTATGGTGTGAAACAAATATTATGAGGGCAAAAGAACAGATAACTCTTGTGGCAACTGTACTGAATGGATATATCAGACAGATTATTTTTGCTTAAGTGATTACGGCACATCAAAGATGAAAGCTAAACAAGCCAGACAGACTGAAGCAAACTGTTAAATTATTCACAGCAAGTTGAAGTCAAATTTAAACATCTGAAACGTTGCACTAATTTAGGGGGTTCCAAAGCATTGTGCCAACCAGGCGGGCGCACCAGCATCACCTGAACAGCACACGTGCAACACAGCGATTTCAGGTCTCTCTTAAAACGTACACCTTCGCATCACTTGCAATACGTATTGCTGGTCAAGGAAGACACACGTTCAAAGCAATTATGGCAGACAACGGGGGTTAGAGAAAGGCAAGGTCCTTACTAAAGCATACTTGGCTTCTGGATGCAGGGCCTCGGATACCGCTGACATCCACTCGGGCTCTCTGGGCGTATCGTTGAAAAAGAAAGCCTCTTTGCTCAGGTCCAGCTCCTGGAAACTGCAGAAGAGGATGGAATAAACAGAGTTAAAATGCCATTTTAAATCCTGGGTGGTCATGTGGGTATAGAATATGCCATACTTTTGGCAAGTAGAGCTGACATCTGCAAGGCTATTCCCCAGCAGGGTGGATGTGACTTACCCCACGCAGTATATGTCAGGAGGGGTGTCGGTACAGCTGAGCCAAGGACGGAGGCTTTCCTTTGGTGCTTGACCGTTCACATTGTACGTACCGAGGAAGAAACTAAAAGACACAAAGAGTAAGATCAAGATGAGAAATGAGGGAGATATTGGGATTTTTATTATTTTTCTCCTGACCAATCTGCAACAGTTCTTTGTGGGTTTTCCTTCTTAATAATAATGTCTCAAATTTATAAAGCGCTTTTCTAAGTACCCAAAGCCGCTTTACATGGGGGGAGGAAGAGAAAACAACGAGAAAAACTACTTTATTAGGAAATAACACTAAGAAAAGGCTAGGACTAAGGAATATTTGTTTTACTTTGAAGGTGTTAAAACAAAGCCTTCTGTGTATGCTCAATGCTGAGTCATGAAATAAAAGAATATATATACATTTTTAGGAGATTGAAAATGCATGTGCACAAGTACCAGCAGAGGGCGGTGTGCTCTACAAATAAGTTGAACTGCCACTTTTAGTGGGCATGTCCTTAAAAAATAATGTATTTCTTCAACACTCCAGACAAGAAATTCTACAAATAGTAAAAACTCTGTCCTAAATAAGCTGCTAAGTAAGCTTCAACAGTAAAACGTAGTTTAAGGGAAGTACAGTATTCAACATTCTGAATGCAAGTACAACATCAACATCAACAACCACATCAGCCAGATGGACAGGAAGTTTGTTCTTCACGTCTACAACTGACAGTCCTCCCAGCAAAATGTGTGAACCCTGTAAGCTGATGCACTCGACTGTGGTTAAAAGAGTGCGGCTTAATGTAGCGTTGAGCTCAGTGTGTGGAAATACATGCCACATCAAGTTGACTCCCAGGCTCCAAAAGCATGCTCATAGTCATTCTGTAGCCTCACTTCATTCCATTTCCTGCCCACATTGTCTTTTTAGCACAGCTTCAGTAATGTTGCGGATGCACAACTAGGCCAGCAGAAGACTGCTCAGCACTTTTTCTGAAAACACCTCAGCATCAGACTTCTCAACGGGCCTGAAAATTTAAACTCGAACAGAACCAAGTTGAAGCCCGATCAAAACCCCGATCGTCACATACAATACCGGAGACCGAGGGGGGGGGGGGGGGGTTTAGGCAGTTTTGAGAAAAATGTTTCGAGATCGAATGGTTCTGATCATCAAATAATGCTTGTTATTGCTGGTTGCTTCTAATCAACTTCTAGCAGGTTTAGTGCAGCCCAAGCCCTCCCCAACCATTAGAATAAATTGTTTGCCTGAACCCAACCCTACCCGTAGGCTTTTTTTGGGCTCAGGGCTGAAACTGAGAACTCTACTCAGCAGAATCACCACTTCACTTTAGTGCTCACAAACAATAATAACATGATAAATAATAGAAAATGTAAAGCACCTATCCAGGCAGAGAAATAGTTCATTATCTACAACATGTCTGCCCACACTGCTTGCTTGTTTCAGTTTTAGTGACAATTTTACACTCAAAACTAGGCCAGCTCAGGACATACAGTAAGTGTACCAACTGCAACAATGCAACTGTGTTCCTCAATTTCAAACTATAGAGCAGGGATTCTCAAACTTTTTATGCCATGACCCCATTTTATGGGGGATTCTTTTTGGCGGCCCCCACACTATGTTTATAGGGCAAACATCCATTTGTTTCCATGCACTCTCGGAGTAACAAAAACACCCAAAACAGCTAGAGAAGCAGTAAAGCCACTATGATAAATACTCACAGTATTGCACAAACAACACTCTAGGTTTTACTATGATGCCAAAACTACATTCTCAGAGCAAGTAGCCTGTAGAGGGCGCTGATACACCATTTAACTAAAGGTAGGCCTACATACAATACACCATAATGTCATTACATCCAATAGCTCGTAACAATACTTACACTAGGTAAAAAGTGGATTACAATAGTCGACATTCAAAATGTGCATATTTTGTGTCTACAGATTATTATGACACGTTAATAACAAACATGCAACATTTATTGAGCACAGGAGATGTGTTTGTTCAAACAAAATAATGTTTTGCTTGCATATCATTTCTCATTGCTCACTCAGGAATGAGGCACATGCCATAGAAAAGGCCCTTTCCAGGGATCGTGATGCGTGAGAATGAAGTGGTACCTGAAGTCCTCCAGGTAGGTGTAGAGGTCTTCTTTCTTCTGCAGCTCACATTTGATGAGGTTGTCGCGCAGGCCGGTAAACTGCGGCATGGCCAGCATTTGGGCTTTGTTGGACGGAGTGTGGCTGGACGAGCGCACCATGTCATCCCTGCCCTCGCGACTCCCTTTGCCTGGGCTGGTGGCGCACAACACAGGAGAGAAGAGAACCCGGGGTGGGGTAGGGGTTGGTGGATTGGAGACGTACCAAAATAGAAGCACGGTTAGATTGCCACTACTGTGTAACCTCAGTGGCGAGACCACTACTACCTCCAGGAGCAAGGCCAACATGTGTGTTTACATAAGGCCATTCAGTGGCTTTGCACAGACCAAATGCCTAGCAACAGTAGTATCTGTAGCAGTTAGTTTCCAGTTTTAGTGTTTAATTGAGGCTTATTGAGGTGTTTATCGTAGCATCTTGTGAACATGTATACTGTATGTAGATCGCCTCTGTCGGGTGGAAACCTCATATGTTCAAAACTGTTACTTAGCAGATCAAAGATCTGCTACTTTTGTGTGACACTGTAGTATGATCATGTAGGGCATTCATTTACGAAAAAAAACTAAAAGTTAAAATATGGTGATAAGAGTTTTCTGCCCGACAGCAACGATATACCAATATACTGTATACATACATACATACATACATACATATATACATACTGTAGTGTGTGTGTGTGTATATATATTACACACACACACACACACACACACACACACACACACACACGTATATATATCATGTTTTTGTGAAGTAATTAAAAGAAGTTTGCAGACACTTTTTGAGAAATTATTTCTCACTAAATCAGAACCTGCTACGGATTCTAATTCCAGCAAGTGTTATTATGCAAGGCATTATGATCTTTGTAAAACCACCAAATGGCGAGTATCAAGTATCAAAGTTGCCAGTTACCACAAAAAAAGAAAGTGTAACGTATATCCATCCCATACATGTCTGGACAGAAACATTAGATTCTACCCTAGTTACCACGCCACCCAGCATCCTAATGGAGCACAGTGCGTCACGGCTCCATCAGACTCCTGGGCTATGCAGTCGAGCTCTATTTCTGTGTCATCAATACGGGACAGGCCAAAAGGGGTGAGAGTGATATTCAATATAGCTTTAACCTTCCAGGAAAAATACTGTCAGTATGCTCCGCCTCACAAGTACAAGACACATTCATTTTACGAGTGTGCAGCAATTACAACAATAAAAGTACAGCCAGACGCCCAACGCTATATACTTCATTGACGGGAGTCCCCCAGGGGTCAATAATTGGTCCGCTTCTTTTTCCCCCTCTACACCTATCTACGACAAAACGTTTCACCCCAGAGTAGGCAACGCTAGGGTTAAATCGGTGAAGAGACGTGCAAGATCAAAAGAGCGGAATTCCCCTAGCCTCAACAGCAATGTCTCCTTAAGTCGGGCTAGGCCCCAAATGGCCCCATCGACTGGCTTTGCAACAAGCACTAAGCACTAGACTGTGGTAAGAACGGTATGCAGGGGAAGCAGCAGGTTGTTGAAGATGCTAGGTCAGCAAAGCTCGCCAGCATAAACAAAAGCTTAAAATCTCACCTCCCCGGCCTGGACTGCTCTGCTCCACTGTCAGCGCTGTGCTCCTCCTCTAGCGATCCCTTTTTGTCTGTCCTCGATGATTTCCCTGTTTGGAAGGAGGTGGAGGGAGGAGGAAGCGAATAATCAAACAGTGTTCAATTCTAAGTTTATTCTCACAGTGATAAGCAGGGGAGGGGCCTCCTCCTTGTACAACAGTGGCTAAGGAACTGCCAAAATGTCAGCGCTTTTGGCCATGGAAAAGAATCTTCTAGAGTACCGTCTTGCTTTGTTGCCTGGGAAGCCATCTCTCTCCACACTGTCTGCTACAAGTGCTGCATATGTGCTATCACCCTGGACTGTGAGAGCTCATTGTAATAACATGCATAAGCAGACATACTCACAATCCTTCACCTTAGGCCTTGATAACTAGTGTGTGGAGAATCACTTAAGAGCTAATCATGACTGATGCTGAAGACACACACTCGGGTCAATAGTAAAAGTGTCAAGTCAGGACTCAGCTTGCTGTAGTCAATCGACCAAGGCTGCCTGCTGCAGTTGGTTACAGTTAACGCATCTCAAGTAGTTGGAATTAATGAGGAAGTGTCAAGCGTGAAACAATATGGCCCCTGTCTCCTGAAGCTTGGCAGAGGATTCCTCTGGATAAGAGAAGCAGCTTTCTTTCTCTAGACAGAAAATTAATTTAAAGTAGTTAGGGAAAGCTTTGTTTTAAGGCTTTGTTTTATTACTCACAGAGGACAAGATTATGTTCTGCAAGGAAGCAAACTGGCCTTGTATAACTGCACTTCTCTGCGTCTCTGTTGGGCCACCTAGACACTCATATGTCTTGTGGACTTCTATTGTGGCGGTGCAATAGATTAATTGTTAAGATGTGGTGGTGTATTGGCTAATCCTATGGATTAGTCAGTTTCTAATCACATCACGTTCTCATACTTAAAAGACTTGTGTAGTGGTACTGTGTTACAGCTCTTGAATCAAACAAGACTGACAAAGGCCCATATTTATCTTATTTTCAAATGCTGTCACTGTACCAGACCCTCTCTGTAAAACCCCACAAATTTCAGACTGTTCGTAATCATTATGAATCATTAACTTTAGGACTGTAACATGCAACCAATTACCCAAGCAGAAACATTTCACAACCATTTCTATAACCATAAAACCCTGCCATTCTTCCACCACAGGAATATCATTTAAAAATGTTAACGTTCACAATATACTTCAGTGCCACATTAGGATACACAGTGATACATATTGTATAGCCAACCGTTCATCAAATGTCATGGAGTTTGTTCAGAATTGGACTAATGTATGCTCCTTTACCAGATTCAGATTGTAGTCTAGGTACAATTAAGAGATACCAATGTCTGATGGATTGCAAGGTCTGACTGGTTTATTATAGGCATTGAGCAGAGATGTATTATTCATAAGCTAAACCATTGATTGACTACATGAACGCTAATATCCCTATTCTGAGCATGTCATAAGAGAAGATAGATCGGCTAAAGTTTCGGCGAAGATAATTTTATGTAGTGGGAAAAAAGGGGGGGGGGGCCAGGTACAGACCCCCGGGGTCAACAAAGTATACTGTTACTATACTATACTATACACACATCATTTATGATTAACTTATTCAAAATTGTTTGATTGTTTTGCTTTCATTTCTGCTCTTTCCCACTCCAGTTAATTTATATTTAACTGTTTAACAATATAAATTTACTGTTCAACACAAATTGAACCATGTGAATGAATGCTTGGATATCAGGTCGATAGATTATTTGTATTAATGTTTTTAGTCTGAATCTGTCCTTGTTTGTTTTTAACTAACAAGGATGTTCACAAAAACCAAATGTAAAGTGATTTGCAATTACTTTCACCACGATAACGTGACATGAAATGTTCAAATGGTTCCATGCCTACCATGAGACTTCCTACTAGTCTATGACTCAACAGAGGCTGTGCACGCACACCTGTCTTTAACCAGTTTTTTTACGTAGTGTATATTTTCTGATGTCTGCGCAATGGTGGTGCAAGAGACTACTAACACTCCATCTGAACTGTAGCTCTGAATAAAGAATTCATGCGTGTGCGCGCATTCCGCGCAAACAGGAAATGGAAAGAGGACTGCCCCACTGTGATAAGACAACTCCCAGTCTGGTGAGAAATGCCTTTGGAATGAGTGGACCTGTAGTACAGTGCTTAGTTTCAAAAGCTGGCCCTCCGCCCTCACTTACATGTGCCATTACATCACCACAATGTAAAAACAGCTACAAACTGTAAAACTGACATCACAGTGCTACAGTTTGTAGTCCCAAAACACAGAAGTGACTTTGCAATGGGTTCTTCCAGATTTCCAATGCTTTTGTTTTTCTAAGGGTTTTCAATCTATGCAGAACACTGTAAAAAAAAACAGAAGTCTCACTAGACGAGATTGAAATCTTGTCTAGTGAGACTTCCTTTTTTTTTTTTGCATAGTGTTCTGTCACTATGAACGTCAGATCTCACAAAAAAAAAAAGCTATTAAAATATGTGATCTAACGCAAAGCCTATCCGCGCACGTTTTAAGCTGTGGTGAACCCAGGATGGAGTCATGACATTTTTCTACTGTACCATTCATCCTAAGATATCATAACATCATAGAAAAGGTAAGAAAAACTTAGTCCAAAATTCTCCTTTAACATAAGATTATGAGTTTCACATTTTGTCCTGTGACATACACCCGTTAATATCATGAATTATAAAACTGTTATCTGCTTTTTTTAAATCATAAAAACTGTTGCTTTGTGAAGATTATAATACATTGTTGAAACAAAATCTGTTAATAACAATTATAAGCCGTTGCCTGCTGCAGAGCTTATTGTTGTCACTTATCTAAAACCCAATGCAAAACATTCCTTTGGAAATCTGCGGTGGGATCCCATGGCCTGAGTAACTTCTGGGTTGGCCTACAAATAGACACGATCCCTGCAGCATTCTACTGGCCTTGTTAAAACTTAAAACATGAAACAAGAGATGAAAATGAGCCCTACTGGCTGGGGTCAAGTGCAGACAGGGTTATTAGGTGCTTAGTCAAGAGAGACTGCTGCATTTCCCCAACCCTATGCTCCTCAGACCAGGTCGAAACGGTATTTAAATCACGGCGCTTGTTTAAACTGCTTGGTGCAACGGCTGGGTGGGGTTGGTCATAATAAAACAACACGACTATAATGAGTGCTGCAAAGTTCAGACATGAATCACAGGAAAACATTTGAAGACAACAGTATTGTACCCGACCCACTTTGAATTGCCCTAAATCGCATTCTTTGTTCCATTAGGGCTCTCAAAAACTATGGGCATAACTTACCCACAAGTATTCAGTTAACAAATACCGTACAGTCCTTTAAGTCACTATACTGAAAACAGGCTTGCTTTCCCTCAATTGCTTATTTGCCTTTTTATTTTCACATTTGATTACATTTTATCATCAGCCTATTTTTCTTGTAATGTTGTTTTCATGCTGCTAAGCACATACATACTGTATGATCTATAAGGAGGAAGAGGGGAACACATACACATACCTCTGCGTGGTATTAAGATGCTTAGACACATAGGCTTAATGCTAAACTAACCAGTCTGCTTTCATGGGGAAAGCTTGGGAAAGTGGCTAGCTGCATGCAATTTGCGTATGTATGGACTGTGGCAGTAAATGCCTTCATGCCAGTGTTTGTGTCTGTGCCAGCATTGTGTTGAAACAGACAACAACAAGCTGTAATGTCTCATATGCTAACATGCCTCTTCCAACGGTATACAAGATATAGGTCATACTTTCTCTTACTACAAGTGCACAAAGGCACTCATTTCAAAGTTCAACATTGTTGCATAACACCTTAATTATCTATGATGCAGACAGGGGGGTTAATACAACTCTGCATTATTGGGCTCAACTTTGACAGTGTAACTTCTTGAGTAACTCACAGCACACTTATGGTCTTATAGTTCCTCGCCTTTACATCTGACAATATTACAGAAAGGCTTTTCTGACATGCCTTCAAATACAGCCAACCATTTCCATTAAATTTGCCTGGAGGAGATAAACCCCGGCTTCATTTACGTGGAAAGTTTACAGACAAATTAAACAAACAAACGGAATGAAAGGCTTATTGTCAAATTAAAATCAAATTTGGTTTTACTATCCTGTTTCTCTTAAAGAGAAAGTCATTGGCACGATAGATAGAGGGTGTGAAGAAGGCAGCTTAAAATCAAACAGAGACACCAAAATGCTCACTGGTTACTCTGGCAAACAACTGTTTATTTTCATGTTACAGTATCCATGTCATAGTTATGCTAACATGATTACTACACCAAACAGTGGTGTAAAGTAACTAAGTACATTTACTCAAGTACTATACTTAAACACAATTTTGGGTTATTTTTTTTTACTTTACTGGAGTACTTCCAATTTTCAATACTTTATACTTCTACTACACTATATCTCAGAGGTAAATATTGTACTTTTACTCCACTACAATTATTTCAAAACTTTAGTTGCTAGTTACTTTGCAGACATAGATTATTATGTTATAAAACATCCAGCCCTATTTTATACATAGGCCATTTGAAAATAGCCTATCTACAACCTTGCAGATCTGCTATTTTCAAATATTTTAGTACTTTTACTTTTGGTACTTAAAGTATATTTTGATGCCAATACTTTTGTACTTTTACTCAAGTAACATTTTGAGCACAGGCCTTTTACTTGTAACAGATTTTTTTTATATTGTGGTATTGCTACTTTTACTAAAATATCCGATAACTTCTTCCACCACTGGCCACCAAATAACAGCGTATTGTCATGTTATGTCTCGCAAACAAGTCACCGCAAGTCCACAGCATTCAAGACCAGCGACAGACATACCATCCCCACCACTGTCCACAAGACCTACATGTATGATTAGCCTCACAAATCTCAACACAGCAACAATAAAGTAGTAAAATACTTATAGATACAGCGACAGTATCCAATACTTGTTCACCTAGCCCAGCGAACGGTGGCCTTCTAGCTGCTGACTACAGTTAGCTTCCCTGATATTGAATCGACAATAATATCATAAAGGTGAAGAAGTGGCTAACTAACGTTAGCTAGCAGTACTGGAGCTGGGCTGCAGAGGCAGCTTGCATTGGACAGACGATGCCAGTGCGTTTCATTCCAACGTTATTATTACATATCGCAACAAATGTCACGACCATTCATTTACATACCGGTGTCTTTGATCACCCTAGACATCTCCTTGTATCGCTGCTTCCACGCATTCTCCTGTGTGCACGGCAATAAATACACTATTTATCTGAGGACCCTGCTGCTACCGGTGTTGCCAGGTTTAGTGCGAGGAATAAGCAACTACTGGTCTATGAAAACAAGGCCAAAAGAAGCAACTATAGGCCACACGAGCGCTTTTTAGTTTTTGAAAATATGCGACGCGTTGTGAGCTTGTAGATCTGCTATTTTCAAAAACTTGCAATAAAATGTGGAATATTTGGAATATGGTTATATATACTGGTTTAAATAATAATTAAAACATTTGGAAGCTAGCCTAAATAAGCAAGTACACTTTAGAAACAAGCCAAAAAAAAACTTCAACCCGTAAATACCAATATTTACAAGCAACTTTACAAAAAAAGAAGCCCAAAGTCACTTATAATAAGCCGACATGGCAACGCTGCCTGCTGCTCATCTGGCTAGTAGGAGGAGTTGAGTTCTCAAACTGAGTCTAACATAGCTCACTGAACTCAGAGGGACGGTGTCACGGTGATTGATTGTAATGTTGACTGACTGATACATTTGAAACATTTAAAAACAATACGCACCAATATGACTATAATATGACCTAATCTCACATTGACTAATTTAATTTGAAACATTTAAATACAATACACACACAGCTATGCCTATAATAGGACCTAATCTCACAATAATCTCACAATAAAGTCACATGACTTATTTCTTTATTAAAATATTTTACTGGTTAAAATATTTATAATTTGGGTCATGAATTACTATTAATATGTATGACTTACTGCCTTTTTAGAGAAGTAACTCTTACTTTTTTTAATTCTTGGGGAACTTTTGAATGAGAGATGGATTGTGCATCACTCAAAGTTATCATGGCCTGCTGTGGCTTTGTCCCCAATTAAATCCTGGAGAATTTTAAGAATTGTAATGACTGTAACTTGCTAATTTGTTGTAAATTGTAGACTCATGGAGCCCCTTGGATTAATAGTGTAAAGCCACAGAATAGGGACCGGCGGCTGTCCCCATCCCTTAGACCAGATGCGAAACTATATAGTCCTTGGGCCAAACCCCAAAATCTCACATATCGCTACCACCTGGGATGGCAAATTCTATTTGGGATTTTTTTATTCCTATACATCCCTAGATATTATTTTTGTATGATAGACCTTCCTGAGGCCCAGCTAAATTGGGGTTATCAGCTGCTAAAGTTACCACCCCCCATTGAAAAATGGCATTTTAGACACATGTGCATATCTTGGTATTGGCTCACGTTCAGGGCATATTACAATGTTTTATATTTTATGTTTGGTATCATTTTTAAGGGGACACTTTGAGCTTTCATTCGAGCCCTTTGGTGACTATGTATGATAAGTACAGTGGTCACTGGAGCTCTTCAAACCTTTAATAATCTTTTTTTTCTCACAATTTCCGCCTAAACCATATATTTTCTTTTAGTTCTGTGGCATCAAGAAACATCAGAGACACAAAACACAACAACTGGAATACTGACATGACCCTAAGGATTCAGGAAATGTATAATTTACCCATAGTATTTCATTCTGGGGTGGTCATTTTCAGCCTTATCTTAAACAAGCACTTTTTATGAGAAATAGACCGGTCAATAGGCATATAAGAAAGAGTACCACTAAACCTCCCTAAACATTGATACAAAAGGGTTTTCAATTGATTCTGGTACCTTTAGGCATGCTTGAGAACGTCCCAAATATCCAGGAAAATATACTTAGCAGAAAGGCATAATTTTCAAGATGCCATCCAAGATGGTCATGCAGTTCTGGGCAAGAACCATGCAGTGTTTTGCATGCAGTACAAATATGTAATTTCTGCCTATTGCAAAAAGGAGACCACTTCTAGGAGAGGAGACTGCATCTATAGCTGTATGAGACCACTGTACTGTATCTAGAAAGCACTGTACTGTATCTAGACCACCACACTGTATCTATTGCTATCTGAGACCACTTTACTGTATCTAGAGACCATTGTATTGTGTATATATACCACTGTACTGCATCTATTGCTATATGAGACCACTGTACTGCATCTATAGCTATATGAGACCACTGTATTGCATCTAGACCACTGTGCTGCATCTATATCCCACTGTACTGAATCTATAAACCACTGTACTGCATATATAGACCATTGTACTGCATCTAAAGACCACTGTACTGCATCTATAGACTAGCTACTGTATCTATAGACTGCTGTACTGTATCGATAGACCACTGTAGTGCATCTGTAGACCATGTAGTGCATCTGTAGACCCCTGTCGTGATCTGTAGACCCCTCTAGTGTGTCTGTAGACCCCTCTAGTATGTCTGTAGACTACTGTCGTGATCTGTAGACATCTCTGGACACCTATACTGCATCTGTAGACCCCTCTACTGCATCTGTAGACCACTCTAGTGCATCTGTAGACCACTATACTGCATCTGTATATCACTCTAGTGCATCTGTAGACCCCTCTACTGCATCTGTAGACCCCTCTACTGCATCTGTAGACCCCTCTACTGCATCTGTAGACCCCTATACTGCATCTGTATATCACTCTAGTGCATCTGTAGACCCCTCTACTGCATATGTAGACCACTCTACTGCATATGTAGACCACTCTACTGCATCTGTAGACCACTCTACTGCATCTGTAGACCCCTCTACTGCATCTGTAGACCCCTCTACTGCATCTGTAGACCACTCTACTGCATCTGTAGACCCCTCTACTGCATATGTAGACCCCTCTACTGCATCTGTAGACCCCTCTACTGCATCTGTAGACCCCTATACTGCATCTGTAGACCCCTCTACTGCATATGTAGACCACTCTACTGCATCTGTAGACCCCTCTACTGCATATGTAGACCCCTCTACTGCATCTGTAGACCCCTCTACTGCATCTGTAGACCCCTATACTGCATCTGTAGACCCCTCTACTGCATCTGTAGACCACTCTACTGCATCTGTAGACCACTGTAGTGCATCTGTAGACCCCTCTACTGCATCTGTAGACCACTCTAGTGCATCTGTAGACCACTCTAGTGCATCTGTAGACCCCTATACTGCATCTGTAGACCCCTATACTGCATCTGTAGACCACTCTACTGCATCTGTAGATCACTGTACTGCATCTACCGAGCCTTTGTGGCGACATAGTCATGTTAAATGTGCTTTATATATACATGTTTAAAGCTGTGTTGAGTTGAGATGCAGTATAGTGGTCTATAGATACAGTACAGTGGTCAATGTATGTGGTCTATAGATGCAGTACAATGGTCTATACATGCAGTACAGTAGTTTATAGATTCAGTACAGTGGGATTGGATGCAGCACAGTGGTTTATAGATTCAGTACAGTGGGATATAGATGCAGCACAGTGGTCTAGATGCAATACAGTGGTCTCATATATGCAGTACAGTGGTCTCATGTAGCAATAGATGCAGTACAGTGGTATATATACAATACAGTGGTCTCTAGATACAGTAAAGTGGTCTCATATAGCAATAGATACAGTGCGGTGGTATATATACAATACAGTGGTCTCTAGATACATTAAAGTGGTCTCATATAGCAATAGATACAGTGTGGTGGTCTAGATACAGTACAGTGGTTTCTAGATACAGTACAGTGGTCTCATACAGCTATAGATGCAGTCTCCTCTCCTAGAAGTGGTCTCCTTTTTACAATAGGCAGAAATTACATATTTGTACTGCATGCAAAACACTGCATGGTTCTTGCCCAGAACTGCATGAGATAGGCATACATTTGGCATGTCTGTACAGGAGAGGCTTGTAGGTATCCATGTAACCCATTTTCATTCACATATATTGAGGTGACAGCTCAAGGGACCATTTGGAAAATGGTGATGGTCGTTTTTCCCTCGCCAAAATGTTGTCTTAACTTTGAATCATTAGGTATTTAGCCCCCTTCCCGACAAGGTAGCATGACAAGGTTGGTCCCATTGGAAACCTGAGGTTGTCTGGAATCAAATGGTATCTCTATCTTTGGGCTACGTCTAAATTTGAGTGGTCCACAGTCTCCGAAAGACAGTCTCGCCGGCGTTCCAGCCAGCCATCCCGCAGGTCTCATAGGGTTAATAAAACATTGAAAAAAACACACTTGGGACCACTTTTTTTCTTGAGATCATCAAAATCCCAATATTAGAGGTCCTATGGATGCCAAAAATCAAAACTAGAAAAAAAAATAAGCAGTCGCACGTGGACCCCTCCTAGGGCCTCTACTAGGCCTACTTCAGCTTTGATTCCTGAAAAAACTGCTCCACCACCAAATAGGCCACACCCACTTCATCAACTACTTTAATTGGACACAGGTTTGTTTAATTTATAAAAAAAAGGAGCAGTGTGATGTCCAAAAAGTGTGTTATATAACTTTTAATATGTTGTTGGCTATGAATGAAAATCCGCCTATAGAGAAAAATAACATGTCAAAAAATATAAAAAGCTGCTCCTATGGAAAGTCTATCATATTTTTATTTACTTATATTGGCCCAAAAAACAATTTAGTATAGGTAAGGTTTTGCCAACTTAGTGGTAGCGATATCTCGTCTGGCCCAAGGACTAATAGGTGGTCAGTGCTGGCAGGCAAACCTGATCACTCATATACCAGGCAGCTGCATTATCCATTCAGTTAAATAACCAGCCCCCCTAGCAAGACAAGACATAGACCCATAGCGCCCATACTGTACACAGTCTCCTGGAGAGACAAGACAAGACGAGGAGGCTCTCCAAAATCCCCTGCACTGACTGGAAGCTGACAGACAGATAGAGCTTTATTGATCCGGCAGGGGAAATTCAGTTGCCAAAGGCAGTACAGAAGGAAAGGAGATACAGCTACAGGTAGCAACAGTAACTAATAGTAATGATAAAGATGAACAAGTTACAAAAATGGTACAAGAAAATTGGTCAGTTAGATCATTTGGAAAGCCTCAATACAGTCTGTACTTACTCTGATGTCCACTCTCACAGCCATACAGGAACAGGAGACAGTGAAAGGAAATGTACGCTCCAAAACCGAAGGATAAGAGGGCCAACTCAGGTATGAGTTCATATTGAAAGCTCTCAAGCTCTCCTCAGGCTATTTTAGCATACATCTCCACCGTCAAAGTACATGCCGATGAACATTCTCTCTACCCATAGGACGGTTATTTCAACACAAGATGCCCTCAAATGACAAACAGACGTCAGCTTCCTGTCACAACTTTTGTGACACAGGGATATTACAGACTCCTGTACTGTAGCATTTGAAGAGTTGTCTGGCTTGACAGACACAGGAAAGGGTAATGTAAGGGCACCGTGTTTAGCTGGAGGCAACTGCAACTCTACAGGGGCTACTAAAAATGCTTTCATTGTGTTTTGGTTCAATGGTGTATTGCAAGACTTCAATTAAATTTTCTGGAATTGTTCAGGACCTGGGCCCCTAAAAAGCTTCTAACCATTATGAAAAGATCTGTGCTGCTGGAAATAAGCTCAACATTAACGATCAACTGAACTAAGTCATACTACCATCAGGAGTTTTGTTACAGAATTCATGAATATGAATGGCACTGATAGCTGGTCACAGGAAGGACATTTCTGGTTTTCCATTGCAAGAGATAAGAAGATGACAAACCTGTTTTCTTCTGTTTGCTGATTTTAGTAAGAGTTGCTGGGAGGGGAGCAAGGGCTTGTTTAACAACTTCTTTGCCCCTGGTCGATTTGGACTTATACTTGTTGAGCCACTCAAACTTGGGCACCTGTGAGGGAGACTTGCAGACATCTGAAGAAAGAAAAACAAGAGATAGATAAATAGATCAGAATAATTACAAAAAATCAAACTGAAATGGAAATAGACAGATACTTTCAAAAAACAAGTGACATTTTGTTTGTGGCCATTTAAATGTTCTGCTTATTTTTAGTTTTAGGCAAAATAACTGAAGTTTAGTTAAATACTTGACTTAAACATAAAAAGGCAGGTGATTTTCAAAGCAATGTATAACCGTTTTTTTCTTTTAACCCTCTAAAGGAAATCAGGCTCTTCTCTTGTGCACAGCGGAAAAGAGACACCTGTCAAAGCAGCTCATATCCTCTGTGACCCACACAACTTTCATGATTACTTTCAATGAGACCACACATTAACATTTGTGCTGTACATCATGGCAGTCTCAATTTGGTCTACTCACCCTTAGAGTTTCTCACATTCTTTCTATCAACTACAACATCTGACATGCCACTTAAACGTTCCATCACTGGTATGTATCCCTCAGAAGGTAGCAAGCCTGTGTGGCTCCTCGTAGAATACTGCAAAAATGTAACTCGAACCACATGTCATTCACCCTCCATCTTCAAGGAGAGATTTCCACTGTCCAAAGTAGTAGGCCAGTGCCAGAAGTGACACATCCTGGCTAAGAGGCTAAGAGACAGCATCTCTAAGCCACTCTTTCAAGTGACACTATTTTCTTCAGAAGAGGACACGATTAAAAAAGAAACAGCAAAACCAACAAATAAGAGAGAAGTGGTTTATCTGGAGTGAAGCATCGCAGTAAACTTAGTTCCTCCCCCCAGCCATTGTTGCAAATGCTTTGCAAAGAAATGACAAGCTACACGAACAGCATAATTAAAAACTCCACCCTATTCTCTCTCTCTCTCTCTCTCTCTCTCTCTCTCTCTCTCTCTCTCTCTCTCTCTCTCTCTCTCTCTCTCTCTCTCTGACAAGTACACGTCACATTTCCCTGTTGAATGACAAAGTGACACCACAGGTTGCATGGTTTTTCAGTGTAAATTTGTTTTTCTTCATTAAATAATGTCTGGGTACAAATCAACATATCCACAAAACCACGTATGCAAGACGAATGTAGCTTCCCTGTCTGTCAGGTTTTTCTAAAGGCAGTGAGTGCAGATTATTGTCATGCCTTCACGCATTACCTAATGTCTGAGACAGGCTGTTTCAGAACAAATACTATTTCCAAACAGTGAACCTAAAATGATGACCCACACACCGTCTGCACTTGCACCAATTTGCACTTGCAGGGACAATTTTATTTAAGCACGTAGACCTTCTTCAGGCATCTCAATAAAATTGTCGCTATTGTGCAAGTGCAGACGGTGTGCGGGTCATTTTATTTTATTACATTTTTTTATTAAAGATTTATTTTTGGGCTTTTTTATGCCTTTATCAGGAAAAGGGGAGAGACATGCAGCAAAGGCCATCAGGATCGGGACTCGAACCTGCGACACATTGTCAGAGTACACTGAGCCTAGGTGCCTGGACCGCTACGCCAGCAGTCCAGGCCTGATTTCATTCTCTACGTTTGATCCCTGCCTATGCACCCGTCTCTGAGCCAATCAGGTGTGCATAAAACTTTATCTCCTCAAATAGTAAAATCGAAACACATGTAAAACATGAAGAAGAAGGCAGACACATTTTGTTTGATTTTGTTCGATTTGTACACTCTAAGGGCTAGATTTTATGATGTAAATTGGGGTCCCAGAGATAAAAAGAAACCCTCAAAAACATGAAATGAAGTTCCGTGACCTATTTGTCAAACTGGGGGTCCTTGAAATGACAAAAGTTTGAGAATCAAGGACATACAGTCCAACGTGAACGTACCACTCCAGGCCCGGTTGACCTCGCTGAGAAAAAGGCGTGAATGGGAACCAAAGGGGAGTGTGAGCTCTAGCTCCTCCTCCTGGAAGCTTATTCTGACCCTGGTGTCAGCTCCTAGAGAACACAATCAAATACAAACTCAATTTGAAACATGTATTTCATCTAAAAAACAAACAAATATTGAAATGAATTATGTCCTTTCATTTAAAAAAAAAGTGCATTTGGTTGCAGCAAACCAAATGGACAAATATACAGAAGACACATCATCATGCATTAGGACAAGCAATGAATAATGTAGAAGTGTGTGTGTGTGGGTGTGGGTGTGTGTGGGTGGGTGTGGGTGTGGGTGTGTGGGTGTGTGTGTGTGTGTGTGTGTGTGTGTGTGTGTGTGTGTGTGTGTGTGTGTGTGTGTGTGTGTGTGTGTGTGTGTGTGTGTGTGTGTGTGTGTGTGTGTGTGTGTGTGTGTGTTGGTGTGCGCAAATGTGTGTGGGGGTTTATCGCTTTCAGATTGAAAGCATCAGTCTGTTTGATTTTGCCTGTGGGTGCTTAACTTTGCACATATATATAGGCCTATTTGTTTAGTTGAGTGTCTGGGTGCTCCAACCATGAGCAGGTTTGATGCATTACTTTATGGGCCCTGGAACATTGCCAGAAGTGCAGTTTTGCAGTGTAATAAAGAGTTAAAGAGGAAACTCACCCACAACTGCTAGTTCATCCGGTGATGACACTGAAGAGATTGTACCAAGAGACAGAGATTAAGGTGTGTCAACAATATAACAGTTTTTATTCCAAAACAAGGTATCCGGCATAAAAACCTACTTAAAAAAAAAAAAAAAAAAATGCACACCATTACTCCAATCCGCACCAAACTTTAATAACTTCAATTGTAGTTATTAAAAAATGCCCACTAGTTACAGTATTTCAAGGAAAGAAATTAAACCTTCTGTTCAAACTGTTAAATTAATTTTTAGCATAGATTAAAAAAAAAAAAAAAAATCTGAAGATGTAAGGTTACCTTCCACAACAGCAAAGTCATAAGATATTGGAATGATGTCCTCCAGTGACACATCATCAGCAGTGATGGCCATCCTCCTGTGGTTGTACACAAAAAGCCTGCTGGACAGAATCGTCAGGAAGCATTATACAAGATTTGCATGTTAACATAACCAATCATGATAACTGTGCTGCCTGGTCAGTCAGTAGTCAGTACTCACGCATGTTCTTTTGTGGACTCAACCAAGCCCAGTAGTCTGCTCTCAGTGTCCTTGTCAAAAAGGATAACACATTGGACAGCATATTTGCAATTAAGTTAAGAATAAATAATGCAATTTCCCTCGATGCCAAAGAGGAATGAATAACAGATTGCATGCTATTATTGATGGGATCGTGCACGTTAACACATAGATTAATTCAATTATGCAAACAATAATGTAACGTCGAGCTAATATCAAGCTGGTCAAACGCTGCCATCTTGTGGATTCACAGTCTAATTGCAGAACTTGGATCAATGCCTTTGAAAGTCACACCCGAGCATAGAGCACCCGAGTGGCCAGACTAAGCGGTTTGGTAGTACTTTAACATTACGTTATCACACTCAACACTGTAATACTAACATAAATGTGCTCGTAAATTGGAATTGATGTACGATATAGAAAAATATAATCCTTGATAAATAGGCACATCATCAACGACCCTGTAATAAGTGTAATTTAACCCACAATCTGGAATCTCTCTGTGTAACGGAAATCAAACTTAGTGAAACGTGAACTTGTTGCTGCAGCTGATAATGTCACATACTAGACAAATCAACGAAGAAAAGGATACTATAATACAATTCTCCTCTTTTCCCAAAGTCTCCTGAATTGCGACGGATTGGTCCATGTTGAGAACGTGTTGACGTTGAGCAATAAAGTGACAGCTTCTGTTCTGTCAAGAAAGACACTTTCCTGCAAGTCCAAGAAAGTTGAAACAACCTGAACCTAGACTTGAGTGGAACAATTTCTCTACGAGGTTAAATTCCTTTTCAAAGCAGCAGACATGACATGGTCTCTCATGCACTCCGACATGATTCCGACTTTACTTTGGATCCAGAAGATTCCAGATGTTGACCCTTTTTCTTCCCTTTCTGTTCCCACAACCGGACTGCCACGCACTGATTCAGGTGTAACTTCAGAATTGGTGACCTATAGAATTCTGAGACGCAGGAGGTCGCTGTCGTGTGTTTAGGAGTCCTCCACGATCTCTACTACAGCTGCATACCCAGTGGTGTAAAGTAACTGTACATTTACTCAAGAAGTACTCTGTACTTCAGTACAATTTTGAGGTATTTTTTAATTCACTTGAGCATTTCCAAATTTCAATACTTTTACTCTTCTACTCCACTATATCTCAGAGGCAAATATTGTACTTTTTACTCCACTACAATCATTTGAAAACTTTAGTTACTAGTTACTTTGTAGATTTTTATTATTATTGCAAAACATACATAACCTATTACATTTTCATTTCGGCCATTTGTAAATAGCCGATCTACAAGCTCAATGTGTCACATTGCAAAGCATTGTGAGCTTGTAGATCTGCTATTTTCAAAATATGTTTATACATTTTATACATTTGAAAACTTATGGACATTCTGCATAATGACTACTTTCTACAGTTGGTACTTTAAGTACATTTTGATACCACTACTAATTTTGAATTCCAGACTTTTACTATAACATTTCTATATATTGCGGTATTGCTACTTTTAATAAGTAAAACATTTGAGTTGTAACTTTTACCACCACTGGACTTACCTGTCTGCTTTTCACAATTCTTGGTAACAATAATAACCATCAAGTCAAGATATGACATGAATGAGCTGACGGGAAAAATGCAACCAAAACGTTTCAGACTGCAGTTATTTTTTCTAACTGTCCTCTGGCGTCAAAGAATTCAATAGGTCACCAATAGTGGAGTAACACTCCTCCGTCCTCCCCGGTCCTCTCTCGGACCTCTGTGTGACGTCAGATTTGGGCTGTCATCAGCAGAACGTTATTGGATTAGGCCTGGCTGCTCCCAAAAGGATTAAATAGACCTAATAGACCACTGTCTGTCCTGGACTTCAAGGCGGGATAACCTTTTCAAGTATCCACGATATAGGCTTATGATGTGATTAGATTTATATTTTTGTCTTGTCTTGTCTTGTCTTGTCTTGTCTTGTCTTGTCTTGTCTTGTCTTGTCTTGTCTTGTCTTGTCTTGTCTTGTCTTGTCCTGTCCTGTCCTGTCCTGTCCTGTCCTGTCCTGTCCTGTCCTGTCCTGTCCTGTCCTGTCCTGTCTTTTATTTTATTTTATTTTATTTTATTTTATTTTATTTTATTTTATTTTATTTTATTTTATTTTATTTTATTTTATTTTATTTTATTTTATTTTATTTTATTTTATTTTAAGGCGTCAAGCCCAAAGGGCTGAAAACTATTTTTGACATGTAGAGGGTCTGTGATTCCAAAACTTAAATTTCATAATGCTGGTCGAATCAGTCTGAAGCCTTGCCCAAATATGGAGATATGTTAGACCTTTATCAATCCCAGTAGACTCAGTTTTAGCTTCACCCAGCTGATGGCTGCTCAGGCGGTTGTGATGAGCACTCGGGCGTTATCAGGGGTTAAGTGTCTTGCTCTGGGACACTTCGACACGTAGGCTATACTGGTCGGGCAAAGGGATAAACTGGTGAGCTGCCCCATTTAGATGACATCATAGTACTGACGTCATATTATAGGTGATAGGACTGATGTCACAGCCCTATGAAGTCAGAGATCCACATGGAAGGCACACCGTTATTAGACCTTGTCAAATTGATAAGAAATGCACTATTTACAATGGAAGAATGGAAGAGTGTGAACCATTAAAAAATTACCTATACAATGAAAATTGTTTTATAGAAAGGATGTTAGAAATCTCCCTAACTGTCTGGTTGTGGGGAGGGGGTTTGGGTTACTCTCATGCCCTACTTCATCATTCAAGAGTGTCACATGAAAGCAGTGAAAATAGCACATCTACAAGCTCACAACGCATGGCGATGTGACTCGTTGTGAGCTTGTAGATCGGCTATTTTCACTAAAACATTAAAAAAATAAAAAATAAACAAGGAACGGATTTGGACAAACAACGTTTCCACCTGACAGCAACAATATAGAATGTGGGAAAAATGTATCATTATGCATCTCGGGATCCACATGGGAACAGCATGGCTCCAATGTGGACTTCATGTGGTCAGCCTGTGACGTCAACTTGTATCTGATGTGTGATGACTCCAAACCGCCGCCCACTCATTTCATTGAAGGTTGCTCACCCAGTGCTTACCACCCCTGCAAGGGTAATATAAGCGATAGTCTGCCTCTAGAGAGAAGCGGTCTTTATCTCTGTGTTAGACTATTATAGCCTACAGAAATCATTTATAAGAATGCTGCTCCCTCTATCCTCAAGCCCTTAGATCCCGTTTATCATTCTTCTCTCGGTTTTATGTCTGGTGAACATTATGGGACTCATCACTGCATCCTGTGTGATAGAGTGGGTTGGCCTTCCTTGGCTGACAGGCAAAGTAACCTGTTTGTTTTTGAGGCTGTTGACGGGACACTACCACTGTACGTTAGATCTTTACTAGACTGGAACCATGGAACATATACAGTATGACACTCTCAAATAATGTTCCCCGAATCCCCCGAGTACAAACTGAACTGGGAAAAACTGCCTTTTGTTTTAGTGCCCCAGCCGCTTGGAATGACCTACAGCTCAAACAAAGATCTGGTCTCCTATAACATACGCTCAATTTAAAACTTTGATTGCAGACCTACCCACAAATGCCTGCTACTGTATTTTACTTGTGTTGTATTGTTGTATAAACTTTGTTTTATTTCTTTATTGATGTGTAAATTAAGTTGTATTTGGATTTAGATGTATCTCGACGTCACATGCAAATGTGGGCAACCTCAATGTCCCTTAGAGAATAAATAAAGGTTTGAATTGAATACAGCATGCAGATTAGTGTCCATTATGCGCCTACTACATCACAAACTACGTCCATACGTGAGCCTGTGAGTCGAGCCCATTGGCCAAGTCATGAGCTAGTAGAACCAAACTTGCAGTACGAGTTGGTCACATGTCAACTTTTGGTTTCCACCCGCCCTAGGTCCTGGGAACTTGGAGGTCTTTGAGCCATGCCGTAAGAAATCAGATTTACTTCCTTGGCCTACTGGCAGCATGCATGCACAAGACATCTACCACTGATCGGTCTAGTCACTAGACTCTAGTGGTTTGCGAGATTAGCCCCAAACTCACACACAAATGCAGATACATAGACTCACAGACCCTCTTCTAGACAGCCTAGTGCAGCTTGATCTCTGTTACCATAGGACTCTTGATGTTGTCAAAATAGTCTGTCCAATCAGCTTGCAGCTGTGACGCAACAACTCGGGAGAATTTGGTGATATAAACACGTCAGCGGTGTGCTTACAGGTAATGTTGACATTCTACTGAGATGTTCATTAACAGGCTACTTGGTATCAATTTACGAATGGGGAATTTCTGGTCATCTATAGCAGCATCTACACCATGGATGCTATATGCCCGGGCCGTGGTGTCACATAACTGTGTTGTAATATTCTCCAAGACGACATGCCCTCATTGTCAAATGGCAAAGGATATTTTCAATGAAATTGGTGCAACTTACAAAGTGATTGAATTGGATGATGAGCACAATGATGAGAGGAGGCTGGCAGAGGCTTTAGCTCGGATGACCGGTGTTAGAACGGTACCAAGAGTCTTCATTAATGGCAGCTGCATTGGGGGTGGCTCTGACACCAAGCAGCTTCATGAGCAGGGGAAACTATTGCCCCTGATCGAACAGTGTTCTAATGTGCAGCAACCAACTCAACCAACTCAACCAACTCAACCAAATCAACCAACTCAATCAACTCAGAGGGCTCACACTGAAGGTCCCATGAGTACAAACTGAACGGGAAAATCAGCCTTTTGTTTTAGTGCCCCAGCCGCTTGGAATGACCTACAGCTCAAACTAAAGATCTGGTCTCCTATAACATACGGTCAATTTAAAACTTTGATTGTACCCACAAATGTCTGCTACTGTTTTTAACTTGTGTTGTATTATATGTAAGGGAGAAAACTTTGTTTTATTGATTTATTATTGATGTGTAAATGAAATTGTATTTGGATTAAGATGTAGGCCTACCTCGACTAAGCCCAAGGCAATGGCCAATTTCAGTCGACTAAATGACTAATCGTTCTTGTTTTTCTTTATGCCCTCTACAGGAAGGGCCAGAGCAAACTGTTATTCCTGTGGAGTCTCCTTTGGCGAGTGCAACAGGAGGCTGCATCAGGCTGTTGTTGCCAGTGTCCTTTTTGCATTTGTCTACTGGGGATTACATCAAAATGGACTGAAACAGACCGAACAAGCTTGTGAAGAAGGCAGGCTCTGTCGTTGGTTCTAAACAGGATGGCCCACCTCTGAGACAAAATGGTGTCATCGTATTGTCTCCGTCAGGCCAGACGGCCGGATGGCCGTTCAGCCCCTGTAAGTCCGTCCGTCAGTGTGTCTGTGAGCAGCTTATCTCCAGCACCTTTGGACCGATCAGCGTGAAACTTTGCACGTACACTCCCAGTAGGCAACTTTTTTAAATTGGTCTCATGGTGGCGCTATAACAGGGCCCTTTACGTTTTGGCCTAAAACTCTGTATTTCCCCTGGATTCCTTGGAACTGTGCACACTCCAAGTAGGCCAAGGAAGAACCTCGTCCTCCACCCCACATTTCTTTTCAATTAGCCTCATGGTGGTGCTATAACAACCCACTTCATGTTTGGCCTATAACTCTTGAACCATAGGTCATACAATCAAAACCTTTTTTTTCATGAATTCCTTGGATCATCGTGACATCAGCTCCCACATAGGCCCGACCATTTGTTCCGGACTTTTTTAGCCATGTTGTGTTTTATTCAAAACAGTGTTTTTGCTACTACTACAGCTTTTATCCAAAACTCACACGAATCAGTACATTTATCTCGGGTCATGTGATCAAGATGTATCAGTCAGATTTGGCAGATTATGATTTGTCAGCTTATGCCTGGCGGAGACCTGTGGTCAGAGGAGCAAACCTTTCTAGTTGTATGATGGCAGTGGCACCATGACTATTAGTAAGGACCAATTATATGAAGATAAGGTTGAAAATGGGTGAAGTGCTCCTTCAAGCAATCAATGATGGAAGGTACCCATCTGATAACATCTACTCTTATCAATCCCCCTACCCCATCTTCTAATATCCTCTTCAATATATCCATCAGAAATTATACAATGGTTACCATTATTGACCCCATAAGTAAATAAATGAATACAATTCTTTGTATAAACAGAATTATAGATGACCTCTTGTCCAAAGTGTGCGTTCATGCTTGGGATAAACAGTATGTGCATTCATGCATACACACAAATGGGCATTGAGAGTGCCATGCGAATGTGTGTTTGCCTCAATGCCACCGTTGTATCCATGATGTCCACCATGAAGACTACACGTCTTAAGTCAAGTTATTTTAGAACAGCATAACCCTTGTGAATTGTCATGTCATTATTTCTCATTCTCTTCATTATTTTTAATGTTGCTTTATTTTATATCATATCCCTGGCTAATTACAGTGACAAATAAAATGTATCTTGTATCATGGCAGCCCGCTGCAATCTAGCTCAAACTTTATACACTTGAAACTAGGGATATCTAAAGACAATTATTAAAGAAAATAACATTAAAAACAAAAGTGAAGCCGCTTTTTTCAACACATAGCAGTGTTTCAAATTGCATGGGAGTTCCCAAATCTGTCTAATTTTCATGATATTTTATTATAGTTGTTTCATCTTAATTAAAAAGCAATTATCACATTTTATACAGAGCAGAATTGTTGTATTATTGTACTGCAGTAAAAAAAAAACTGTTTTACAGTGCATTATGATCACATTTACAGAAATGCTTCAGTAAACCTTCAAAACACTCTGTAAAGCCTGATTTATACTTTATAGTATAAATTAAGCACAACAGCCCCTCTGATTTGTTTCTCATAAAGTGCATACAGATTCACTTGCTGCATTATTCCCACAATGGCTTTCAGTTATGAAAATTCACTTGCTGCATTATTCCCACAATGGCTTTCAGTTATGAAAATGTTTTCCTTTTTTGCTAACAGAAAATATATGCCAAGTTTATGCTACAAACAAGACTCATGCAAAACTAAAATTAGAATACATTCCCGACCAATTTGTTGCAGACACACAATAAATGCTTAACTAACACAGACGTTAGGTTGTAGTCAAATGCAAAACTAAAATTAGAATACATTCCCAACCAATTTGTTATGGACAGGCATGCAGTAAATCTTTGGGTAACCAACACAGACATTATTTAGGTTGTACTTAAATGCTAAAGTAAAGTTAGAATACATTCCCAACCAATTTGTTATGGAAGGACACAGTACATTTTGGATGACTAATACAGACATTAGTTATGTTGTACTCAAATAGTCAGAGTCAAGATGCTGACTTCAAATCCCATCGAAAAAGCAATGTAAGGCTGTCAATTTCTCTATTCAAAATGCAGAAACTGTATTAAAGACATGAAGTTTTGGCCAAAACGACCTTACTTAAATCAGATGAATATCTGATGAAGGCTGTCTTCATCAGATATTCAGCAGATACATGTTTTAATACAATGAAGTAATTGGGCACTAGGGTGGCACAGGGGTGAAGTACGTCTCCACCACCATAGACCATGGGTTCGAATTCTCTGTGGTGCCTCCAGCTTTACCCGTGTTCTTTAGGAGGGAAGCCAGGTGGTGAAGGCAATCTTTGTTGCTGCACCTAAGTGTCTGGGGAATTGGCATAATGACTAAATTGGGATAAAAAAGTGGGGAAATTATTGTCTCTAAATCATAAGGAGAGAGAAAGAAATATATACAATAAAGAGTTTTAATGGATGACCCAGCTAGCTGCAATGACTTGCAATGACAAAGAAAACATGGGTGTTTTGTCTTATAAATGTGATGGCATGGTCTGATCTCTGATGGATTTTTTTTTACTGCGTTAGGTTCATATCTTCCACAAATACTGTTTAAAGCCATTTCTCATCAGTTATGAACTTAAACATAGTTGAAGGGGGCAACTCATTGTAAATCTAGACAAGATACACAATGCATCAATCATGAGACCCTGCTTGGACACTCACGCACGTGCGCGCGCGCACGCACACACACACACACACACACACACACACACACACACACACACACACACACACACACACACACACTCTCTCTCTCACACACACGCACACACACACACACACACACACACACACACACACACACACACACACACACACACACACACACACACACACACACACACACACACACACACACAGGCAGTCACAAAGCGGAAGGTTTAACAATGTGTTACATTTGAACAGTAGTGTAGTGATAATCTGTGTAGTGCTAAGCTTTTATCTGGAGAGAGAAGTAAGTACATGAAGGCTCTGGGTTTCGAACTTCTACGCACAGTGGCACAGGACGGCCACTTTACATCAGTGAACCGAAGCAGAGGAGGCAAATTAAAAAGCCTATCAGCTCGATGTGGAAGTGAGGACCCCCTGTGGCGAGGTTGGGAACGTATAATTTGCCGTCCAGCTTTAGACATGAGGTTGTGGTGGCATTGCAACATTCTTGATGACAGGACGGGGGTTTGGAATCGGATTGGCACCAGGTTCCACTCGAACAGCTAGTGGTGCAGCCGGCCGTCCACATCACCCTCTCCCCCATCTTGTTCCTCTTCAGCTACAAAAGCATGAGGGACAGATGACAAAGTGGTGAGTGGGGAAACTAGTGTGTGTGTGTGTGTGTGTGTGTGTGTGTGTGTGTGTGTGTGTGTGTGTGTGTGTGTGTGTGTGTGTGTGTGTGACTGACATACACACATGAAACACACATGAAACTCGTCACATCTTCCTTCCCAATTCAATTTGTCATGTGGCTACTATTCATAATTTGCAATGAGTATATTGATACAAATCAAGATCATTCTTAGAATAAGTGAAATGCTCATGGTGTGTTATTATAGTCTGAACTAATAGGATAATAGGATTTAGTCTAGAGCATCTAAATTATGTATGTGTGGTTTGGGAAGCTACACAGTAAGATCCTCAGTGTTCATTTAACTTAATTTAACAACTCCGAGTCAAATGATAATTCTGAATGTTAAGGTTGTTCTTACCTCACAGTGCATCTCGGATTGAGCACAGGGTTGAACATGTGCATCACTAAACGACGTATAGCATTCTGTATCGTCACATGTAGCTGTGTGGCATTTGTTTCCCTACCAACAAAAGGAAAGGATTGTGTTAATCTCACTTCACACCAAGATCACATAACATTTTCTGTTGTTTTTTTTACTGCTTTGGTGTCACATGAGTATCAAATCAGGAATTGCACGCACGCATGCACAAACCACATTTGTATTACTGTACATGTGAGGAAAATCTTATGAATACCATTTTTACAAATTTCTTTGCCTTCTTTTTTTAATTCTAATCCTAAAGCCAAAGCAAGCTCAAAGGAAAATTGTCCTCACAATGTCTATTTCTCAAATTCTGCTATACTGGGGAGTGGGGACATTTGGCCCTCACAAGCAGTGGTGTGTTCTACCGTGTTACTCTATATTATGTAGTGCCGTGCGACCTGCAGAAAAAAAACGTAGCCAAGCGTAATCCTCTACTAACCATTTCTTCCACTGTGTATATTTGAGGCTTAGGCTTAGTGGTAGCTGGTGTTGTCGTGGTGGGTGGTGGTCGAGTGGTCACTGGTGGTGTCCGAGTGGTAGATGATGGTGTAGTCACTGAGATGGTGCAAGAAGAAATGATGATGATTCACAAGGGATTCAATGTACCGTTATAGAATAATGTGACAAAGGTCACTTCAATTTGACAATACAATGGAAAGCATCAATAGGATACGTTGATGGTTGTGTACCTCAGGGTTCCCAAATCCCACCTTTAAAAAAAAAAATCACAAATCTTGCACGGGGGTCCCTGGCACTAAATAGATGTATTTTCTGCAGCCAAATACATATAAATGTGGGGGTCCTTGACATGAAAAGGTTTGAGAAGCACTGGTCTACCCGTTTGTCTTCCTATGGTTGTCGCTATCGTCGTTGACGATATCATGGATGCAAAGGTGGCATTGAGGCAGTCGGTGGAGTTGCAGCAGTCCACAAAGCAGCCGGTCTGCGAGGCATTGATGCAGGCATTTCCACAAAAGTCAGTGCAGCTGGCACTGTAGCCTATATCCGTGAGTCTAATCAGCTGAGAGAATAACACATTCAAAAGGCGTTACACGCATGCACACACATATTTATATTCATTGTATCTAACATTAATCGAAGATTTTAAAACAAGCACATAATCCTGAACAGACCATGCTTGCTTATACTAGCTGCAAACAAAATTTGCTTTAATTCATGTGATTTCACATGTTTTTTTGATGATATTTGATATTTGGTGATATTTCACTTATACGATAATCATACAGCATTCACTGTAATGGATTCTCCAAGAAGGACCACAGTCTGTAATCCATACAGAGATATTTGAATGGAATACTTTGTTTTCTCTGAAACCAAAGTCCCTTTACTAAACTATATAGATCAACTCAGCAGTTTGAAGCCTATACATTTCCCATCCAGCAGTAATTTGTCAGTGATGCTCCATTAAATGGATGATAATGTATTATGTTTTGTCTGTCAGTTCCATACCTGACAGTAGGCCCCTGCACACATGCTGGCATTCTGACTGGTGTACATAGTGTTGCAATCGGAGTAGTTACAGATGAAAGATGGGCAGGATATCTGTGAGTGGCAGAGGGACAGAACAAAGATCAAAGAACTTAGAGAGTATATAGAATAAGGTATGAACAGTGAAGTAAAATCTATTTGTGTCTTCCCACAAATCAGCTACACTCACGCTGTAGCTGATGTTCATTGATGATGAGTTGCTCATTGATGATGAGTTCCAGGCAGTAATAGCAGGACCTGTTAAAAAAAGTAAGATGCTTATAATGTCAGCCAAAGATTACTTCAACCACTTTAACCCTGATGTCTCTATTTCGGGCATGTCGTTAATGTGAATACGTATTAATTTGGGGGTCCTTGACCTGAAAAGGTTTAAGAAGCACTATGGTCTACCTATGGTTGTCGGCATCGGCGCCGACGGCATCATGGATGCAAAGGTGGCATTGAGGCAGTCGGTGGAGTTGCAGCAGTCCACAGAGCAGCCGGTCTGATTTGCATTCATGCATTTATTTGATGAACAAACGTCAGTGCAGTTGGCTTGGTAGCATATATCCGTGAGTCTAATCAGCTGAGAGAATGACACATTCACACACACACACACACACACACACACACACACACACACACACACACACACACACACACACACACACACACACACACACACACACACACACACACACACACACACACACACACACACACACACACACATTTATATTCATTGTATCGAACATTAATCAAAGATTTTAAAACTAGCACATAATCCTGAACAGACCATGCTTGCTTATACTAGCTGCAAATAAATCATATTTATTCATGTGATTTCAAATGGTTTTGTTAAAGTGATATTTCACTTATACGCTAATCATACAGCTTTCACTGTAATGGATTCTCCAAGGAGGACCACAGTCTGTAATCCATACAGAGATATTGATTGGGATACTTTGTTATGAAGTCCCTTTACTAAACCATATACAGTACATTCCCACCCAGCAGTAATTTGTCAGTGATGCCCCTTTAAATGCATGATAATGTATTATGTTTTGTCTGTCAGTTCCATACCTCACAGTAGGCCCCTGAACACATGCTGGCATTCTGACTGGTGTACATAGCGTTGCAATCTGAGTAGTTACAGATGAAAGATGGGCAGGATATCTGTGAGTTTCAGAGGGACAGAACAAAGATCAAAGGACATAGAGAGTAGAACAAGGTATGAACTAACTGTGAAGTAAACACTCACCATGCTCATTGAGGTCCAGGAGTTACTAGTCCAATAAGTGGTACCTGTTCAAAAAAAGTAAGATGCTTATAGTGAGACCATCATGGCAGTAGTCGCTGTGCTGACAGTGGCTGCAGGGGCCACAGCTGTAGCAGCGGCTGACGCAGTGGAGGTGAATGAAAGCGATGTGTTGTTGTGTTCGTACCATTTGGAGTTGCGGAGTTAGCGGAGTTAGCGGGGCTTGATGTGGTTGTCTGGCCGGACACAAGTGTCAGTGACAAAAGAAGTCCTGCCAGGAAGGGGTAGAGGACCCCTGTGCAGGCAGAAGAAAGACAGATAGTTTCATTGTTCAGACACAAAGATCAGCTCATTATAGGGATTTTTTTTTTTTTTTTTTACAACTCTGCTAAATGGGTGGTTAACTTAGCAGTGAAAGTAGTCAATAAAACAAATATGTGCTGGGGCTGTAAGCTTGCACACTCTCGCAAGAAGTACTGTACTCATTGCTTTGGATTAAGGTTACAACAACACATTACACATAGCATCAATGCCATGCGCTTAAGCATCAATGCATAAATGCTTTCCCCACTTTAAGGAAACCAATGATGAATGATTTAAAAAAAAAACTTAACTCAAGACTTTCCTTATGCGCTAGCTAGACGGACTGAGGTCAATTACACAATGAAAAGTGTGTGTGTGTGTGTGTGTGTGTGTGTGTGTGTGTGTGTGTGTGTGTGTGTGTGTGTGTGTGTGTGTGTGTGTGTGTGTGTGTGTGTGTGTGTGTGTGTTTTTATGTAGACCTGTGCGGTGTGAGTGCACAGTTACCATGCAACCATCTTATTATTCATAAGAGAGTGACATCTTTTCTGTTCATTAGGGACATTGAACAGTGGAGTTACCAAGGTATTATTATGTAATGACTATATCAACATGTCCCTTACAAATCACCATCGTCATCATGGCTATTCTATACGATAGTGAAAAGTATTTTTCCAGTTTTATATCTTTAAATGAGATAGCCGATGGTAAGCAGTGAAGTGATGGTGAATCACACTCTCCTACCTGGACCTTTTATAGCAGTAATGGAGGCCATCTTCAAGCAGAGGAGTCCTTTGTCCAGCCTGCAAGCAAAATGAGATGTTCCATTTGTTTATTTTCCCCACTACGCTGTTTAAGCATCATCAATCCACATTGAGTGACAATAGCTGCTACTGTAGATCATCTGCCACATCAAAACTCGGATCTCCATAATGTGCTGCATTCATTTGCGTGTTGTCATAAGTTATCTATGAGGGTCTGTGGGCTCAATCACACTCTAATTACGCATGGTAATAGGTGTCTGGGTAATGGCTCTGGTCATTCATTATGTCCCATCTGGGGTGCTGCTTTGATCAATGGGAGCTGTGTCATCTGTGATCTCCTCCGTGTACAATTCTCTAATTGTTCTGATGAAACCGATCTGATGATGGGTATATCGTCTGGACAAGCTACCATGGTAGTATCACCAGAGGCTACAGTGGAAAACTGGAAAGAGGAAAGATTTGGAAGCACTGTTACTACGATATGCTATATCAAATAAAAAGGAAACCCTAAATTAATCCATTTGAAATGACGATTAAGGATGAGAGTTTAGCAATGGTGACTACATTTGCTAATGATGAAGAAATCCCTGCTATGGTCAACCCCCCTGTACATTAGCAATTATTCCAAGGTCTCTTACTGGTGAACACAATTAAAACGTGTTTGTTCCTTGAACGGACCCCTGGGGGACACCGCTAAGTAGCATGGCTTGTTTTTTCCGCCCTCCCTTAGATCCAGGGCTCAGCCCTCTATGGGCTCTGCATCCTGGTAACTGAATGACAACAGTGGCCAGCATCACACTCTTCAACACCAAATCGAGTGATGTTTTAAAGCGAGTGGGTATTTCTTTGGAATATATCACATTTCAATATACTAGGCTGCATTCCTGTTCTGTTTTCACGCTGTAACTCACACCATTCTTTTGTCATTATATAACTCATTATATCATCATCATTATAGGCTATATAAAGTCAAAGCACTGTTCAACTCTAAATCAAGGTTTAAATGATAAAACAAATTCAAACAATTCCAAAGAAATGTTTGGTGTATCATGGGATTATTCAGAACTTTAAAAGAGGTGATATGAAAAGAAGGGTGTTCATTCAGTGAATGTAGTTATAACATTTAAATTATGTCCAGCCGCAGGATCAACCTGTGTAATATTTTCATAATAAACTAAATAAATCCATAATAAACACTAAAAGGTGTTCAGAACAAAACCTTGAATTATTTCTTTTTTTTTTTGTGTGTGACTGATTTTTTTAATGGTAACACTATTTATTTTTAAGCCAAAGGCCACACTACTATTTAAACAAACGGTAACAATGGTATCTAACTAAAATTGGTTTGTGTATTGAGAGAGTTAAACATGATGCGCTGTTAAGTCACTACGGTGTTAGTTCAGAACAAAACTGTCAAAGAAGTAGTAACATAAAGTAAATAGATGCTGTCATAAAAAGGGGGGGGGGGGGTTCATACCTTAAACTGTAGAGTTCAAATATAATACTTTTAACAACTGCTTTGTCATCAATCTACTATGATACACTGCAAAATCTGGAGTGTAGCTTAACTCTGTATGTACAAATGTGGTAGGCTGCTTCACACAGTGATGATGAACTAATCCTCTCTGGCTATGGTAACGCAGTTGCACCCGATATCAATAATTTACAGTGAATCATAATAGTTTCTATAAAGGCATACTCACCCGTTGCTGTGCTCCCAGGAGACTCCTGTTGGGGTCTGTGTCAGCTGTAGGTGAAGTGAAGGGTCCGTCTCTTCAAGTCTTTCTCTTGTGCGCTCGCTCTGCCGCCTACCTCCTTCTTACCTTTCCACTCCAGTGACAAGCCACTGGAAACTCTCACCTGCATAAGCATCCCCAGTCGGAAAGGAGGAGACTGTCAATTCCTGCTGTTGCTGTGTGGCTCTGTGGGAGATGTCATTAGAACTGCTGTGCTCAACCATGTAGTCTTCAACTGAGGAAATAATTAGTTAACCACTTAAACCCCATATAATTTAGTGACTGGTGTCCCCCAGCGGTGTATACTTGGTCCCCTATCTTTTCTTATTAATCACAAATAGCCGATGTACAAGCTCAAAAAGTGTCATAACTTGATGTGTTGTAAGCTTGTACATTCGCTGAATGTTAGCCCCAGAAGAGGGACGCTAGGGTTCATGTAGTTAATTAATAAATAATGTAACTCTGAGAGTGTACAAATGGAACCAAATGGACCTATAATGGTCCATTTGGTTACATTAGTAGGCTACACTCTCATTCGTACACTCTCAACATGGTTAACATGAATTATACAGTAGCAGTGACTGCATCATACAATGCTAGATTTTCATGATGTGGCATATATCAGAATCGGTCCACTCATTCATCACAGTGTACAGTACATGTAGCTGTAATGTTAGACTACTTAAATAAAACATAATGTAAGTAGTCAAACAAGTATTGAGTGCTGTCTCTATGCATAAGGGTCCACAGGGGCTTGGAAGATCACATTATATTCACTATTACACTGCCAAAGTGCAAGACGATAAATAATAATGGCTAACTGCGCTAGTATGTCTGTTTTCGTGACAGGGTGCCTATGAGAACATGAATGGTGAAGATCTATTGTAAGAATTTGAATTAGTGAAATGATATACTGCTCAAAAAAATAAAGGGAACACTTTGATCCCTTAATTCTTTTGAGTTTTTTCGTTAGCAGTATGTACACAGTTCATGAAAAAAAAGAATTAAGTGATCAAAGTGTTCCCTTTATTTTTTTGAGCAGTTATACTTTCAAAAGGTACAGAAATAAGCTAATCAGAGCAAAGTTCGAATCATTGCAATGTTAAGAAGACCAAACAAAAACACAATATTATGTTACAATACACTGTAGTGCTGACACCCGTTGATTAGACTACGATTAACCAAAACTGTACACCTAGCAATTAAAGATTTACGAAAATAAGTTATAGGATAAAGACTTTGCTAGCTCCTGAGGGTAGGGAGAGATTTCTCTGCCTTGAGAAGTAATTGTATGGGGGAGCCCCTTGGTTTCTGTTCAACACAATGTGAAATCAAATCCTCTCTCTCTGCCAGCCATAAAGCCTCACCGACTACAATTACCTCTTTGTGGCCCCCGCCGAATGTAGAATTCTTGGACAGGACACAAAGCACCTGCAGAACTCAGGTGACAGAAATCCTTCCTTCTCAAGGCATCTGTATGTATGTTTCTTTTTTATGGGAAGAAACCTGCAAAACAGCATATACAGTACATTGGTGTATTAAAGGCATATTCCGTTGTGTTCACATTCTAAATAAAATGATGGAGTAGCAGTTGGAAAGGATAATTTCAGTTTCACATTATGCCAATGTGATGTCTAAGTTCTTTAGGAACTGGCTGCACATTCGTCAATTTTTCTTCAAGTTTGTCCATTTCAATTAGTCAATTTCAAAAATCTTAATTTTATAAATGAATTTAAATCTAAACGCAAGTGTGACTCCAAACATGCATGTTGTAATAAGGACGCTGTCACTTAACCATAGGATGCTGTGGATCAACAATGCATATGTCAAGTTTACCGTGCTTTTCATATTTTCAGTGGCTATTGGTGAAGTAAACACCATCATCAACAACAACATGGTTTACAGGAACATTACATTACATTACAGCCATTTAGCAGACGCTTTTATCCAAAGCGACTTAAGTGCATTCAACATAGGTAGGCAAGGACACTACTAATCACCAGAAGTCTTAAGTGCATTGTCTTCTAAAACAAGCAACTAAGAGTATACCTAGCGCTAAGGTAAAAGTGCAATATATCAGCTACCTACTTTCTTAAACAGATGAGACAAATAGGGAAATCAAATGAGCAAGAGCTAAAAAGAATACGTGTATCAAGATAAACAAGATCCAATTACCTGTCACTATGTAAATATAACTGTGTGTGTGTGTGTGTGTGTGTGTGTGTGTGTGTGTGTGTGTGTGTGTGTGTGTGTGTGTGTGTGTGTGTGTGTGTGTGTGCGTGTGCGTGTGCGTGTGCGTGGGTGTGTGGGTGTGCCTGTATGCATGTGTTTGTTTGCATGTTTGAATTTTAGGGGAAAAGCCTCGACAATCGAGACATAGGGGCATTCAAGGAATAAGATAAGTATCTCTGCTGCATCTCCATTGGGAAATGTCCAAAGTGTGTAAGAGGAGAATACTTAACCACTAGAAAACACACTGCCACATAGCTCAAACTAATTACACGTTAGGTGAATCATTTAGTATTTGGATATAGTGAGGCGCTGGGAGCTGGTTGTCATGAAGAATAGAATCAATTCTCCTCTACGCCCATCATTACATTTATCTTTTAGGAGAGGACGTGACCTGTGCTAAGAGGTTCAATGGTTTTCTGTCTCCTGGACACGGACAACAGATATGCACACTACACCTTTCGGGGTGGCTGACTGTGTGAGGGCTTAATTCATAAGTCTATTCACAAACAACAATTAACCACGTCGATATTGCACGCAGGGTCATATTTCGCTTGAAGGCCTGGTGGACAGCTTTACTTTGAAAAGAAAGACACGGTTACCATGTACTGTAATCATGAATGGACTACAATTGCCCTATTGCTGAGATGTATGATGCAAGTGGTTATGGGTGAATGGAAAGCCTCTCTAAGACTAGTAAACTTCTTTCAATCTGCCATTAATAGCTGTACTGTAGATACAGGTGATCAGCTATTTTGGTAAACAATCAGGTATGACTCTGCATCTCCCTTTTTCATTTTGGTCGTTGTGTAATGTGAATGTTCATGAAATCAACAACATGAAATCATGAGCAAGCCAAAATAGTAGAAGGGAGACTGCATGGGGTCTACTGACTGGCATTAGAGGAGGGACATTGGGGATCCATCATTTAACTCTCTTCTCTGTCAGTGTGTCTGATAGACTGACAGTCTGAGAAATACCCATTAAGAAACAAGACATGAGTCTAGTAATGCCATAAGTCTCCCTGGCCAATCTTTAGCTATCGATGAATGAAGCAAATAGGTGTGCTTTTTGAGAACTAAGCTGCTCTGTAACATGAATACAGACACCATTGAAATAATATTTTAGATGGACAAGTAGTTTTGTCCCTTTGAAATAGCATAAATTATATACATAAATATATATTTTTAAAAAAACCTGGAGAGACTGCACTGTTATTGTTTGTTGGTTATAATTACACCATTTCGGTTGACTCATATTCTGAAATGATAAGCTTCTCACCGGAAATTACCCCCCCCACTGTTAACTGTACACTTAATACTTGTATATGATGGTTTAAAAACAAATATTATTGTATATATTATTGTTTGTCTTTATAATAAAGAAATACATCACATGGATGCAACTGGGACGCATCATCAGTGTTGTAGCCTGGGGTCATAGGGTGTTTCGGGTCTCGCAACATACAACATACACCCTCGCCCAGGTGACCCAGCCAGGGTTGATCAAGCCCCGACTTACGTCCCAGTAGCACCCACGGTCAGTCCTATAGGGAAAGACAGGGCCACTCAGTCCGCTTCTCCGGAAGTACTCTGCCGGGACTCGGGGAGGCTCTGGCACGTGGAGGGACTAGGCACTGTGGGTTGTCTCCTGGCCGGGCTCCTCCTTCGTCTCACCAGGTCCAGGACCTGAGCGCTGCGCCAGATCAGATGCACCGCCCCGATCCAAACATTTCCTTCTGGCGTGATGGTTCCTTGGGCCGGTACCACTAGATTGGGCCGTCTAATGGTATTAGCTCCGCTTGCGGTACGCTGAAATGGAATGGCCCTCCTAAAGGCCTCACCGTGGGTTTGTTGGGCTTCTTCCTCACGGAAGACATAGCATGGGGCGCTAACCCATACTGTTCCCGGGATGCCGTCTACATTCCGGCTGTCAACAGTCTCTCCTGTGGTCACCAAACTATTCCTGGTTGTCACGTAGTCTATAAATTCCTATGAGCCACTATAAATAGAATAACTAATAAAGAAATACATCACATGGATGCTTTAAATGTATGTCTATCATAATAAACCATTGAAAACACCACAATCTCGTCATTGGCGTGTGAGCCAATGACGTTTAGTCGTCACCAATTTGATCCAATCAGGATAGAGAACTCAGTCAGGATACAGATTAAACAAGTGAAATTGGAAGTGATGACACACATAAATGAGCAGACAAAATTGGAACTGGATCACTATCAAAATGAAGCTGATAAATGAGTACTCTCTCCTGATTGGCTGAAATCTTTTCACCTACCTGAAAATGCATTTTCTGTTTATTAAAGAGCTGGAGAGACAGGGAGACCCCTGTGACTGAACAAACACTCTATAGCAATGATTACTATCAGAATATAGAGCTTTAACCTTTTAACATAAAGCTTTTTGTTTTAACCAAAAGATATCACTTATACCGTATGTAGGCCTACCTTTAAAATTGGCTACTGGGAGGGCCAGCGGCTGGCGGACCACAGCCACGTCACTCTGACTCTTTTTGAGCAAATCGCGAAGGAAAATAAAAGCCTGGAGATCGAGGCTACTCTGACTCAGACATACCCATATAGGCCTACTACAGTATATAGGCAGGACCACGGCCACGTCATTTTGACTCAGACATAACCATAAACAAACATTCATGAATATTGCACGCTGTGTTCATGATTTGAGGCATTTTGTTCAAAACTAAGCACTCCTGCAAACTTTGGAAGCCAATCTTAGCCATTCAGGATGGAATAAGAAAAATATGAAAGACCTGTTTAGTTTAATGACTATAGAGATACTCTCATGCCTTTGAAATTAAGTGGGCCATGTGTGGAAGTGTTATATTTTTGCCAACCCATTAGTTTACATGCATTGTATTATAAAGTCCCATAACTTCAAACAACAACACAAATGAATTTAAAGTGCAAACATGAAGGAAATGGTATTGAACCTACATGTCATGGGTCATTGGTTTTGAGTGATAGTCTACATTACTCTTTACAAACTGTTTGCACTAGGAAATACTCTATTAGCACATAGCTTTGTGCAGGTGTATACTCTATCACAGTGAATGAAGTCTGCCCCCTCTTGTGGCTAGGATTTGTAACAGCAAAGAGTCGACACGTTTGTTCATGTGTCTTGTGAAAGGTAGTTCTCTTAATGTCTTTACAGTCAGTATGGTGTGTTAAATATATATCCAAATATGCCAAATTATGAGGAAATAGACAGATTGGAGTAATAATCTCAAAGAATACCTGAAAAGCAAGAACATTTTAAACAGGGGCCCAAGTTTCCATATATACAGTATACAGCATATTGAGACCACATCAGGATAATGAAAGCATTTCAGTGCGGATGTGGGCATGATTTAAAACCAGAAATTATTTTTGCTCTAAAAGAGTATAGCCCATGACAATTGTCAGGTCATTTGACTTCTTAATAATTCTCCTGCATACCGGTATTTGAGTTTATGAGTTTGTTTATTGGCAACAAAAGCAGGACACAGAGCTCAAGGTCAATATATTGTAGAGATGCAATGGAGCACCATATAGGCCTAATAATCCACCCTTTCTCTGTAGACTGGTAGAGCATTCTCACTGTTTCCTATAGCTGACCAGGCTCAGCAGGCCAAATTAGGTAGCATGGTTGTGACTGGACTGCATAGCTGTAATGGCTAAGGAGATTAGATCAGATTTACCTACCCAGTCAGCAGCACTGTTCACACACACACACACACACACACACACACACACACACACACACACACACACACACACACACACACACACACACACACACACACACACACACACACACACACACACACACACACACACACACACACACACACACACACACACACACACACACCTTTCAGTGCATAGCAACGGGTCACTGTGCTGTTTGCACTCTGTTTGCATCCACCAGGAACAAGGACAGAGACCTCTTGAACTGCAGTGACAAATGAGGACCTATGTGATCATTTCCATCCATAAATCCATTTCTGTGACAAAGGTTGGTGACAGGTTTGAAGACAGTTTTTATTTTTTTACAAACTTCACGTGCTGCATCCATATTTTATTATTTTTGCATCCACATTACAAACACGTTTGTAATGTGGTTTGGCGATACATTATCATCTCAACTGAGTTATCACTAATTACTGACTATTACTACATAGCTCATCATCATACTGTCAGTAATAGTGTTCATCCCCACAGGCTGAATACAACAACGATGTGAGGTGAATGCCTCTCAATATGGTGGAGAATACCTTGTGGTCTGCAATTACATGGACATTCCAGGGGATATTGTGCACCTGCAGGTTCCTGTGGGTGAGTGTGGCGTTGTGTGTGGGGTTTGACATCTACTTGCTAATGCAGATATCACAGTAATGACAAGCTGTGATGAATAGTTAAAATGTATACTGTATATAACATACAGGAATGCATTTTGCATTGCAGATATGCCCGTACAACGCATTGAACACAACCACATTCTTACCACTGAAGCCACACGTTACGAAGGACCCCAGCGACAATGTGAAGGGAACTGCAAGTGAGGAGTTTACCAATGCTATTATCTCAATATTGTCTTGTTTTTTTTTTAAAGAAAGATAAATGGAACATTATCTAAAAGGATTAGGTGAAGAATAACTATATTTAGAAAACAACACAATTCTTGATGATCAATTATCAATATTATAACTTAGATGATAAATATATTGTTGTATACTTCGAGTGAGAGTTACATGCACAACTTAATCAGCCCTGGTAGTAAGAAACATACAACCTTTAACATTTCACAAATCACAATAAATACTGGAAATGTAATTCTGTTTTCTATGATAGAGTTGAGAATTAAGCATCTATATATGTCCTTGTAGTGTCTTATTTTTTGGTAGGCTTCATGAAGCCAAAAATCTACACTAGCTGCCTGGGCATGTTTCTGCTTGGCAGTGGGGGAAAATTTACTCAATTTGTTTACTTAAAAACTAGCAATGCCTTCATGTAGAAATACTCTGTTACAAGTGAAAGTCCAGTATTCAAAATGTACTTAAAAGAACAAAAGTCCTGGCATCAAAATATACTTAAAGTATCAAAAGTAAAAGTACTAATTATGCAGAATGTCCTATTTCATAAGTTTTTAAAATGTATGAAAATCCCTTGAAGATAGCAGATCTATAAACGCTTGTAGATCTGCTATTTTTGCTAAGTATGCATAGGGCTGAAGTGGTTAATGCATGTTTTGTACTGATAATCAAAATCTACAAAGTAAATAGTAACTAAAGTTTTCAAATAATTGTAGTGGAGTTAAAAGTACAATATTTGCCTCTGAGATGTAGTGCAGTAGAAGTAAAAGTATTGAAAATTGGAAACACTCCAGTAAAGTTAAAATTCCTCTAAAGTGAACTTAAGTACCGTACTTGAGTAAATATACTTAGTTACTTTACACCACTGTTGCTTGGTTGTGAAATAATTATTTTACAGTATGTGACTTGTCAGGTTCTGAAAGGAAAGGTCGTGGCCGTGCAACGTCTCTCCATAAGCGACTGACGAAAACCGAGAAAGGGATCCTGTCACTGAAGACCAGGATAGGCTTTGAGAGAGCATCATGGGAACGGAGGTTTGCAGAGCTGAGGAAGAAACAGGAAGAGCTACGCAGTCGGGTGTGTGTACGTCTGAGAGAGATATAGAGAGAAAGAGCTAGAGAGAGAGGAGAGAACAATTGAGAATCTCTCTCTCCATGTGAGAAAGAATGCAAGAGTTCATATACGTATAAGTGCACCCTTATATGTTATGAAAAATGGATAAATGAGGAGTGGTGTGTCTGTGTCTACTCTGTATTAGACAACAAAAGAGTTGGTTAGTGTGCCTGTCAGTGCCCATGCTTGCCATGTTTGTGTGTGTTTCTATTTGCTTGTGTGTATATTTGTGTGCGTGTCACTTCATTTGAAAACACTAATCCCTTCATATATTCAGCTGGTCTCAGAGAATACAACTAGGCCTGGTGTTTTGGTGAAGGTGGGCAGCTGTGATGACCAAGGAGAAGTGGTGTTTAACAATGACGAAGTATTTGAGGAAAGCTCAGGTAAATGATTTACTCTCACTACATGTTTAGCATTTTGTATATGCTTTTTTTATTTCAATTGCAATTTGAATCAGCAACCCTGAACATACAGGAAGTCGATCAAGATGCAGAATATCTGAGGTGATGTCATCAAGAGGAGACGCTTGCCCAAGCAGTTTGTCAAGAAGACAGTTTTCTTTGTCATCAGTGTGTGACTCCTCGGCTGTGTCATCAATCACCAGGTAATGTACGGCCCCTCGTCATGCTTGTATCATGTATCATGCTGTTTTCTTTACTTTCTTTTTTTCCATAATCTTTGGAAGGATGTTACGCTGTAAAACCCTGAGTGTTAATTTCACTTGCAGGTCCATTTAGTTCCATTTGTACACTCTTAGAGTTAATAATACTCAAGACTGTACTGCGTATTAATGTAAACACCTGGAAGTGAAAGTATATGTACATCAATGCACTGTCTAAATGCTTATTATGTATAAGTGTCAAACAATATAGTAAGTAGAACATTGTGTAGAAACATAATAGGCTACCTATTAACACACAACAGTTGTGTGTTGGGTGCCTATGTAAGAACAATAATGTTAAGTAATACTAGGAGCACATTTTTACAATTGTTTAAACGTATAATACACATACAGATTAATACTGTACACTGGAGTAAGGCCACAATCATTACCTTCAGTTACCTACTGTTTGATGCTATTTTACTCCATTTTCTTAAGTGAATTACCAGCATCACCAAAACGGTCATCATCATTTGTCTTTGTAATCAGCCATAAATAGCTCATTTTAACTTTTCCCTCCAGTGTAGGATCATGGAGGTACACTGCGGGGCCACACCGGGTCTTTGTCCCCCACTCCCCCATGGACCTGCAGTTGGGCCACCTGGTCAGAATCATGCTGCCCTCAGGCCGAATCAGCTCAGGAGCCATCCGTTTCCTTGGTCACCTACAGGGGGAGCCAGAGCTCCAGTTGGGCGTGGAGCTAGAGACACCTGATACTGGCCTGGAGGACATAAGTCACCAGGGACATGGATACTTTGAATGGTAACTGTTCTCATTGTCTCACTTTGTGAACAACACAAGCGTCAAGGACCGCATGAAGATATCGTTTGAGTTTTAAGGTGTTCAACACAGAGAATGCCATGTTCTTAAGAATCCATTAACAACTTAAGTGGCTTAGTATTTCCATGAGCATGATATTAAAATACTTCCTCGAGAGGAAAGAAAAGAATGCTTATGTAACAAGACGGGGTCTAATAACTAGCTTCCCAGTGGTTCATGTTGATGATATCCTATTATTGATGATGACGTCAGTCTAGTCTAGATGAAGATGAGAATGAATTCACAAAATGTGAAAAATATTCACACGCAAACAATATTCACAATATATGGATTGGCTTCCTTAGCCTACTGGCATCGTGCACAAGACTGCTCACCCCTTAGGTGTCACGCTGTAATAACTGGTTTATTGGCACTTATTACAGGAAGGCCAGTGCCATTCATGCATCCACATGTAGCTATGCAGGCGTATGGGAAAAATCCTCTTTTATCGTCTTGGCCTCCCTGTCCAATTTCTAACTAATAATGGGAATTTACTACTGTGGGTTTGCAGTTTATGAGTGGTGTTCAGTGGTGAAGCCCACCACCTGGATGGCAGTATCCCTGCATTGACAAGCTGGCTGCTTGTGTGTGCTGACGATCCTGCGCGTATTCGTTCTTCTTTTACAAGAAGAATGTTGATGTACATTATCACCTTTCATATGCTTCACAACTTTTCACTTTGACATTAAGATGTCATGATTGGTCTACTTTTGAGGGGACCATAAACACATAGACATCCAGTTCTATATGCCTCAAAATAAAAACAGCTGGCAAAGGGTTCAAGGTCAAGTGCAATATTATTTTCTGTTCCTCTGTAAATGGAGATACAACCCAAAAGCTCCAGGCCTTTAACAGTCATTCAAATGCCTCTAGACTCTAGGCATTCTTTGACAGTGCCGTGGTTGAGCTGAATATGCAAATCTCTCAGCCCGAGGTGCAGTTGGGAACCTAATGATTGATTGAGAGATGTTAGGGTTGGGCTTATTTGCCAGAGGTGTCAACAAATTAGACAGAGGTTAAAGTTAAAGGTAGGGTAAGTGATTTGCATTGGTTAAAATAAGTGTTAAATAGCTCTATATTCTGATAGTACTCATTGCTATAGAGTGTTTGTTCAGTATTAGGAGTCTCCATGTCTCTCCAGCTCTTTATTAAACAGAAAATGCATTTTCGTTTCAGTTTCATTTTCATTTCCAATTTTATCCAATCAGGACAGAGAACTCAGTCAGGATATAGATTAAACAAGTGAAATTGGAAGTGATGACACTAAGAAATGAGCAGACAAAATTGGAATTGGAACACTATACAAATTAAGCTTAAAATGGGTACTTTCTCCTGATTGGCTGAGATTTTGACACCTACCGAAAAATGTATTTTCTGTTTATTAAAGAGCTGGAGAGACATGGAGACTCCTGTTACTGAACAAACACTCTATAGCAATGATTACTATCAGAATATAGTGCTTTAACCTTTTAACAAAATACTTTTTATTTTAACCAAAAAATGTCACTTACCCTACCTTTAATAGCTGTTTTTTTCCCCTACTTACCTTTTTATCTTTATAAACCCATGTGATGAGAAACAGTGATTGCAAAAGACTGTGCATAGATTTACTGTGTGCATCTTCTCTTAAGCCATGTGGCTAACTCTGGCCATGTTTGTCAATTAATTTTCTTATGTGGTCTGTCCAATACAGCAAGCCTGGGTGTGGTGTCTTTGTACCATTCAACAAACTTCTGATGGCCTGGGAGTGATGAAAACATACAATACAGTGCATCTGATAAAGCTGCCTGTCTGGGTGTGTAGAGGGAATTCAGCAGAGTGTAAGTCCAGTTGAATGCAAAGTGACAGTGATCGTTGAGCACCTGACTTTCAAATTCATTGCAATGCAAATAGTCTGATCTCTGCAGATACTAACGAGAAATACTGCACATCCAATGTATGCACTTTAAAAACTGCTGAATACATACTGTAAACCAGTGGTGGAAAGTAAAGACATTTATTCAAGTGCTGTACTAATTTTGAGGTACTTTTACGTTGCATATTTTGTTTATTGATACAAAACATACATTAACTAATAAATTATGATGTGTCATTATAGGTTAAGCTACCCAGCAGCACATAAAGTAATTAAAATCAGCACCACCTTTACCAGCTGAAATATTAAAGTGATGAACACATTATTACATTACTAATTACAAACAAAAATATGACAGTTAAATGTTTGGTACTGTATATAGTATAGTAGTATATTTTGATGCCGAAATGCCAATACGTTTTGAATTACAGACTTTTACTCTTATAGTAGTATTTTATATATTGTGATATTGCTACTATTACTTAAGTAAAACATCTGAGTACTTCTTCCACCACTGCTAAACTCATCTGTTATCCACAATAAAGTATATATATATATATATATATATATATATATATATATATATATATATATATATATATATATATATATATATATATATATTATACAACAGTTTCAGTTTTTTTCTTCTACTATAAATCTTGTGAGATGCAGAGAGAAGATAATAAGAGCCTGAGCAAAGTACACAGCCCAATTAATTCAACACAGATTTAGTTTGCTTTACAAACCAGTAACTGCACTGAATGTTCCAAAGAAAACACTGGCTGGCACTAAAGGTGCATCATATATATCATCACTTATAAACACTGCTGTCTCAAGAACCTGTTGAGCGATGTCAACTCTTGAATTATTGTTTCCACCAGGAACCACACTCAGAACCTCTGCTTTAGAGATTTTCGCCCCTTGCAAATAACTCACAATAATATGCCTGCCAAAACATAGTGTTTAGCCTGCTATCCAGAAGACAAAGGTACAGGCCTCTTTTCACAGCATTCAACGTGCACGTGTCGTGTGTGTGTGTGTGTGTGTGTATGTGTGTACTGAATGGCATGTACAAGAAGAACGTTGATTTAAGTGACTGAACGTGACATGGTTGTTGGTGCCAAACACGCTGGTCTGAGTATTTCAGAAACTGCTACTGGATTTTCATGCACAACCATCTCTAGAGTTTAGAGACAATGGTACGAAAAAGAGAACATATTCAGTGAGTGGCAGCTACACTATGTGGGCGAATATTCCTTGTTGATTCCAGACTGGTTTGAGCTCATAGAAAGGCATCAATAACTCAAATAACCACTCGTTACAACCGAGGCATGCAGAAGAGCAGGAAAAATAGAACGTTTCTGCAGCGACATTCAGATGGTACAGTAGGGTCAGAATTTGGCAACTACAACATGAAGGAATGGATCAATCCTGCCTTGTATCAATGGTGCAGGCTGGTGGTGATGGTGTAATAGTGTGGGGGATATTTTCTTGGCACACTTTAGTATGCCATCATGCCAATTAGTACCTATTGAGCATCTTATTGAATCTACTGTATGTCATAAAGGATTATGGCAGTTCTAAAAGCAACATGGAGTGCTAGCAAGGCTGTACCTAACTGTTGTATATCACTGCTTCTATGCTTCTGCAATGTCCACGAAGCTGAACAAAAGTACATTTTACTCTTACAGTATGTACAGGTATACAAGATGCAACAACAATACAGAACCTTGAACCGTGTAACCTTGCAACAAGTCATGATGGATCGCTCAGCATTGATGTCAAAACGCCAACGACAAATTTCCCATGTCACATGTCTTGGACAACCAGTACATTGAAGAAGATTTCACATGGATAAAAACAGGTGTTAGAACATGCTACAGTAGATCTGTAGTATTTAGTGATAAAAAAATCATAAAAGTTCTCTGTGTTTTCGAAGTACACTTCAAATAAATAACAGCTAAAGGTCATGTAAAAACATTTTATACTTCATCACAAAACGGTCTAAAAAGCTATTTTTGGCACACGACAATGTGCCCAAGGCACACTAATGGGTAAGTCAAAATGTTAAGGCACATCAATGGGAAAGTCAAAATCTCAATGTACACCTGTATTCATTAATAGTGTATAGAATTTGCCTCTGTATTGGGAAACGAGTGTGCACAAAGTACTGATATAGTGCATAAAATAATTCATAACTTTTTTTATAGTTATACATTGCAATAATAATGTGTGATTGTCACAAAATCCCAACACACACACATGGACATGGTCTCACACCATTTGAGAACCACTGCTCTATAGTATGCAGACATGTGTACAATTTTAATTAATTGGGTAAGACCCACAATGTTACTTTGAATACAATGATTGCATTAATTGTCACATTTTTAAGAATGGTGGCAAGAATATCTTTGGACTAAACCCCGTCAAAAGTTATGATCGCTGTAATTGCCACTGGGAGTTGTCCCATATTAATTGTGCTAGACTGGAATATCATCAAGGAATATGATTATGGTCATTAAACTGTTGCAATGCATTTGCTGGTGAAGAAATTCAATTAAATAAAAAAAATAAAGTTGATTATGTATTTTCACTTTTAAAGACCTTTTAGGTATGTTCAAACATGCCACCAGCTTCAATGGCAATGTGCTTATGTTAAAGTTGGTGGATCAGTCATGAAATCCTCATCAAATGTCAGTTTGGCCAAGCATTAAAGCCACATGCACACTCACAGGTTGGTATTTTCTCAAAAACACCTTTCACAATAACATTTTAATTTCTAATTTATCTAAGCTTGGGAGTTGCTTTGGAGCAGAAAGGTCAGTGATGTGACATCTCTTGGGCTATCCCTCAATTTAAGTCAAACCTGTTGCATTGTACGAAAACTGATCTGAGATGCTGCTACATACAATAGCAATAACATCTATTACATATACATATTAATATCTGTACCCTTTCATGGTGCATTTTTATTTACATACAGTATTCATCCATATTCATGCCCTTTCATAGCTATTCACTGCAATGCACAAACCTCAAGTCAAGCGAAAATTGTGAAAAAATACAGATAAAAGAAACCTTTCTGATAACTATAATAGTAGCCTATAATGGGCTTTGTTTTAATGGCAGCAATCCTTGATGGTCAACGCTGAAAAAGTCTGGTCATCAAAAGTGACGGACCAATAGCTTAAGAGTAAACTGTTTCTAAAATGAAACAATTCAAGAACTTTACTCAAACTTTAATTGTTTTTTTTCGAACATAGATGTTTATTTGTCTTTCTGCATCAGTAAAATCTTACAGATTTATTTATTTTTTTTGTCAGCAAATTAACCAAAATCAAAATGAAACAACAAAGAAAAAAGAAAAGGACAATTCGGCAGACATATAAACAAAAATATCAAAAAAATACAGATAAATATAGCAAAACATTAGCATGGCACATATATAGTACTTGCACAAAAATGTACACTCTCATATAGGGAAGTTAAGATAACCTATTACCGGGGCCCAATTTTTTAGAAACACGTCATACTTCATCATTTTTCCCCAACAAACTCTCATGCCATTGATTAATTGTTGGCGGTAGTGGTCGAAGCCAGGATGGGGCGATATATATTTTTTGCTACCAGCAGAAGAATATGCAAAATGTAAACCACCTGCATATTTGCCAACCCCTCCGGAACCACTCCAATAATATACACTCTTGGGTCTAACGGTAAATCTATATTTAGGATAGACAATAATTCAGTACGTATTCCCCTCCAATACGTTTTCAATTTAGGGCAATCCCAGAAAATATGTGTATGATCACCCATCTGCTTGCAGTCCCTCCAACACAACTCTGTTTTATTCTTATCAAATTTGAAAGGTGAAAATCATGAAAAGTGTTCTAAAATATCTCATTTTTAATTTCCAATTAAATTCTTTCCACAATGGGCTGTTTGTAATTGTGTGACCTCCGTCACAAGCCACCTCCCATTCCTCATCCTCTATTATAACATTCATTTTCAATTCCCATTTCACTTACATTTTATCTCCAATGTAATGTGAAGTGAGGGACTGCAAGCAGCTATATATTTGTGATATTATTTTGTCATCTGTCATCCCAATTAAAAACAGTTCCAGAAATTATGTTTAAAGGTCCATTGAATGAACCAACAGTCCTACTGATAGTGTTAGCGTATAGCATTACAGTAGTAACAGATTTTTATGTGATTACTCACAAGAACGCTTCCCTGTCTGTCTCTTTAGCAGGTTTGTAGTCATACTGGCACTGCCTGTAAATAATGTGTGCATGTTAGCATCCTTGCTAGATTCAAATCAAATCATTGCAAAGGTAAGGTTACAACTCAGGAATAAAGCATTACTCTTGAAACAATACATTATACTGTATAGTGCTGGTACATCAGAACTACAAGGTACAGTAGTGTAGATATCAGGAGAATGTGGCACTTACTAGTTATCAGATGAGAACTTAATTTTGGAAAAAGTACATTTGACACAATATGCATCAACAGTCAATACTCTAGAAACACACTTATAGCCGTTATTAGTCTAGAGGCACATTTCATCCTAAACATGGATGACAAGGTCACATTTGAATTTAAAATGTCATATAACAATACAACTGTGAACAGATTAAATCTCCACACTGTTCATTAGCACAAATGCTAAAAGATCATATACGGTGTATATATACTATATATGGCACATTATACCATATAGCCAAGTAATCTAATAAACGTAGAACTTTTTAATAGTTAACTTACTGTTAACTATTAATCAGTATCAGTATGATACCATAACTATTACCATTGCCATTTGGGCCCATTAAAGTATTATCTTATTTTCAACAAAAAAGGACCTAAGGCTTCTTCTATGCAGGTATCTGTACATAAGGCAGTATCACTCAAATCGTTACTGTCAGGCATAAACCTCGTACCTCCTTATTTCAGCTATTTTTAATTTTCTTCATAAATTAATGTCCTGCTTTATCATACAAGAGTGTCGCACAAAAGTAGCGTTATTTTAAAATGTTTTTAAAATAATAATAAAAACGGAATGGCTTTTATATACAAGGTTTCCCCCCCGACAACAACGAAATGAGATGATCAATGATCAGAATATCCCTCCATGGGCCTTCATGTTGAGGATTTCTGCTGCCAGTTTCTGGGCGTTCATCTGGTTTGGGAACATCTCCATGACGGTATCCACCTGTTGCGGGCTGAATATGGCTTGCAGGTTCTTGCGGAGTTCCAACCGTTCTGGACCAAAGGCAGCAGAAGATGGCCTCTGTGGCTGCGCCCAAGTATGGTGGCCATGCTCCCCGTAGTAACAACTTGGGATTTGGGGGGTTGTGGAATGGACTGGGCCGGGGAGACTATGGGCTGACCTTGGCTGTGGGAGCCACTGGAAGGGATCTGACCTGCACTTCTGTTGATTATGATGGTTTCCACTGTGCAGGGGTTGGCTGGGTAGGCTGTAGGCATGGCGGATGCTTGGAGGGTACATATGGGGTGAGTAGGTGTCATATCTAGGCTGAGAGTGGGGATCTACGTTCGTGCTATTGCACTGGTTTGCCACAGAAGGTGCCACATGGGAACAGCACCTACAGGGCGGGGCGACGTCACGGTTATACCTGGGTTCGGAGGGGAAGGCTTGCTGCTGCTGGAGCCTGTAGGACTGGCTGTGGCCGTGTGAAATCTCGGAACACTGACTTTCATAAGAACCCAGGCCAGAATCCAGGTAATCGGAGGAGATGCTGGCATAGGGCCGGTCGGGGACAGAGTGCATCGCGGACCACTCACTTTTCTGCCACTGGCTTCCTGGTGTTGAACCAGGTGTGTGGTTCTGACTGGGTCTGTGTCCATCCCTGTACAGCAGAGTGTTCTCACTGACCTGACCAGGATTTAATGGAATGCGCTGATCCAGGGACAGCTTGTACCCCAGCTCATATTCTAGAGAGTAGGGGAAAGGGTTATGACTTGACCCAGAGTCAGACTGAGACCCTCTTGGCAATAACCTGAGGTTTCTTTCCTCTTTCACATCTCTGCAATTCCTGGCATTCTCTCGCAGTTCATCAGCCAGTGAACGATAGGACTGCTTTGCTCGCTCTGGGTGGTAGAACTTGCATTTGATGCCATAAGTGCACTTTTTATCTGGGTAAAACAACAACGGAAACAAACAAAAAACAAGAGTGTTAGGGTTCATCTAATTGTATGTATGTGTATGAGTATGAGTGTCACATTCCTTCCTTGTAACATGAAATGAAACCGGACAATGTGTGGGAGCCAGAAAGTTCCTCTTTCATTCTTACTTCAGATCATTCCCAGTTTTGTGCTAATATATCTTACCGTAAGGACAGAGCTGTCTCTTGTGTTCCGCAGGCAGCGGTTTCTTCCTGAGGAAGTTGTCAAGACTGGGCCCATGGCGACCCAGTGGGTCATCTGGGGGCATGAACCTGGACAGAAAAACAGGAATGTGATGATTGGTGAAACCCTCAAATGACCCACATACAAAAGGCACACAGACTGTGCCCTGTCGTGCCTTTTCCCTCATTATCCACCAGTTGAACAAAAGTCACATATGGGATGTTTGTCTGCAAAATGCATGAATTGTAGGAACACTGAGAATGGCCAAAACAGACAGAATTAATATAATGAAGTAATTGTCTCTATCGATGTGGGTTGCATTGTAAATACAGTTTTTTCTTTAGAGTACGAAAACCATCAACAATGAACTTACATGTCCCTTTAACTAAGGAGGAAAGATAACTAAGAAAAGCAAACTGCTTACTTGTCATTGACAAAAGAATACATGAGAAGCCTCTCCTCAATGCATTTCTTCCACTCAGGTCTCTCCCCTTGGAGGTCACGGTAGGTGTCATTGGACACGATCACGCCGTCCGACTCATACGCCAGCTTAACGATGAAACGGTCATCGTAGCAGACCACCCGTTTACCACCAACACGGCGTGATGGCGTGAAGACAACTATCTTCCTCTTTTCAAGCTCTGTCAGTATGTGTTGGTCTATGAGGACAAAATGTAATGCCATTAGAGAAAAACATTAAATATTGGTACATGGCGGTAACAAACTATTAACTTTTTTTGGGGACAAACATGTTTGTCAATGTTGAGGTACTGTATAGTGTGTCGACATTTTGGATATCTCCCCCCCCCCCCCCCGTTTTTTATAGATCGTTAATCATTCAATGCGGTTCACCATTAATCTCAATTATGTTGAGTCTTTTGCTGCAACTTGCCATGCAAAGCTGGTATTTTCAACATTGCATAACTTGCACAACCAAACATTCAAACTGAAAAGACCATATAGGGTACAAAAACAAGACAGACAGTACATATTCAGAGGAGCCTTGGCAATCACGCATACAACTCCAGGGAAGAGACTGGAGGTATTACATCACCTGTACAAACAGCACCAGTCATTACTCCCAGTATGTACATTATATCACATTACTGAAGCTGCCAACTTAATAAATGAGAACATAATAATACAAAGGCACTTGTGTGTACATCGTGATTAATATAGATTCAAATCCCACTGAAAATAAGTTTAAATTCATTTGATATGGATATTCTGAGAGGCTCAATAGGGCTTTGGTAGCGGCTTCTACAAAGTACTTCCTCTGTTCCCTCTGTTCAGGGCGACAGTCTCGGTTGATCAACAGCAGTAAAATACACTCAAATGCCAGTAAAGTAGGTGAGGGGGAAACAAAAACCCACACACAGCTGAACTTCCTGCTGGGGGTTTCCCGGGAATGACTGCAGGGTTATTCTTACCTCCTGTTGAGACGATTGAAAATAGAACCTTTGGAACTCTCACCACACCCAAACTTTAGGCTTGTTAAATCATGAAAGGCATAGACACAAGGTGATGATGCATCAGTTTGAAAAAATGCTGGTCCAGCCTTTTATTATTATGTTTTGTTTAGGCTTGAATAATCGCCTTCATGGTCAATATAGGGTTACTGTTCTATCTAACGATACAGCATAGGTGGAATAATAAGGTTTTACGATACTACCACACCTTAGGACAAAATACCAAAGACATTTGTCAAGAATGAAAAGATGTTTGGACAACCTTCCTTTATACACTGTTGGCAGAGACTCTAAAAAGACAGGTGTAAATGCAATATTAATGTTCTAGGTTTTGAAAAATGCTCAAACATAGATTGAGTTACTAAAGTTTATATTAACATAGTAGCTAACTGGTCAACTTATCCTTCATCACATTTGCAGTTTTCACACCCAGTGTCTTAGGCATCAATTCAATAGTTTGCCTTACTGACACATTGATAAGTACTGTATACAGTTTCTCAACAATAGTTATCATGGGAACCTCGGTCTACTCAAGTCAGATAAATGACGCAGCCCTGAGAGCAGTTGTCAATTCTTCTGTCCGTTATACAATCAGACAAAAGCGAGGATGTTCGAAAAGTGTTAAAAAAATAAAATCAAACCTGAACAGTAGTAGAATGTGATGCACCCTACAAACTAGAGAACCCCGGTTCAGACTAAGGCAGTGGTTCCTGGGACCCAAACTAGTGAAAATAGCAGATCTACAAGCTCACAACGCGGCGCAAAGCGACGCATTGTGAGCTTGTAGATCTGCTATTTTCACAACTTCTTAAACATTATATGTCCTCACCTTTGATAGGGGCATCAGGTCTAGGCTGCTCTTTGCGCCAGGTGGGAACAAACACTGTGATGGTGGCGTGCCCTCTGTCCAGGAAGTAATTAACTGCCAGCTGGATACCACGGCAGGAGAACACTTCCTTGTTGCCATGACTGGAAAAGAGAGAACATTACAGTAAATGACTAATAAGCATGTGCTCTATCTCAGCGACTCCCAACCCATGGGCCGCGGCCCCACTGGTGGGCCGTGAGGATATTTCAGGTGGGCCCCCCCAAATAATTGGCACTAAGATTTTAACCCATTCTATCCGGGAACGCATGTCTGTCATTTTAGATTTCTTTGGCTATTCAAAAAGTCTTCTAAATAGAAGACTTTTTGAATAGCCAAAGAAATCTAAAATTTAGAGGACTTTCTAAAAGCCTAACCGTTTTTTGAAAAAACCTTATGTTGCTATATCAGTGATTCTCAAACGTTTTCATGTCAAGGACCCCCAAAATAATATGTATTTGGCGGTCCGCGGACCCCCATCTCAAAATATTTTGTTCCAGGGACCCCCAGAAGCAAAGATTTGAGTTACAAATGTTTGCTTTAGAAAATATATATTCAAAGATTTGCACAAAGTTTCATAATTTTTCAAAAAGAGTGACAGAGATGCGTTCCTGGATTGAATGGGTTAATGATAATATAACATTCATATTAAAACATGTACAAATGTCATGGTCTTTTTCTTTAAAACTTTGGGAAAAAAATAACTTTTCTTTGTGATGCCGATAAATACGAACTTAAAGTTCCATTGGCCCAAGCCAGAACACAAACGATTGATTGGCTTTTAAAAATAAAAAAAATGCTCTGAAAATGCATTCAGCCCACCTATCTGACCACTTGACTGCCATGTCAAGTGGTCAGATGGGTGGGCCGTGAACGCTTTTGAGATTTTCAGTTGGGCCCTGGTCCAGAAAAAGGTTGGGAACCTCTGCTCTATCCATCTAGCATTCCGACATACAGCTTCAATGTGCACCGCTTTGGCAGAGATTGCACAAGTCTCTGAAACTCTACTGGAGGGATGGATCACCAGTCTAAGAAAAAAATATTCCCTCATTTGGTGTATTGATGATGATGGTGGTGGATAATGCTGTCTAACACAGGGGTCTTCAACGTTTTCAGGCCAAGGACCCCCTAGCTGAGAGAGAGATGAGGCAGGGACCCCCTCTATATTGTATAAAAGTGTGTTTCAGATCAACTTCTCTTTTTTCCCTCTACACCTATAACTCTTTGCCAAAAATAGCCGATCTACAAGCTCACAACGCCTCGCAGCACGAGGCGTTGTGAGCTTGTAGATCTGCTATTTTTGGCTAAAGTTCACCTCAGAAAAGGGATGCTAGGGTTCAAGTGGTTAATGTAAAACAAAAAAAAATCCAAAAAAAGACCCCCTGTAGTAACTCTGAGGACCCCTTATGGGTCCCGGACCCTCTGTTGAAGACCCCTGGTCTAACATGTCGGTCCAAAATGTACCGTTCTCCTGATATATGCCACACACACGCACTCGCCCACTTGATGAGAATATGGTGAAGGATGACTGATCTGACCATGCCATGACCAGTCATGGTTTTTGCCCCACACTGAACTCTTAACCCATTCAATCCGGGAACGCATCTGTGTCATTTTAGATTTGAGCTATAACCTATAACCGTTATTTTATACTTTGGCAATTCAAAAATAACAGATATACAAGCTCATAGCACGGCACAGAGTGCCGCGCCACGAGCTTGTAGAGCTGCTGTTTTTGAAAAATCTTGACAATTTGTGCAAATCTTTAAATACATATATATTTTTTAAACAACATTTTTAACTCAAATCTTTGCTTTTGGGGGTCCCTGGAACAACATATTTTGATAGGGATCGGCGGCCAAAAACATGATTTTGGGGGTCCTTGACATGAAAAAGTTCCACTGATATAACAACATATGTAATGTTTAAAAAAAAAAACTGTTTCAAAAAAAGGATTTGCACAAATGTTCATGTTTTTTCAAAAATAGCAGATCTACAAGCTCAAAGGTATGAGCTTGTATATCTGCTATTTTTGAATAGCCAAAGAAGTCTAAAATGACAGAGATGCGTTCCCAGATTGAATGGGTTAAAATGTGCATTTGTCTTTGTAATGAGGGGTTTATGCACTACAGACCCTTCTATAACATCCCTCTCTAGTTGTCGATGGCCTGTTCTTGCTGACACATTCTGATCACGTCCTGCATTGACATTCTTATTTACCTGAGGAAGAGTTGCTCTTCTGTTTTTTTCTCTAGCCATCTTGATCCAAAATCGATGTCAACTAGGCCTGCTCTGCATTTTTATACATGCCACAGAGCATGACAGCATGTTAATTGCGTTACTCCAGTGTATGGAAGCATCTACATTCCAACTCATTTAGACAGGTTTTTCCTTTAATTTGTCAGCAGTCACATATTGACATTGAAATAATGAAATGGTCAAAGTGCTCACAACTTCAAAAGATTCTAATCTTTATACTATCTACAGTACATACTGCAAAAATAAAACAGAAATGTTTTTTTTTATCTCGCTAGTAATTAAATGACCTGTCAAGAAGATGCACGCAAGATTTGCACACTCCCTCTAATCATGTTAGAATGTTGAGCTTGTGTCTTATTGGAAAGGGATCAGACATACAATTCAAATGATGCAAATACCTTGAGTGAACTCTGTGTGAATAAGCCTGCGGGCCGTTTGAATGTATGCATTGCAGAGCCTCCGCCAGGCAGGGACTTGGAGGTGTGTGTCTGAGATTTGCATACTGAAGCAATGACCTTAACAAAAGCATGCAGAGGCAGGTTTGACGTGTCTTCTTACCGGTATTTTTATGTCCAGCAGTATAAGACGTTGGAACACGTAATGACAGCCTGGGATGTTTACTCCTAGTATAAACATTGCAGGCCCAGAGACAGGTGTAATCATAATGCATCAAGAAAGCATCCAGCAGAACCAAACAAATTGGAATTGCGATGCATTCCATTGCAAGTGGATTATCAACAAAAGGAATGACTTATTGGCGAGTACGTGTGTATGAGAATGCGAACTTAACCACATGAACCCTACCGTATTCTGGGCATTTCATAATGGGCAAACACTCGGTGAAAATAGCAGATCTACAAGCTCACAAATGCATCACAACGTGACACATTGTGATTTTGTAGATCGGTTATTTTTCGTGAACCAATTTGGTGCAGAGGGGGGGGAAAAGGAGGGGAGTGGGGACCAAGTATTAGGCCCCCTGGGGGACCCTGGTCAATTAAGCATAAAGGATTTAAGCGGTTAAGCTAAAGCTAAGCTACTGTATTATATGTCATTGTTTAAATTGCTCTACACAGTGATCACGTGAAATTTACACAAGCTCACCTCATGGCAACGTTGCTGCCGTCGATCACAATGGGTTTCAGTTCAGTGTCTGTGTCACTCCTGTCCTCCTGCTGTAATGGTAGGGGTGGTGGCGGTGTGGCTCGTCTATGGGGCCCAAGGACCAAAGCAGGGGCGACTGGAGGATCTTTGTGTTCTCCTGTGCCCCGCTCGTCACTGTTGGGATTGGGGAGTGGCACGGAGGAGCCACTGGTTCTAACCAGCTCCCCTAGCAAAGAATTTGTGTCTGTACTTAGGCCCAGCTTTGTTAACACATGCCTCACATCTGTCGCAGAGTAACCCAGCTTCCTGAAGAAGTCCACCCTGACCTGGAGCTCACAGCTGTCTGGATCCGGTTGACCCAAAGCAGGGTCCTGGCTGCTGCAGCAGGCCTGATCCATTCTGGAGTGTCTGAACCGGGCTCTGCACTTGCTTCATCAACCGGCAGGGGGGGGACTTATTGCATTTGTCTTGGGATGATACTCATGGCAGGACTTGAGAGAGATAACAGGCGATTAGTAGGGCAGTCATCATCATGACATTTTAGATGAAGATTAATTGACATGCAAATAATTGCAGATATGACAAATAACTTAAGGATACACAGAAATGACTGACAATGACTGGTACCAATACTCAAAATAATTAGGGCTGATCCCCCCCCCCCCCCCCCCCCAAAGAAAATAGCAAAAAATAGCATCTACAAGCTAACACGCCGCAGTGCGATACGTTGTGAGCTGGTAGATAGGCTATTTTTGCTACTTTTCAAAATATAAATTTACACAGATGATTGGAAACAATTGACGAGTATGCTAAATGATTGTGATTATCTCAAATAATTGCAATCAGGCGATTATGAAATAATTGTGACAGACCTAGCGATTAGACCACTGGTTTTCAAAAGTTTTATTCCCAAGTCACACTGTACGACTGTATGCATAGCAAAAATAGCTGATCTACAAACTCAACATTTTGCAACGTGATGTATTTTGAGGTTGTAGATCTGCTGTTTTTGCCATTTTTGAAAATGTGTGAATAATATTAAGAAATACATTTACATTTTCACCTATGACAACATGACCAAAATAGTGACGCAAGGTTGAAAGTAGTTCAAATATATGTTTCTTTGTGTATAGAATTTGCCTCTGTATTGTATGCACATAATGTATGCAAGTACTGATAGTAAATAAATAAAACAATGATTGAAAACTTTTTGTACAGTTGTATACATGATTCTGAAGTAATAATGTGTGGTTGTCACAAAATCTGAAGGCATATTTGGACTTCAGATTCTCAGGTACACCAGTGTGGCTCTGCTCGTCACATATTTTGGGAACCACTGGTGTAGGGGCCTATTTGACATCATGATGTGTTGCTGTCGGGGCGGGAAACCTCTTATCTCCATATCATAACTTTTTGTGCTTTCCTAAATTATTGCCCGGCTTGATCATACTACAGCGTCACACAAAAGCATCAAAAGTAGCAGATCTACAAGCTCGAAGCGCGGAGCGAAGCGACGTGTTTTGAGCTTGTAGATCTGCTACTTTTGAATTTGAATCCTGAAAGTAACAGTATTGAACATATGAGGTTTCCACCTGACAGAGCTGATAGGTGAAACTGTGAAAAACGAATGCTAGCATTAGAAGTGTGACATTCATAAAGTAATGTCAAGCTTGTGTGGGTCTGTTTATATGACAAGGCTTACAGCAGGTCTAGTTTACTCAGCTCTGTTCTCAGAATCTGATATAGGCACAATGAGTGAATCAACCAAATGTTATAATAAACACATTTAACCAATAGCAGCAGTAGAGACAAGATGGTATTGTCTACGATCTAGGTCAGTGGTTCTCAAAGTAGGGTCCAGGGACCAGGGTTCCTTCGGGAGGTTCTAAATGGACCCTTACAGGTATGTAACTCTGAGACGGGTCCATTTGGTCCCATTTGTACACTGTTATGGGGGTCCTTGAAATTAGAAAGATAGACAAATAGATAGACCTTTGCTTCACTTGAAATATTGTAATACCAAAACTGTAAATTAGTGACTATTCCGAATCTATTTTTCATGAAGAATTCAGATATTTAGACAATTTAATTTAAAACATATCAAACATCCTCAACATATTTCATATAGGGTTCCCTAGGACAGAATCATTTGAAGTGGGGGTCCATAGCCTAATAAAAAATGGCAAAGTTTGACAACATCTATAGGCCGATATCATTTTAAACTGCATTTGCTGTATTTTGCCCTCTTTTGAACATCTCTCAAAAGATGGCAGAGCCGGCACACCAGAGTGGAAAAACGTCTTTATTTGGCTGACAACGTTTCGATCCTGTTGTGTGATCTTTATCAGGTCATGTGATAATGCACACCGTTTTTTTCTTTATAATGCAGTGCCCCAATTACAGTGGTGGAAAAAGTACTCGCATTTTTTTTTAACTTATAAGCAAAAGTATCAATACTGCAATGTAGAAATAGTCTCGTAACTAAAATTTTGAAATAATTGCAGTGGAGTAAAAGTACAACATTTGCCTCTGAGATGTAGTGGAGTAGCCTAATGCTCCAGTAAAGTAAAAATACCTAAAGATTTTACCTAAGTACAGTACTTGAGTAAATGTACCTAGTTACACCACTGCCAAATTGTCATCCCTAATCCCTATGTTCCCCGGGGTTCTATGTAATAATGACAGCTGTCAGAAATACAAAACAAAGTGGCCATGATCTCTTAGTAATTACAAAAGGCTGCTGGGTTTGCTCATTGTCATAAGATAATAGCCAACAACCATATAGGTTGTGACTGAGCTCATATAGGAGCTTACATACAACCTATAGGTTGGCTATTTTCAAATCACAACATGTTTTTGTGAGCATTGTAGGTTTGCTATTTTCGTTGCGCGACACCGTCGTACGCCCGCAGCATATAAACGCAATAGTTTCCTGGTTTTTAGACAGATCGGGCGTTAAGGACCGACTTTTCCTCTACTGGTCCAGTTACAACGTACTGATAGGATTCATACTGTATGTACCTGACAGGCTACAGGTGACACAGGAAGCCCCGGCTTCCCACTGTCTGTGGGACGTGATGAGAGCAAAAACAATGTGATAGTCCCTGGACAAATGGTTGTTTATAGGCAGGTATAACTCACCTTGACGTCTTACAGCCGTTGTTTCTCTTCTTGTTCATTTCGAGGTAACTTATTGCCTTGTGTTTCGACATACAGTAAGTGAGTGACTGAGTGAGTGAGTGTGAGTGCCACGGGTCTTACTTTTTTTTAGCACCTCCCTCCTCTTAGAAAATCATTTCTTCTTGCGTTCTTCCTAGTCTCGACGTAGAGCCTGTATTTGCATACTTCAGAGATAAGATAACAAGCTCTGCTGCCCTTGAGCTGCCTTGCCTGTCAGCCACCACCAACCATCAGTGGTGGAAAGTAACTAAGTACATTTACTCAAGTACTGTGCTTAAGTACATTTTTTATTTTATTTTACTGGAGTATATCGAATTTTCAGTACTTTTACTTCTACTCCACTTCATATCAGAGGAAAATGTTATACTTTTACTCCACTACAATTATTTGAAAACTTTAGACTTTTAGATTTGTATTATTATTACAAAACATACATTAACCACTTCAGACCTATATACATTTTGGCCATTTGAAAATAGCCGATGTACAAGCTCACCAACTTGTCATGATGCAATGCATTGTGAGCTTGTAGATCTGCTTGAAAAAGAAAAAAAAAAGAAGGTGAAAACATGTGAAATGGGACATATTCTGCATAATGACTACTTTCTACTTTTGGTACAGTAGCCTACATTTTTATACTAATACTTTTGTACTTTTGCTCAAGTAATTTTTGAATTCCGGACTAAACAGTAAACAGTATTTCTACACCACAACAGTATTGATACTTTTACTCAAGTAAAAAAATTAGAGTACTTTTTCCACCACTGCCTTGAGCTTCCTGGCAGCCAGCCATACTGTACCTTTAGGCTACTTAGCTACAGACAGGCCTACACTACTTAAACACTGCTGTGACAGACAGTTCGTATGTCAGTCTTTTATTACGTGTCAGTTTACTTGCGACTATAACATTACATTGACACAGTGATATTCAAGTCGTAGCCTGCCTTCTGCCTTTTGTTGCTACTGTACTAAAGAGACACAACCTTTCTTTACCTTTCACAAGAACACGTTTCACAATCATTACTTCACGGGGAGCACTGGCAGTTTTTGGCCACTAGATGTCACCCTTGCCCCATTTTATTCTGCTGGTTGGTCAAGCGTTGGCCTGTGAAATAAAAAAAAGCATGCAGTCCAGCATCAATGGCTGGTTGTGGTGTGTGTCAGTGTGAACGGTTATGGCTTGACTGCCTGCTGCTGCTTGTGAAGCTTGGTGTGTGTGTGTGTGTGTGTGTGTGTGTGTGTGTGTGTGTGTGTGTGTGTGTGTGTGTGTGTGTGTGTGTGTGTGTGTGTGTGTGTGTGTGTGTGTGTGTGTGTGTGCGCGCGCGCGCGCGTATGCAAATGTCTTTGTGTGTACATGTATGCCTACCCATGCACATGTATGTAGACCCCCCTCTCTCACTATGACACAGAGCACATTTTTGTGTTTGCGTGTGTGTGTGTGTGTGTGTGTGTGTGTGTGTGTGTGTGTGTGTGTGTGTGTGTGTGTGTGTGTGTGTGTGTGTGTGTGTGTGTGTGTGTGGGGGGGGGGGGGGGGTGGGCATTTTCTTGTGTTTGCATTTAAACATGGCCATTTCAGGGTACAGTCAAAAATACTTCAATGTTATCCGTTTAGCAGCTTCATCATCAGACACCTTCAGTGTGCTTTTGTGTTGTATGTTGTATGAAAAGTCCAATAATCATTAGTAATTAAAGTAAATCAAAAACAATTAAAACTTCAATTTTACATTTTGAATTATGTTAAATATCAAATATCTGAGGAGGCACATCAGTTTGAATGACAACTACACAGGGCCTACTGTATTCACTTGTGCGTACATGCTTGCGTTTGTATAGGCTACATCACGTTCTGTACAGGGTTAATAATAGCACAGGGCCGAGTTGGGACCAGTCTCCGTAGCCTTGGTTAATGGCATGTACAGAGTCGAGTTCCGGAGAGTGGAGAAAGTAATCAGGGCTAGTTGCCAGGCATCTGGCTTCTGTGAGGGCCCACACCGCTGGTCCCAGGTGTCTGCAAGGCCTGATATTACTGCAGGGCAATGAGCTACAGCCAGGAAGGAGGAGTGGAGGCCAACACGCACACAGGAACACCTGCATGTACATACGTATACTTGCACAAAAACACAAAGACGTGCACATACTTACACACTTGAATATCGTTGCTGTCGGGTAGAAACCTCATCCCCATATATCAATATTTTCTTTGTAAATGAATGCCCTACTGCATCATACAAGAGTGTCACACAAAAGATCCACAAGCTCACAACATGCTGCATCGCGACACGTTGTATAAATAAATATTAAAAGAGAATTGGCTAAATGAACAAGAGCTTGTGACTAAATAATAACTACATTGGATCCATTGGAAGAGGTACTTTCTTTTTTACATTTTCTGAAAAGAAAAGGTTTTGGACATTTCCACCCGACTGCAACGACATACAAAAAATGCACACCCACACATGCACACATACACACAAACATGCATGCTCCCCAACAAACATACTGCATGCATGCATGCCTGCCATTCTCTGAGGTACCGTATTTATACACCGTACAATGCTCTTAATTTAACTATGAGTGTAAGAATTTGCCCAAATGGACCTGTGGGGTCGATCTTTGCACTCTCAGAGATTTAAATTAACACAGATTATTTTACTGTGTAGCCATCTTGCCAGCCATTGATTTTATGGGTGGGAGAAGTTCCAAGCACAGTCCTTTTCATAAGTGCACCCTGAAACAATATCAGTAGTATCACACTTGGTATGAAGGACATTTATATGCTTATTTATTTAATTCAACCTATAAAACCTCCATTTAGTGTATTGTAGGCTACAGCTGAGTGTATTGTTTTCTAATTTATGGCAAGGGTCATGATGGAAGGAATCCTGAGTACAAGCACAATACAATCTGGAGTCTGATTTAATTCTGAACGACCGTGTAAAAACACAAAACTTTTGGCATTTACACTTCTGCAAACCACTGATATGTTGAATGTTGACATTTCTGAACCAAAAATATGTTTCATATTGATGTGGACCATGTCAATACATTGTCAAGTATATGTGGGCCTGGCTGTCACAATTATCACAATTATTTGAGATAATCACAATTATTTTGCATAACCATAACTGTTGCCATGTTGGAAAACGTTCATGTATTTTCAGATCACAGATCTCAACAAGTTGTGGGCTTGTAGATCGGCTTTTTACACTATATAGTATATACAGTATATATATTTTAAGTTTGAAAGTATAAACTTATCGAAGATGTCAGTCCTTTTTTTTTTTTGCATATTTCAGTTATTTGTCATACTTGCCATGTGAAATTTTGTTTACAAAGCCTACAAACAGAAAAGCCATTTTTATTTTGGTCCAATGTTAAATGCCAAAAATGCAATTAAATAGTTAATCGCAATTGCCGCTGCTTAGTGGGCATAGGTACGTTGAAAAGACGCCACATAGTTTTGCAGACGTCTTTTTCCAACATCATTTTGACGTTGCAAGTCACACCTCTATTTAACCAGGTGTTGAAAATACGTATTTCTTTGCTACCTTTCATTTAGGTTGAATTTTTATGAATTGAATTTAATGTTTAGAATGATTTCATTTTAAATACACAGCATAAATATTATATATATATATAAATAAATACAGCTTTTCATTATTTCAGAATCCAAACAACACACTGGTGCCTAAAAAACATATTGACAACAGAACACAGTGAAATCAGCTGAATCAGAATCAGCTTTATTGTCACATCACAGGTTTACAGAAGTAAAAAAGTGGGTGAAATTCGTTTTCGTGCATAGTTCCCATCGTATCGTTATTTCCATAGAAATCCTCATCGGTGTGTACTCCGAGGAACTTCAACTCGCTGACCCTTTCCACTGCAGCGCCATCGATGAGGATGGGCACATGATCTCTTCGCGGCCTCCTGAAGATCAGCTCTTGTCGACGTTAAGGGCGAGGTTGTTCCTCCGGCACCAGAGTGCCAGTGAGTTGTTCTCATCTCTACAGTCATTGTTGACGATTCGGCCTATCACTGTCGCGTCGACCGCGTACTTTATGATGGTGTTGGAGTCATGTGTGGCTGTGCAGAACACACATCAAGAACAAGAGAAGTGTCAAGTTGCTGTATGAATCCTCTTTTAACACAATGTACACACAAAAATTAGCCGACCCAAGTTGCACTGATGCAGTTGATGTGGAACTCCGCAACACGAATCTAGCTTACATATGCACACAGCCACACGCAAACGCACAACAGTTGGCCATGGAGCTTTATCGCCTGGGCAACAATGCAATACTACAAACTAATCATAATAACTGCTATGCAAAAGTCATTCGCGACCAGCAGCGTCTCCTCAACAACACCTCTGCAGACCTGATAACACAGAAGCATAGGCTCCGCCAACTACAACAAGAGCTACAGCATGCGCACAAGTGGATCAATGCAACTTTAGGCACAGAAGAGTGGCTTACACCTGAGCCTGCTGCCAGTTCAACAGCTGGAGCTGAATTGTCAGATTAGACCCAGTCTAAACAGCAAGTGGCTTGCCAATGATGCTGTGTTGTCTTACCAATAAGCATGTGATGTGCCAGTTTTGTTGTTTTTTATGCATGTTTTTTTAATTTGCTTACAGTGTTTTTATTATAGTGTGCCCTATGGCATTTTACTATTGTACCAGTTTTAGAAGTTTTATTTGCATGTGCATCTTATTGAAAAACATTGTAACATTTAAAAAACAGAAAAGAATAGTGTGGCTGTGCAGTCATATGTGTACAGGAAGTAGAAGTGAGGGCTCAGCCCGCATCCTCGGGGTGCTCCAGTGTTGAGGGTCAGGGGGTCAGATGTGATGCTGCCGATTCTCAACACCTGATGTCGGTTGGACAGGAAGTCTTGTATCCACGCGCACGCGCTTGGGTGTAGCCCTATGTCTCGAAGCTTTGTGTCAAGTTTAGCTGGGTGTTGAATGCTGAGCTGTAGTCCACAGCATACGTACATATTTGTCCTTCAGCAGCTTGTTGTCCATGTGCGAGAGGATGGTGACGAGAGCTGGCACAGGGCAGTGCGAACGGGGCATTAACGCCACTGTGGTCTTTGAGTATGTCATTTTTTGAAGTACATGAGGACAAAAGCCAAAACGAGAGGAAACTGCGGCCATGGCCTCCATGAAATTCAAAATCTCTCAGTTTCACTAGCCCTTAAGACAGTCTCTCAGAAATTGAAACAGCAGGCTGTTGTACTCATCAACCTGTAACAACCCATGACAACAAAACACCAATCAGATTGTCTGCTGAACATTTGATGCCAAAAATAAGATCATTACAGTGATGTGACACAATACAGCTATGAAAAATAAATACATCAACACAGATGCAAACCAAAACATTTGTTTTGAAGATGCATTTTGCCTACCCCACCTATCCACAATTGTCTTTTAAGCTTCAAGCTGGTCTACAAACAGCTCATATCTTCACAGTGAAGTGAATATAATATCAATATTACATACATCTATCTTCGTCGTCCATTTCCCCCTCGTCTGTCCGATGCATATGTCAGAATGCTGCCCAAGGCTGCAAACACATCAGCTTCTGTGGCCCATTGGTTCTTCTGAACGCTCTGTTGAGTAAGAAGAAATAATTATGAAGAACATTTACATATTTGTTGGTGTTTCACCGATAACCATCCAGCATAGGATTGACCACCCAGTATGAGTTAAAGCCACAAATAATATTGTTTGTAGCTACAATATACTAGTATTTGTGAATGAATGTACAGGCTACAAATGATCCACTAGATAAGCTTCATAAAGTGTGCACATCTTCTCCCCATGCCCTTCATGTTGTACTCGGCCATCAACTTATTGGTCATGAGTCTAGAAAGAATAAATAAATAAACAAACATAGGTGGGGCATAGTTTATTCAGGCCTTTTCTGAAAATTGGCTAAGTACAAGCTCAAAACATTACAGTGACGCATTGCAAGCTTGTAGATTGGCTATTTTCAAAAACAAAATGTAGTACACAAGCACACCAGTATTGATGAGGTGCTGCTGACCTTGTTCAATAAGTCTAAAAGTGAAGAAAAGGCCGCACACATAATTTATTAAAGGAATGCCAACGTTTCGACCAGGAAAGGTCCTCTTCAGGGATGGTCTTCTCCTTCAATCCCTGAAGAAGACCTTTCCCGGTCGAAGCGTTGGTATTCCTTTAATAAATTATCCTGCATCGTGGCTATGAGTGTGCAGCCTTTTCTTCACTTTAAAAAAAAAATTGTAGAAAATGTTTGTGGTTAAGTGGCACACTTCATCCATGTCTAAATAGGTATGTTTTTGGGGACATAAGATATTCAGGGACAGAACACAAATCTGGGAAAATTGGGGAATTCTCATAAATACTGTCAATTGACTACATATGTTCATAACTCTCATTGTTCATTCATGACAATCGTTGTTCATTGTCTCATTGAAAGACACCTCCCACTCTGTAATTTTTATGTAATCGTTTAAATAACCATGATCTCAATATGGACCCAAATAATCGTGATTGTCATTTTTGCCATAATTGTGTAGCTCTAAGACCAGCCTACTGTAAACTGCCCACCCCTTTGTGTTGCCTTTAATGTGCCTTTTTTCATAAAAACAAAAAGGTCTTTGTTAAAGTTAAAGCTCTACACAGAATACATGGGAAACATGTGGCCCGAGGGCCGGACCCGGCCCTTTGACCATCTCATTCCGGCCCTCGAAGTCCTCAAAGAAAAACAAAACGACCCCCCAAAAATCTACAATCTAGACTCAAATTATGTACCATTTGAGTACATACCTGCATTCCATATTTGCCTTGAGTTCATATTTATAACGCATATAATGCAATATGTTTGATAATGTGAGTAATAAAGTACAGCTGTAAAAGTTTCAATCCAATAGTCAAATGTATGTGTGGCCCTTCACTCACTTTATTGAAGTCAGTATGGCCCCCTGGAAAACAATGCTGCACACCGCTGCTCTACAGTATATTCTGTTAGTATTGCTATACAGTGTTTATTCAGTAACAAAGCTCTACCTGTCTTTCCTTGCTCAGATAATACATTTTCAGGTGTACTTTAGATCCCATAAGCCGGATGGGCAGCTTGCGCTCAACTGGCTAATTCCAGTCCATAGCCTCATGGGACATGTATCCCATAGCATTCAAACATGGCTGAATGCAATATCTCCACCTGGCGGAGATAATCATATTGAACTGATTTTTTCAGAATCAATCTTATTGTCACATAACATTACAAGTAACATGGGTGAAATTATTTAATTGTGCAGGCCCATCAATGCAGTTAAAAGAATTAGAGCATAGAAGAGATAAAGTGCACAAGATGTAGCTAATGTGCATAATACATTAAGAGTCATGAAATGTTTGTAAAGGAGTCCATGACTGAGATGGCTCTGACACAATCTGAAATAAATCCATCCCCCTTTTCAAATCATCATGTTGTCTTGTCTACACCTCACTGCTCTATTTCCACAATACCCTCTCCGTACCTTCTACCCCCACTGATGACATAAAAATAATTGAGAACCACTGGTTAAAATAAATTTAAAATTGTGAAGCAAACCCAAATAATCAACTACACTTTAGGGAAAAAAAGACCAAAAAAACGCAAACGCAACCTTCAACTATACCAATATTTACAAGCAGAAAGATAAGCCCAAAGTCGCTTATAATAAGTGGACATGGCAACACTAGTTTCTGGCTCAGCAGTATCGCGTACTTTGTGCTCTTTAGATAGCTCAATAAACGTATACAGTGGACACATCGAAAAGCAACACAGCAGAAAACAATGTGTGATATGTCTTCTTTTATTTTCCAGAAGCAATTACTTTACAAAGGTCTCAGTCATTCAGGAATATATGTTGTTGATGAGCTGATCCACTGGCCTCTCATTAACTCCAATGCATTGCACCAAACTCAAGGCTACAGTCTGGCTCCCTTGTGCGACGAATCTGCCGGCTGGAATTGCATGATAGCTAAAATGACGTATCTGACCCTACCTTCTTTCTATATACCTTGGTCACAGCGTAGCCTATGAGGTTCCTCGTTTCCCTCTGCCGTTTGAGCAGGACATTGTCCGGTTACATGTTTTTAAGACATTGCGCAAGAGTTGCGCCCGTAGAGATAACATTACTGATTCCCCTACTGGTCAAATGTTGAATTGCATCTTCTAATGCAAAATATTATGGAACCGGCTGAGGACAGAGGCGAATTAAATACTTTTTTCAACTCGTTCGATAGCTTTTATTGTGCGCTAGAACTTAAAACATCTGAGAGCATTGCAGAAAACCTTTACTTTTTGGATAAGATGTGCATAAAGGGGTAAGAAACATGTAAAGTGGAAAATGTGCGACAATGTCCTGCTCAAACGGCAGAGGGAAACGAGGAACCTCATCTCGGAGCTACAGCGGAGGGAGAGGTTCCGTCGGAGCTAGTCACTGCGCCTTGAAAATGAGTTGATAGTATTGAGTACGGCTTGCGCGCTGTTGTTTTAAATTCCTAATTTTGTTTAGAACCACACCAACCTATTTCTGTTTTTTGTTTAACCATTTCTAAATAGTATTTAGAAAACTGTATTAAATGGCCGAAAAATACACGGACCGTCCTATCACGGGACATCTCGACTCTGCTGTGTGGCCCAATTGTTAATGTGTCCAACTGTTGTATTCTGTTTGCCTAAACAGTACCTCATTATGATAGGTTAATTACTCATGTTTATCATGCATTATTGTCTGGTGTTTGTTTGTCTTATTGTTATGTCTTGTTGATGTCATGTCTTGTAAAAAAAATAATACAAATTGATATATAAAATAAGGTAAGATGGTGGGACAATGACATTTTGTCTATGTCATACAGATTTCCAATGTAGTTCCATAAAGGTGACCACATGCTCCAAAATTTACCAGTCTTTTGGTGAAGGTCATATGTGAGTTTCTCCAAGGGGCCAAGGGCAAGAAAGTAGAGGCCTGAGTCAGCCACATCTTTACAGAGGGTATTTGAGGAGTGGACCATAATAGTAGAATGCACTTTTTGGCAAGATATCAGCATGTACTGTACAGTAAACAGTGGGGACGATGGTTTCCTAAAATGGCTCCATGTTTTAACACTGACACTGTTATCCTGCCAACATCTGGAAAACGGCTGATCGAAAAACTGAAATATCTGGAGGAATATTGTGATGAATATGGCATGCTTGTTAATGAAAGTAAAACAACGTTTATGGCTTTATATTGGGATCTGATGAAGACAGGCAACCTATTCAGCTTGCTTCGTTTACAGTGAGGCTAAGATAAGTACAACAATAAGGTATATCCAGGTCCTTGGATTGACGTGTGACATGAATATCTGAATTAAAAGAAAACAAACAAACAATCCAAACAAAACCATTTGGTAGATTGTGATAATCATAAATGCATTTGTACACAAATATATCTCTAAAGAATTAACCTCAGAGAGAGAGACAGAATATTAAGTTTCTTGAAAAGAGAAGCAGATGGTTCAATTGATCTGAGAACGTTGCCAGTCCAACAAATCTTTTTTGAAGTAAAATATTTTTTTGAAGATGAGATGAATGAGTGCTAACCCATATTATGTTACAATAAGATATATAATGAGAAATCTGACTAATGAAGGATTCAAAAACAACTTCTATTTATCAAAGAACACACCTTCCTAATTATACTTACTGACTTCATTGCTTTTTTACAAACAGGATCAATGTGTTTTTTCCAATTGAGTTTATTACCAATTTATGATCCCTCAAAAAATTGTCAATCAAGTTACTTGATTGATTTTGGTGTCTTTGATGAATAGTTTTGCCTCCTTTTTTGTAACTTTTACCTGTATTACAAAATAAAATACGATTTTTCTACATTTAACAATAGCTTATTAGTCTGGAACCAATCTGAGATTCAAGATAAACCATGCATCATTGGCTTCCCTAATTAATACTGCAAATTTCTCATGCGACATTATATTGTTGGTGTCATGAGCAAACAAGAATACTCTAGGAGATACCCAAGCAAAATCATTTTTATATATCAAATATAAAAGAAGGCCAATAGAGCCATGACAAACCCCACAGACTAGCTTTGTCCTTTCAGAGTCATCGTCATTAATGGAAACAAACTGTTCCCTACATTATTATAAAGATAGTCATTGAGTCATTTAAGCACGTCGCCAGCCAAACCATACCTCTGAAGCTTTGACATAAGTATTCTATGGTCCACCGTCTACGGTATCAAAAGCTTTGGATAAATCCAGAAATATACCAATCGATTATTGCTTATTGTTCAGTGCATTGGTGATTCTATCAATAAACTGTAAGAGTGGCATCGTCTACATCTCGACTAGCTCTATAAGCAACTGTATGGGGTCCATGAACTTAACTGTTTGCAATGACAGTTCCTTACTCCATGCATTTGCTTATTAGAGGAGTGAGGGCAATTGGTCTCAAATTATTTGGCAATTTTGCCTGTGCAGTTTTGGGCAATGGGACAATGGTTGCCTTTTTACAAGCCTGGGGGACAATAACGAAAAAACATCACATGGATGCACCTGGGACGTATCATCAGTGTTGTAGCCTGGGGTCATAGGATGTTTCGGGTCTCGCAACATACACCCTCGCCCAGGTGACCCAGCCAGGGTTGATCAAGCCCCGACTTACGTCCCAGGTAGCTACCCACGGTCAGTCCTAAATAGGGAAAGACAGGGCCACTCAATACGCTTGTCCGAAACTACTCTGCCAGGAATGGGGGAGAGGAATTGCTGGTACGTGGAGGGGCTAGGCTCTGTGGATGGCCTCCTGGCCGGGCTCCTCCTCCGTCTCACCAGGTCCAGGACCTGTGCATGGCACCAGACTCCCCCGCTCCAAACATTTCATTCTGGTGTGATGGTGTCTTGGCCCGTGGTGGTACTGCAGGCTCCCTTAGCGGCTTGCTTGAATGGCCCTCCTAAAGGCCTCACCGTGGATTTGTTGGGCTTCTTCCTCACGGAAGACACAGACTGGGGCGCCAACCCAAACTGCTCCCGGATGCCGTCTACATTCCGGCTGTCACCCGTCTCTCCGGTGGTCACCAAAACTGATATTAAGGAACATCTGGAATAGCTGGGTAAATATGCGTCCCAATTGGGTGGCACATTTTTTCAGCATTGAGCCCATCTGGCCCGGGAGCTTTGTGAGGATTGACCTGCTGGAAGATTGAAATTACATCCTGTTCCTTTAATATCACAGGGGCAGATGTCATCCCTGCACAGAGTCACATTCATCACTGAAGTCATGTTTGTCAAATCTAGAGCAAAACACTTAACCCCTATCTCCCGATTGCTCATCACAACCACCTGAGCAGCCATTGGCTGAACGAAGCTGAAACTGAATTTCCTGGGATTAATAAAGCAATTGATGATGCAAGGTCAATTGCAACCCCCTCAAGGAACCCTGAGAGACCCTGGACCCCACTTTGAACCACGTGATCAAGAAGAGGGTCTGTGGTTCCAAACAAGAAATGCATAATGCTGGTCGAAGATATATGGTAGAGGTGGACCTTTATAACAAAGGTCTACCATTAATAAAGGCTTTATCAATCCCAGGAAATTCAGTTTCAGCTGCTCAGGTGGTTGATGAGCACTCGGGAGCTATTAGGGGTTAAGTGTTTTGCTCTGGGACACTTTGACAAGTAGGCTATACTGGTCGGGCCAAGGGATAAACCTGACTGACGTCATAGGAGATAGGACCCACATCGCAGACAAGCCATATGAAATCTGAGATCCACATGGAAGGCACGCCGTTATTTGACCCTGTCAACCTCACCACACCACAGATTTATAAATTGTGCAGGGCTGCTATCTTCACTGGTGACGTAATAGGGCAATATGTGAATCTATAAATACACAATTTTCTTTGTTTTTAGCAAACAAAGAGCTTTTTTGCATGAATACGAGTAGGCTGAAGTGATGAAGGAACCCTCTCTTGAACTGGCCCCCACGGTGGTGGGGGTCGGCCCAGGGCCACTGCCCCCCTCTTGGAGCCCCCGGGCCAACGATCAGAGCGGCCAGCCGCCTCCTCCGGGGTCTCACCTGAACGGTTGCGTCCCGCTGTCTCATCAGGTGGCAGGTCACAGGTTTGGGGTGCATAAAGGAGGTATTTTACAACATCCGGACGGAACTATTTTGAAACAGCTTCAATCACCACCGAGAGACCAGCAAGAGATGCAGTTTTATAACATGGTGTATGCAGAGGACTGCTGCGATCCTTATCTATTGGAACTCCAAAATCACCTGCCCAAATATTATGGCACCTGGTCTTTACCTGACGGTCCCAAAGACCTGTACCTGAAGCTAGAGGATGTAACACGTCGATTCATCAAGCCGTGCATCATGGATGTCAAGCTGGGCCAGCAAACCTATGACCTGTTCGCCTCGCAAGAGAAACGAGAACGTCGGATCAGAAAATACCCTCTGATGGAAGTAATGGGGTTCCTGGTTCAGGGCATGAGGATATATAAGGCGTGCAGTGACAGTTTTGACTCCTATGATAAGCGCTATGGAAGAGGACTAGTTAAAGACACTATTAAAGACGGACTCGCCAAGTTCTTCCACAACAAAGCAGGTCTGCGGAAGGAAGCCGTGTTGGCCAGCATCCATAAAGTGCGCCGCATCCTCCGCTGGTTCGAGTCCCAGAATCAGCTCGTCTTTTATGCTAGCTCCTTGCTCTTCGTCTACGAGGGCTTCCTCTCGTCTCCCCCCTCGTCGAATGAGGAAAACAACTCGCCATGGAAACACATGGCCGGGAGACAGCCACAGCCGAACGGAAACGACATCCAATCACAAATGGAAAGCGAGGAGGAGGAAGAGCAGGAGGGACAATGCGAGGACAAAAGGGAGACGGAGAGGCGAGCGCCAAGGTGGGACACGGGCAGACAGAAGATAGAGGGAGTCAGCGAAGGAGAGGAAGAGGTGGAGGTCCGGATGATTGACTTTGCACACACGTTCTCGAGCGATAGCCATGACCACGGCTACACCCACGGCCTGAAAAACCTGCTGGCGGTGCTGGAGCAGATTCTACACGGGTCCTCCTAGGTGTCTCTCTGAGACTCTGTCTCTTCTTGCTCTCCTCCTGCTCTCGTCCGCCGCCGCCTTCTCTTTGCCGAGGCCACTATAGTTCTGAGAGTGAATAAATCATACAATGAAAAGACTGGTTGATTGAACTGATATTTTCTTTATTATTCTTTATTTGTATTTCTTATATCTTTAGTTTAAAATTTTATCTGGTGTCCCACCCACTTGTTGTTTTTATTAATGAACAGAGAATATATACATTAGGAAATGATTAATTAGGTTGATATAAGTATTTGTTTGTTTGATTGTCCGGCTGTTATGGCAGGGCTTGAACACCTTTCTGATGTTTGTAGTTGTCCTTTCCGCAGGTTTAATGCGTCTTAATTCAATAGAAGGTCTGACATGTTTTGTTGTCAGTGTTTTTGGTTCCTTTCTATTTTTCTTTATTTTATTTAGAGACTATCCTATCCATAATTAATACAGTAGCATATGTGAGTATTATTTGATATTATTTTCTAGGGTTAAAAATCATTTTTTTTTACTTTTTATATAGGTTTCAACGATTATGTTGTCCCTCTAGCCATTAGTCTATAGATAGTCTGGATTGTGTTGGGAAGGCCACTATTGTTATAGCCAGGCCGAAGGCGTGGCAGAGACTATGTTTTTCACTCTGTCTGTCCGTCCTTCCGTGTGTCCGTCTGTCTGTGAACAGCTTATCTCTTGATACATCCAATCACCATCCATGAACCCCCCACTATCCCACCACCACCCATGACCCGCTCACACATCCTACCACCATCCCAATACAATACCGCTTACGACCCCGCAGGTTATAGGTCATTCCATGTTCCCTGAGAGTGTAGGTGGATGTCCAACCTCTTCATCTAGTGCACACAGCAGCAGTATGACCAGTGTCTCTTCACTGCTTCATGATGTAAACCAGGATCATTATTATTTTGACTTGTAAGGTCAAGACACTTGTAATTCGTATGTAAAGCTATTTTTGTTTGTCCACAATTTACACTTGTTCAAATTCATTTTACTGTCATTATTGTTCTATAAAAGATGCAATTTTGTTGCACACTCACATGGAGGGTAGTCTTCTTATGTTGTTTCTGTCATGCATACAAGTGTTCCAGTAAACCAGGCTTTATTTTATTATTTACATTTTGCTCTTCTGCTGACACTTCATTCATGTGAACCTGGTTTTACACTTTATTGTCATTCTACTTCTAAAAACGATGACAAGCATGTTTCAGTTTTGCAGTTTTTGCCTCAGAAGTTTCAGAACCACATTGTTTTTGTAAGCTGTCTTAAAAGGCACTTTATTTTATAACATGTTTGTAGAGTTATCTACCTCAGGTTCAGAACAATATTTGTTTGTAAGCTGTCTTACTGTTCTATTTACATAAAACAGTTTCTGACAGTCATTGTTCTCACATGGCCTGATCTTATGAATGAGAAATGATTGTCAATCACCAGTGTTGCCAGATTTTATTAGAGAAATAAGCCCAAAAGAGGGGGTCCCCAAAATGACTAGCATCAAAATCAGTTGAACCACTTTAACCCTATATTATATCGGCTATATTTGAAAATGCCCAATCTACAAGCTTACAACATTACATTACACAAATTGACGTGTGGTAAATCTACTAGATCTGCTATCAGCTTGCTATTAAAAAAAATATATATTTTCAGATGGGGTCAACGGACAAATGCATAACAATTTGGGGTCCTTGAAAAAGTTCGAGAGCCAATGGTTTAACAACATTAGGAAGGAAGCCCAAATTCCAAATAAGCAACCACCAATATTTACCAGCAACATATCATGCAGTCTCAGTGGTTGGAGGTGGCCTCCCTTCTGGATGTGTCGGGTAGGACAACTATTGGTTGACAAGTACGTAGCACTGCCTGAACATCATAAGCCCAAATACCTTCCCTGGCCAAGCAGGGATTTCAGGTTTCAAGGTTATTGTTGCACAAATGTTTGACCTTTTAATCTAAAGTCCCCCAAAATAGGCACAATGCATTCCCGATTTGGGGATTTTGCTCATCCTCCTGATTGGGATACACTGCTGATTGGGATACACTGGCACAGCCTCTCGATCATCACCCTCATCCTCTCCCGGTTCTTCATCAGTTTCAAGTTCTTCAGTTAGTTGTTCACAGTGGTGGATTTCATAGACGTTGTGAAGAACACAACATGCTGAGATGATGGAGGGGATGAGGGAAACGTGTGCATCACATCTCTTAAGGAGACATCTCCATCTGCCTTTTAGGAGACCAAATCCACCGTCATCCTAGCTTGACTGGATGGAAGTTGAAGTTAGTTTGCTCAGGTGTTACACCCCTGTCCTCTGGAAAGGGCACCATAAGCCACGACAGTAGGGTAAGCAGCATCACCCAGAAAGAACAGGGGGACGTCCACGCCTTCAAACACCTCAGTCAATCCAGGTAGCAATGTGCCATCTTGCCAAATTCCCGACACCAAACAAGTTGGAGATCATTCTGAATTCTACATTAAATCTACATTAAATGTAGAATTCAGCAACAAATTTGGTTGCCAAGTGCAACCTGTACAGACATAATGCTACTCTGAGCTCCACAGGGACAGGGCGTAATGTGTGTCCTGGCGTGTCAGGCTGGGTCGCAGCACGTTTCATCTGGAAGTTCTCTACCCAATGTCTGTCTGTCCAGTAGTCGCAGACGTTTTGCCACCATTCCCCGGCACGTCTCCTGTAGAGAAGCAGATTATTTCAGATTATTACTATTTGATTAATGGTAGAGATATGTAAATTACTTGATAATTCTAACAAAAAAAAAGCTTCAATTTATTACTTTGAAAAGAACAATGTGTAGAGATAAGCAATATCCAACAGTGGTGGAAGTAACAAAGTAACCCTGGAATCCCTATACTGGGTTAGGGTTAGGGTTAGTCTATTTTAGCAATTTGTGGGATCGCTTTAGCGATCACACTAATGTTATCTTCACTATTTATTGTCTCCGCCAGGCCGAAGGCATGGTGGAGAGTATGTTTTCGTTCCCGTCACGCTGTCTGCCCCCCCCCTAGCCAAGCTAACATTGGTCAAGCTTCACGTGACACGTGACAATATGTTGTCACCAATGCTTTTGATTGGCTAGTGAGACGCATGACGAAATAAAATCCTATAAATAGGTGTGTCTCAAGCTAACGGGATCAAGCTAACATTGGTCAAGTGACACGTGACAATATGTAATATAAATTTACAAATAATATAAATCTCATTACGCAAACTGAAGAAGCAGGAAACCATCGTCTGAAATCATCGTCTGAAACCTCATGAAGAAGCAAAGGCGCAACAACATGCTGACAACATGACACAGCAAAGATTGCTACATTCTCTGGAAGAAAAAGTACAAGGGTCTGTAAAGAACATCGAAAGGAAAAGAAGGCACTGGTCACAGTATTCAATAGATGAAAGACAACATCAACGAGCACATTACACCAGTAAGAGGAGACGCTACAGATCACTTAAAGAACTAGAAGACGTTCAAGTTGATGAAGCTGGACCCAAGGCTTAATCAAGGATTAATCAGGAACAGTTTTACCACCTCGCCTGGCGGACACCTGTGCTCCGAGGAGCACATTTTCTAGTTATTATTATTATTATTCCGCCTGTTTTTTGGGTCATTTCAATGGAGAAATGCCATTTAATGCCATTCTAGTGATGTCATAATACTGATGTCATTGTATTATGACCCTACTATAACACTACTAACACTATCAATACTCAATACCAGAAACATTCTTAGCGATCCCACACTGTTTCTTCAGGAACAGTACTTTCTAGTTATTATTATTATTCCCCCCGTTTTCTGCGTCATTTCAATGGAGAAGTGCCATTTAGTGACGTCATAATGCATAATGCCATTCTAGTGAATGGTAATTCTAGTGACGTCATAATACTGATGCCATTGTATTATGACCCTACTATAACACTACTAACACTATCAATACTCAATACCAGCTCAACATTAAGTAGCGATCCCACACTGTTTCAGGAACAGTACTTTCTAGTTATTAATATTAATGTACAAAGTACATCGAATAGGTTTAAGTGGTTTTCTGTGGGCTAATATTTCCATTGTTGTGACTTCTAGGCTCACTAGGTCTATATCTCAAAGAGGCAAATATTGTAAACTATTTTTACTCCACTACAATTATTTGACATTTGTTAGTGAAAGAAATCTATTTACTGCAGTGCTCAGTGATCGGATCCGGTGTAAAGCCCGCCTACTGTATCCTGTAATTTCCACCCAAGCACCACAGAGGCTATTTCCGTATCCACTCTAAACCGGATCTGCAACCTGCAAAGCGAACGGATCAGAGGCAGTCCAGCACTACAGACGTTGATTTAACATTTATTTAACAAAACCTCTCCGTGAAGTAGTAGATAAACAAAACAAAACAGCATGGATTACGTCGACACAAACACACTGGGACGCTTTAGGGGCACTTTATAAGAAAAATAATTCTTATATTAATCTAACATGAGTGCGTAGGCTATGTGTTTTGTTGTTGGACTTGTCTTTCACTACTTTCACCCTAGCCATGGTTCACATCGAATGGTGCCGAGTCCCCCAGGTTTATAGCGGTGTTCGATTTTTTTCTTACATTGCCAACTCTCACATGTACATAAACGTTCAGATTTCAAATATAAAGTGCTTACCCCCGAGCCACGGATGTTACAAGGCGACCCGGACCGCGATAAGTACCCGTATCTCCCGTATTGTTCAATAAAAATCCAATTTCAATCCGATCGCCGGCCATTTTCTCCAAAAATTCTCCGATACTTTCAACCATGCGACACTAATGGTTGGGAGGTGTATTGCAATTCAATTTCAATTTTCAATTCAATTCAATTCTCTCTGATACATTACACACAAAAAAAGGGGGAAAAAAGGAAATGGCCGGCGATGGGATTAAAATGCTTTTTATTGAACAATACGGGAGATACGGGTACTTATTGCGGTCCGGATCGCCTTGTAACATCCGTGGCTCGGGGGTAAGCACTTTATATTTGAGATCTAAACGTTTATGTACATGTGAGAGTTGGCAATGTAAAAAATATCGAACACCGCTATAAACCAGGGGTACTCGGCGGGTACGGGCTCGCTGGCCACTTTGGCACCAATGTGATTAATCCACTGTTGGATAAATAGTAGTTATATACATAACTTTGGGACTGTGAAATGCATAGGAAAGTGTTGTTAATTGTAAACTGTAGAGTAGACAATGAACATCTATTTTGATATAAAGTTATACCTAAATAATTAGATGTTATTTTACAAGGTGAGGCACATTTTATTTATTTTTTAAATAAAATGAGACATTTTGAAAGTAGCCAATCTACAAGCTCACTTTATAGGAAGATGAGCACTTACTCCTATATTCAATGAAACATCCATTACAATGAGGTGTTGATTAATGGGTCATGTGCCTGCATTATGCAATGACCAGGTGATAGGCTATATATGCAGATAAGGTGTTGACGTGAATGGGTCATTTGTATGAAGTCAATTCATTATTCCAAGAATAATGTAAATGGCATGAAATGGGGGAAAAACACACACACACACACACACACACACACACACACACACACACACACACACACACACACACACACACACACTATAATATTATAATTTATAGCTGCAAAGTAACTAGTAAAACAAATACATTTAGTGGAGTAAAAAAACAATATGTGGATCCAATATGTAGTGGAGTAGAGGTAAAACCATTGGAAGTTGGGAATACTCAAATAACGCACAAATACCCAACATTGTACATAAGTACAGTACTTAAGTTAATGCACTTAGTTACTTTACACCACTGACACATTGAACCAATATTACACTGGTGACATTGCATGGAGTGAGTTGGGTTTGGTCCTGGAGTGAGTTGGCTTTGGTCCTGGAGGGAGTTGGTCTTTGGTCCTGGAGGGAGTTGTCCCAGCCCTGGAGTGAGTTGGCCGAGCCCTGGAGTGAGTTGGGGGAATATTTCTTAAGTCTTCATGGAGTGAGTTGGATTTGGAGTGAGTTGGGTGGTATTCCTATGTCGTTCTCAATCAGGATCGGTCGAACGTCCGCCAAGGCTCCGCTGTTTACCCTTTTGTATACATCGTATCCCAAAACTAATGGTAGATTCCAAACCGCACGGATGTTTAAGGTTTGGTCCGGAGCATAATATTTTAGGTCCTGAGCGAAACTACCCGTTTAAATGGCTTATTTAGTCAGCCTGTGGCCATGTTTCCCATTGTAGCCAAACCGGGAGCAGTACTGGCAGCGGACGTAGGGGGGTTTTCCGGGTTGAATGGGAAACATGGCCACAGGCTGACTAAATAAGCGATTTAAACGGGTAGTTTCGCTCAGGACCTAAAATATTATGCTCCGGACCAAACCTTAAACATCCGTGCAGTTTGGAATCTACCATTAGTTTTGGGATACGATGTATACAAAAGGGTAAACAGCGGAGCCTTGGCGGACGTTCGACCGATCCTGATTGAGAACGACATAGAACCTCATCTCGGAGCTGTATAGCGGAGTGAGAGGTTCTTTATGGCGCTAGCGAGATCCTAAAGTTGTACGAATGGCCACCCTAGTTTAGGGGTTGTTCTAATACAGTTCTAATTGGGGAAAAACGGCCTAGTTTATCTTTTTGGACTTTATTCATATGATAAATAGATTAAATACATACCTGGGTCTTCTTCTGTGCAACAAGCACGCTGACAACGTGTCATTCATTAGTAGGCATCCCTGGTCAGGGGGCCTATCTATGGAACGCCCGGCGCCTCCTTCTCTCCGGTGAATTGCGTGAAGCAATACGCCCAGATTGTTCAAACACCTGCTCCTCTGTTCATTTGTTGCTCTTATTTGGCTTACAAAATAATGATGACGAATTAATGCAATAGCAAGACGTTGCTGCCATTCCATGTTGCTGTTCTCTGAACTTCTCCCTCCCTGGTTCTCTCTTTCTGTGCGTGAGATTGTGTCCAAAAAAGGTAATGAGCGCAAATACAGACAGTGATTTTCCCTCTTAAATGTTAATTTTCCCTCGTAAATGTGTTCTGTCAAATAGATGATGAAGGGTCCGATCATACATGACCTTTTTTTAACCATTTGGTTTTCTTAACAAAAGTCCCGTGTGAACGCTCACCAGACCAAATGCAAAATGCAACAATGTACAGAACAGATGTGGTCCCTGATCCGAAACTTTTAAGCGAACTTTGGGCGTGAGTGGGGCCAACTATTTGAACCAACCTCCTCTACGGGACTCCCATAGGCCGGAAGGTACATCGCGATGTGATTGGCTAGTTGGTTGTTTAGCAACGGCTGATGGCATTATATAGATTATAATATGACAGAATAATGACAGAATAATAATCTAAAAAACATTGACAAAAACACACCAACCACTTTGTACAAATGTGTAATGCTAGTAGTTTGCGGACCACAGAGTAAACTATATTGTTAAACCGTTTAAACCGAAATCTTCCCTGATAACCAACAAGCCAATCACAGCGCGGTCAACACTCCGGGCAATGGGATCTCGACCTTAACCCAATTCAAAGACAAGTAACGGTCCACTTTTCAGACCTACAGTTGAGCAAAGAAGATGGCATCACTGTTATTTCGCGTAGTAAATGTTGGCTTTAACCAGCTGATAGAATATTTCGGGTCACAAAAACCCTACAGCACCACCAGTCCCCAGGGTAGCATTTTAAAGCCACCATCGCATTGCTGCAGGCCGGTACAGGTGACCCTCGTTGCACGTCATGGCACCCGTTTCCCCAAAGCCAAGAGCATCGTAAAAATGCATCAAGTGCATGAGCTGGTGCTGAAGGAGGGTTCAGGCCCTTTGATGGAGGACATCAAGGCGGGACCCATGTACTACCAGGAGGACATGGACGGTAGGGGAGACCGGTGCTAATACTCACATTACTTTATTTCGTAAGATTTCGTAACAGTACATGGAAGTACAACATCACAATACAAGGTCTACTAAACTGGAAGGCTCATAAAGCACTAAGCTTGTTAAAACAGTCACTCATTTCAATTGTTAAATCAAAGAATCAGCTCTGTTGTGTAGGCCTATATACTTTAGATTTGTACTTCTCACATTAATATAGAGCTATAGGCTATATGGTTAGGTACAGAATGTGCCTCTGTGACAAGTTGCCCCATCACAGGGCAAGTTGTAATTTTTCAACAAATAAGAACATGTTTATAAGTGGAGGCTGTCCACAATCATTTTAGCAGTTCAAAATCTGGTTCGTTATTGTTTGTTTAGACAGATTATCAGTGGTGGAAATAGTACTCAAAGGTTTTACTTAGTAAAAGTATCAATACTGCAATGTAGAAGTACTCTGTTACAAGTCCTGAATAAGAAAAATACTTGAGTTAAAGTACAAAAGTATTGGTATCAAAATGTACTTAAAGTACCAAAAGTAAAAGTACTAAAATGTTTGAAAAGTGCAGATCTACAAGCTCGCGATGCGTTGTGAGCTTGTAGATCGGCTATTTTCAAATAGCCACGGTATAAAATAGGGCTAAAGTGGTACATGAATGTTTTATAATGTAATAATTTATATCTACAAAGTAACTAGTAACTAAAGTTTCCAAATAATTGTAGTGGAGTAAAAGTACAATATTTGCCTCTGAGATGTAGTGGAGTAGAAGTAAAAGTATTGGAAAATGGAAATACTCAAGCTACAAATACCTCAAAATTGTACTTAAATACAGTACTAGTACATGTACTTAGTTACTTTACACCACTGCAGATTACGAATACCAGGGCTTCATCAGTGTCAGTACATGAAAGGAACAGTACATCACAGTTTTTAGTTCCAATTCCACGATATAGCTGCGTTTTGATATGGCTGGGTTTGAGCTGTGGCCTGGTGAGGCTGTGGCTAGGATGGAATTATCTATAGCCATTTTGTGGCCACATCATTTATAACAATTGAATTCATGAACAATTGACATTGCTATAGCACAAGTTAGGTTTAGCAGCACAGGACTTTGGTTTAGTTATCAAAATACACCCTTTCCCTCCTCCAATCAGTGCAAAAATAACATGAGTGAAGTGAACATACATCTATGTGGACAAAATGGACAAAATCTAATATCACAATTATGTTTGACCATATATTGTGTTGTGGGTATGACTGGTACTTTCACAAAAATATTTGCACAATAAGATTTTGATAAATAATAATCAGAAAGGCTTATTAACTAAGTAGCAAAGGGCTAATAATAGAACTTCTAGAACAGTAGTTAGGTTCAGAAAATTACATCAATTTACTGTGATCAGGAAAAGAACGCTTGTGTATTTTATCTCAATATTACGATATCTAGTATCCCACGATATCTAGTTGACCATGACCTTCGGCATAACACATCACTATGACCTGGGGAGTGTGGGCGTGCATAAAAGACAAACACTCACACATTACATCAAACTTATTTATATAGTAGATTATTCCGGTCTATGTGTGAATGTGGAAAACAATGCTTGATTGATTGACAATTCAATAATGTGTCCTCTCTTCAGGCAAACTGGCAGAGAAAGGGCGAGACGACCACCGGCACCTGGCCATGCGTCTGTCTAAGCTCCTCCCCTCCCTGGTGAACGTGACCAACCTTAGGGAAGGGAGGGTCAAGTTTCAAACCACCTCAAAAGAACGCTGCAGAGAGAGTGTCGAGGCCTTCCAGGAAGGACTACAAGAGTCCTGGGGGACAGATGGTATGGAGAGGGAAGGGTGGAAACAGAACACTGAGGTGTACAACATGATGGTTTGAAAAAGGGGGATGGATATATTACAGATTGTGTCAGAGCCGCGTTATTATGGAGCCCACTTCAGTTCTTGGCAACCCCTGCTGTGATTGGCCAGTAGTCGCTGCGATTGACAGTTCTCATTTTTGCAACTATGCCTAAACCTAACCTTAACCCTAACCCTAAGCTCAGTAAAACTATGCCTAAACCTAACCCTAACCCTAACCCTAATCTCAGTAAAACTATGCATAAACCTAACCCTAACCTCAGTAAGACTATGCCTAAACCTAATCTTAACCCTAACCCTAACCTCAGTAAAACTATGCCTGCCAGGGAGCCAGTCAGACAGGTAAGGCGGGTCTATATCCTATAACGTTGGTGGGATTCAAAATCACGTGTCAGCGGCTGAGCCAAGTAGGATGTGTACTACGAGAAAGATTTCACTCTCTCTCTCTCTCTCTCTCTCTCTCTCTCTCTCTCTCTCTCTCTCTCTCTCTCTCTCTCTCTCTCTCTCTCTCTCTCTCTCTCACAGAAGTGATGCACTACGAAGTGAAGAACACCATTCTGCGTGCAGAAAAGAAAACAAAGGGGAAAAAGAATAAGGAAGAGGTGGAGAAATACAAATGTGGAGAGGAGATGCAGAGAGTGAGGAGGAGGGTGGCGGAGAGACTGAAAATTCCTCATCACCACCTCACACCAGGTGAGACAGCACCCAATTAAAATCAGTTCAATATGATTATATTAGCGGAGATATTGCATTCAGCCCTGTCTGAATGATATGGGATACGTTTCCCGTGATGCTATGGACTGGAAGTAGCCAATTGGGCGCAAGCTGCCCGTCCAGCTTACAGTGGCATCTACAGTACACTACTAGCCAGTTAAAACACTCCTGTTTTAAGCGAATCCCTTAGTCACACCAACATTGTTCTTGTGAAGTTATTTTTTCTCATTGGTGAAGTGTATACAGGCATGCAGACTGTTTTGATTCCAAAATGGCAATTTATGTGAATCATGCAGATCCGAGGAGAAAATGTGTTAAGGGGGCATGTGTCAACTTAAAAATAAAACCTGCATTGACTAATCATAATACAGTACGCAGTGTTTTTGCGGTAACTAATAACGTAACTAGTTACCTTTTCCCATTCAGTAACACCGTTATAGTTACTGTGATTTAAATGGGTGTGTTACTGCGTTACACACACACACACACGCGCGTGTGTGTGTGTGTGTGTGTGTGTGTGTGTGTGTGTGTGTGCATAATACAACATTGGCACAGGGGAGGTGATCACTGGCACACTGGCATAAGTGTGAGAGAGGCTTTTTCTTTTAAAATAAAAAAAAAGTTTTAGTCAGTGAAATGACATTCAAACTGATAACTCTTTCTGGGGAGGGAGTGTGGGAGAGGTGGGTTATTGCTCTGAGTCTAATGGTCATTACATCCTGATGTGAAAGAAAATATTTCTAGAGAAGAAGAAACAAATAGACGTTACGTATAACCTATCAACATCATTTGGAAATAATCTCTCTCTATATATATTTTTTTAAATAATGTTGTCTTTTTAAAAAAAAGTAAAGTAAAGTAACTAGTCACTAGTTACTTTCATAATTTAGTAACTAGTAAAGTAACTGGTTACGTTTTTGGAGCAGTAACTAGTAACTATAACTAGTTCATTTCTAAAGGTAACTTTCCCAACACTGACAGTACGTGATACTAATCACTGCTTATTTTGAAATCCCACTCAGGAAGTCTGAAAGTTATTAGCTGTCTGCTATGACGGTGTTGGGGAAGATGTATGAATGACAATGACAAATTAACGGATATAACGTTTGTGACTCGCTCAACTTGACTTTTTAACAATGGAAACCATGCACTATGGACTGGTACCTTCTTTCGATCATCCATTGCAGTGGTGACTGGTGAGTGGGTGGTCTGATCTCTCTCTCCTTCTCGTGTGTGTGTGTGTGTGTGTGTGTGTGTGTGTGTGTGTGCACGCACCCTCCCCACATGGAGGAGGGGTTAGATATCTGCGATTTCTTTTGAAGGTAGCTTTGTAGCTCAACACTGTATTCTTTGATTTTGAAACGGTGTAGATTTTTAACTGTTGTTGTTATTTAACAGCCCCCTCAGGTACAAGTTTTCAGCAGTGGGTTTCTAACTTTTTTGCTGGATCTTAGATCATGTTGAGCTGGTCATTTTAAAAGCTACATTTAGCGTTTGCCTCAAGTTTATAGTAATGCATTCTTAATAATTATATGGCAGGGGAGAACCATGCCATCTATGCCATCACCTATACAAAGAGGAATGCACTAAATTGTGTTCTTAAGTACTTAATAACTAAACCCAGTTCTCCCTCTCTCTCTCTCTCTCTCTCTCTCTCTCTCTCTCTCTCTCTCTCTCTCTCGCTCTCTCTCTCTCTCTCTCTCTCTCTCTCTCTCTCTCTCTCTCTCTCTCTTTCTCTGCAGACCTTGTTGAAGCGGCATTCCTCCTGTGTTGCCATGATACCTCCATCAGGGACCTTCATTCTCCCTGGTGTCAGCTATTTGATAAGGAAGATGCTAAGGTGAGTCCGTGACACGCCAGGCGAGGAGCCATGTACCACAACTAACATGTGGAATAACATGTGACATAGAGCTAGAGACAGCACTGACACTCACCACTGCAGGGTTCCATTCCCAGCAGCGTTGGTGCCTCCGGTTGGGCTCTGTACATAATTGCAATCCCAGTTTTCAGAAGGTAGCATACCTGTTTCCTGTTACAGTTAATTTACCCATAGCTTTGTTTGATTGTCTCGGCAGCAGGTTTGAACCTGAAACACCTTTTTTTCCCAATTCAATCTGCTGCTGAGCTAACCAAACAAAGTAAGCCTTGTCGAGCCATGTGATTGATTGATTGCATTTTTTATTAGGCAAAAGAATGTAAAACAACACAGTTACATTTATAATACCGTACTTTTGTCTAAAAGGTCCGACCAAAAAAGTCCTTGCGGACTTGTTTCCGTTGGGGTCCTTGAATTAATTTCATAGACATTGCCACCAGCTGTGACCCATAGGGCAGGAGCCTATATCTTGCCTATATCTTGTCTGCCCATAGGGCAGGAGCCTGTATCTTGTTTCTGGCGTAGCGTGATTGACTTACCCCCAATCCAACCCTTGATGCTGAGTGCCAAGCAGGGAGGCATTGGGTCCCATTTTTATAGTCTTATCTATGGTATGACCCGGGCAGGGAATCAAACCCCTGACCTCCCAGTCTCAGGGCAGACACTCTAACCACCTGGCCAAACCAAACACAGCTATGATAAAATGAACAGGAACAGGAAACGGATATGCCTGTTCCAGAACAGGTAACAAGTCCTTACATTTTTGGCATCACCACTCTAAATAATAGAACAGCACAGAATATGAACCTAAATGCATTGTCTCAAATGTCCATTTATATTAAGTTGTTTAGTCCTCAAGTAAGTTATGTTGTGTCGTGTCATTTGTTTTCAAGTCAAGTCACATTTATTTATGAAGCACATTTTGACCAAAGTGCTGCACAGCTGGTGGCAATATCACAAATACAGAAACCATAACGTGGACGTTGTGCCATGTATTTCTATTTGGTACATTATTTGTAATCATGAACCCATGATTTTCAAGATTAGTTTTTTTTATAATTTACAATCTGTGAATGTTACTGTAAGTCACATGTGCACACACACACACAAGCCACACACGTGCATGCGCACATCCTGACATTCTGAGTGAATGTTAATGTAACACCTCATAATCACAAGTGCGGTTGTGCACACATGCACCCTGAAATTCTGAATGAATGTGTCACGAATTTCTGTGTGTGCATATTTATAATACTTTTTTGCTGTTCAACAACATTAAATATATGATAATAGAAGATAATATAATAGAATAAAAATATGTTTTTTGTTTGTACAGCATGACTTTTTAATGTACTTTTTTTAAGCAAATGGAAGTCGCTATAGTCCAATATGGCAGAGGCACAGCTCTGCTGGTTGTTGTAATGAAATGGCCAATTGAGTGTCCTCTCTTGTTATGGAACCTCTTTGACTACACTTATGCACAGAGCCTATTCACCATATTTACACAGCGGCCATTTTGCTCTTAAGTCAATAATACTTGGGCACCCCGGCGGGGTGGCGTTTCCCAACTCGCAAATATGTGAGAGCAAAATGGCCGATGTGTGAATATAGTCAATTGTCAGTGTTCACAGATGGGAAGCACTAGTGACTCCTACTGGTTCGTCAGGGTGTCTGTTCAGGCGGTGAGGTTCTGGGAGGAGGGATGGTGAGTCTGCGTTGGGAAAAAAAAAAGTTGAGAAATTTAAAATAAATTGGAATAATTTTGAAGTTGTTTAACAACAAAAAACTGCTCTTATTGCGGTCCCTGGCACAAAATCTTCACATACAAGGGTCCACAGCTAAATACATTTCAATTTGGATTTACTTGATATGTGTGTGTGTGTGTGTGTGTGTGTGTGTGTGTGTGTGTGTGTGTGTGTGTGTGTGTGTGTGTGTGTGTGTGTGTGTGTGTGTGTTTTGTTTTTTTGTGTCAGGTGGTGGAGTATAAGGAGGATTTAAAACGGTACTGGCAGAGTCGTCATGGTTGTGACAACACAAACTCCAGCTTCCCTCTTTTTCAGGACCTGTTCACCAGACTGGACCAGAGCGCTCAGTACAGCAGGTCTGACACACACACACACACACACACACACACACACACACACACACACACACACACACACACACACACACACACACACACACACACACACACACACACACACACACACACACACACACACACACACACACACACACACACACACACACACACACACACACACACACACACACACATTTAACATCTTAATTTGCATTCACATTTAACAAGAAGTTCTTGGAACACAAACAAGAGTAGATGCACAAACTTGGGAAACTCAACAACAAGTGTTTCACGGATACAGGAAGCATCGTCTCCTCCATATGTGGCGACTGCCAATTATCACAGACACAGAATTTAGCCAATGCAGGCCTCTCACAACTAATTTATGGACATTACTGAGGCTTCCAAATATAAACACAAGCAGTTTACATTGTAACTAATCTGAGTTCCCAGAAGTTCTCGCCAGCTCTCGCGGGGCGAAGGAACTTCTGGGCCAGAGCCCTTGTATTCGTGGGCGGGATGTGACGTCCGCTCAGAATCTGAGCGGACACGCCTCTTACCGGTCTGAGAGCTGTGCAACTCGTCTAAAAAGTCCGACGAGAGGCAAACAGCAGTACACAACAATGGCGGCCGAAATTTCTCAAGGGGAAATTGCTTCCCGTCGATCCTATTTAGATGCAAGACCCACTGCATGTGGATCCCGCCCCCTTTTCTTCATTGGCTGTTGATTTGAATCACAACGCAGTGGCCGCGCCCCTGCTGTCCAAGCTCCGACGCTAACCCTCCCAGACTACATTGTAACCAAGTTGTGTAATAGCACCCTTAAGACGTTGGTAGGTACTTTAGCAACTTCATAAGGAATGCCACTTCCAGACTGTGGTCGAATGTACCACCCACTTTCAAAATGGTCACTTCTCTACTGTCCTCATCAACAACAACTACAATATCTGGTGTATTAGCTATACAATCTGAAAAGTCATCATTTTCACTTTTTGCACAGATTGGACTTGGCAGTTGAAACACAAGTGCTTATACATTTTGACCTTAACTAATAGATCAACAATTCTGTCGTGCCTAGCAATGTACATTCCCTTATATACATAGCAGCCATTCAGAATATTTGACAGAGTTACAGTAACTGTATTGTGGTCATGGTGCAGACAATCAGGAAGAAACGTATTAGGGTACCACAGAGAAAGATTTAGTCTAGTTGGAAGGACCTGTAATCTGGCTTTGACTGTAAAGGTGACTACTGTATATCAACTGCATCATTTTCGAATATGCTTTGAGAGACGGTGTGATCTGCAGCAGGAAGGCAAGCTAGCTTTCCTTGTAGTTTTAAGCCAGCCCAGTGTTGTTGTTGGTTTTGCTGTTGAACATTACAAGGACCCTCCGTGCATTAGCTGGTGATAAATGATGTTCTGTATCGATAACAGTGGCCCTCACTGAGATCAAACAGTTGGTAATTATGTCCTCAGAAACAACTACAGTGTCCAAGTCAGGTTGAAGCCAGTGCAGGGTTCTCACAGTTCTCACACAGAGGTCATTGAGGTCAGGTCAATCTGATGACACCACAAACCCAGTAGCATGTGTGTCCTTTTTAAGGTTGGGCTTTCTTCTGAACCGCAGGAAACTTGTCTCGCCCTCTCTTGCCTAGCTCACTTAACGCTATTTCATATCTAGAAACAGAGAAGATCTAGCAAGATCCCTGACACTCTTGTCATCACTATTTAACATGCTTATCAAGTGAGCCAGCCTTGTGGCATTATATATCCACTCCACGTTTAACCCATTTTTGGCGGGAACCCCTATTTGTAACTATACCTTTCAGGACGGGAACCCCTTTTGGGGTTCTTGTTGTTATGTACAGTACTGTATATAGCAACATACATCTGTTACACCAATGTTTTAGTTTTTCAGAAAACCTATGTCAGGATTTAGAAGGCGTTTTTAGAATCGGCCTCAGGTCTAAATGGGTTAAACCCACCTAGCCGTTTGGACTGGAAAATAATAATGTCTCTGGTGACTATATTTTTGTCATTTAGTTCACCAAGTGTTTTGCATGCTAGGTGTACGTTGGAGAAGAGGTGTTGAATCCTAGACGGGACGACCTGCCTAATAGCCTCCAACTTCATTAGCAGTGCTAGTGGTGAAGCATCAATCAGATTCAGCCTAACTGTAAACTCAGTTGTAATGTGATCAACCTGTTCTTTCCATTCCCCTGCTATATTAAATCTATGACCTAGGTAGGTGTATGTCTCATGTAGGTCATACACACGAATAGGTTCTGAGTGGATGGTAAACTCAGGGCTTTAGTCAGCCTTAGATTTATAGCAGTGGTTGCCATCACTACATCTCTGGTAGCAACACAATCTCATTAGCATTAATGTACAATGGATAAGTAATGTAAAGACCACCCACCGAAAATGTGCATAGATCATAGGTCGCGAAATACGTTATATATTTACTGCCCCAATTTACATTTGTACATTTACAAGTTTCCCACTGTATGTATATTACGTAAGTCCAAGTATTTGAAATGACGTTTTCTCATGCCAATAAAAATAAAGGTCCTTAGAGTTGAATTGTGACCTGCGGCCGTGTGTGTGAACGTGGATGAATGGGTGTGCGTGGCCACACACGCAAAATGAAAAGGGTCGCCCCGCACGCATTCTCATAATAAATGCATTGACCAGGCGGCCGCTGTAGCCAGCTTTGGCGAGAACAGTGGTGCGCGAACCTGCGCACATGGCCTTTTTTATCAGGACTTGACTTGTCAGTGTTACATTGTCATCCACCACTATAATAATAATAATAATAATAATAATAATAATAATAATAATAATAATAATAATAATAATAATAATAATAATAATAATAATAATAATAATAATAATAAACAAGATAAAAGAATGAAGAAAAACATTGTTTAAAAAATGCATAAATATATAACAATGTATTAATGTATTATTTTCCATTCGGTGCATCCCTACAAAATACATGTTCATTCATCCCTTGTCTGTTGATTAAGCCTTCTGCTTTGATGACAAGATGTTCCTGTGTATCAACCATGGAAGCACACGAGACAGGATACATTTCATGAACACTTTGTAGATGATGGGCAGGAGAGAAAAGTTTCTCCCTTTTGATGGATAGAGTCAAGAGAGTATTTTTTGCACCCTGTCCATCTGTCCGTCCGTCCATGTGTTTGTCCGTCTGTGAACAGCTAATCTCTGGTACCGTTGGCTTGATCGCAGCCAAACTGTCCACACACACTCCATGGATGCCAATTCAGAACCTCTGCCCCAAATTTCACATGGGCCTGTTATAGCTCTGCCAGGAGGCCGCTTTTTGCAAAACACAGTTTTTTACAGTACTCCTACAGATTTTGTCCAAACGTCACACAAATCGGTACACAGTATCTCTATAGTCATTAAACGAAAAGGGTCTTTCAGATTTTTCATAATCCATCCTGATTGGCTAAGAATGGCTTCCTAAATTTGCAGGAGTGCTCCATTTTGAACGAAATGCCTCAAATCATGAACACAGTGTGTAATTTCCATGAATTTTTTTCACGTACATTCCCACTAGGCCGAGGAAGAAATGCCACTCGAAAGATTTCAAATCAGCATCATGATGGTGCTGTAACAGGCCGATTCGTGTTTTTACCTATAATTGCACCGATCTGTGTTAAACTTTGTATGTGCACTCCCTAGAGGCCAAGGAAAAACCTTTGCCCAGCATTTTTCACAACTGCCTTTTATAGCGCCACCCGAGGCTGACTTATGTAAAACACATTTTTGGATATTACTCCTTCAGATTTGATCCAGATTTCACGCAAATCGGTACACATGATCTCTATAGTCATGTGATCAATACGGATCTGTTAGATTTCTCATATTCATCCTGATTGGCTAAGATTGACATCTAAAGCTTGCAGGAGTGGCCCGTTTTGAATAAAATGCCGCAAACCATGAACGCAGCGTCCGATTGCAGTAAAACTTTGCATGCACATTCGCACTACGTTGAGGAAGAACATTTCCACATTGGCCTGTTATAGCGCCACCAGCAGGTCTAATTTAGCAAACCACATTTTTTGAACAAAATTCCTCAAATCATGAATGCAGTGTCCGATTGCCATCAAAGGCCTAAGAAATGGCACCCTTTTCACATTCGCCTATTATAGCGCCACCAGGAGGTCACAGTAACCTACCTGACCTGGCGAAGACCTGTGCTCCGAGGTGCATATATATGGCCAGCAATGTATGCTTTGATTTTAGGATATTCTTTATTTTCTCCACCAGGCCAAAGGCATGTCCGAGACTATGTTTTGCATCCTGTCTGTCTGTCCATTTGTCTGTTCGTCCGTCCATCTGTCGTCCGTCTATATGTCCGTCCATGTGTCCGTCTGTGAACAGCTAATCTCTGGCACCGTTGTCCCGATCGCAGTGAAACTGTGCACACGCACTCCCTGGATGCCAGAGCGGAACCTCTGCCCAGAATATTTCAGATCGGCCTGTTATAGCGCCACCAGGAGGCTGATTTTTGCTAAACACATTTTTGGATATTACTTTCAGATTTTTCATATTCCATCCTCATTGGCTACGATCGGCTTCCAAAGTTTGCTGGAGTGGTCCCTTTTGAGCAAAATTCCTCAAATCATGAACACAGCGTGCGATTACCGTGAAACTGTACACGCACATTGCCACCCTGCATTTTCAAATCGGCCTTAGGGTGTCGCTATAACAGGCTGTTTCACGTTTTTACCTATAACTGGACAAATCAGCGTGACACTTTGCATGCACACTCCCTAGAGGCCAAGGAAAAACCTTTTTTTACATCTGCCTTTTATAGCGCCACCAGGAGGCAGATTTTTGCTAAACACATTTCTTGATATTACTCATACAGATTTTGTCCAAACATCACGCAAATCGGTATGCATTATCTCTGTAGTCATGTGATCAACACAGATCTGTCAGATTTTTAATGAGTCTTTCTCTGTTCAGGTCGGGTAAGACGGTGCCTGAGGCTGTAATGGTGCAGGTGGGACACGCTGAAACGTTAATGCCCCTCTTCTCCCTGCTGGGCCTGCATGAAGACCAAACGCCCCCTACTGCTCACAACTTCCACACACAGCATGGTATGTACACACAACACAGTTACAGTGTTTTTCACTTTTTCACTTTTCACTTCATGAATATGTTATTTGGGTATAGAGGCACACGTACAGAAGCACAACTGTACACCCCCCCTCCCCCTTGTCTTTGTATGTATTTAATCAAAGAAAAGACGCACACACGCACGCACGCACGCACGCACGCACGCACGCACGCACGCACGCACGCACGCACGCACGCACGCACGCACGCACGCACACACACACACACACACACACACACACACACACACACACACACACACACACACACACACACACACATGTGAATCAAAAATATTGTATTTGTATTGTATTTTTCTAAATGTTTGGTTAAATGGATGAATGAATGGTCCAAGCACTCAAAAATCAGAAGGAGAGATTTTAATCTAAAAAGCCTGTATTGCAGTAAAGGTTAAAACACCAAAACTTTGCTGTATTAAAAGCTTTTTAGACTTACTTTTTCTCCTCCATACTTTTGAGTGCTCGGATGTCTTTGTTTTTCCAGTGTTTGTTCCCACTGATCCTAGAAGCACCAACATTACTTTTAGTATTTATTGACTTTAATCTCCTGTAAGCAACTTAGTTGTTTTTCTCTTGTTTTTTTTTCATGTTTTCTCTCTAGATAGAAAGTTCCGGAGTGGTCGCTTCATACCGTACGCTGCGAATGTTATTTTTGTCCTGTACGACTGCCGCCGCCACGGCACAAGACTCCAGATGCTCTTGAATGAGACCCCGCTCCGATTCCCGGGCCTGAAAGAGGATGCGCCACCATATATGGATGTGCGGAGGCGGTACATGGAGCTGCTGGGCCCGATGAACCGAATCATCTTCCCAATCTTGTGGGAAGATGATTCGGCTCATCAACTGTGGATGCGCATCAACCATTCCAATTGACTCTTTTGACAACATCCAGCCAGTGTCATGAATCTGTTACCAGAATGACTCACCAGTTTGTTTGTCCCCCCCCCCCAGGCACACACACATAGATATTGTCTTGGTCTAGTTTTTTTGTCTGATAATATAGCTATGCACTTATTCATGTTCCACAATCAATTTGATTGATGTTTGTGTTGTCTTGAGAAAAGCCAAAGTGGGTACATCTTGATGTGATCTGTATACATACGCTAGTTTTCTATTCAACGTTTTGAACTGGGAGTGATCTCCAAAAAAATGCATGACGAAAACACAGGCTTTCCCATTTCTACAACTGGTTGTTCATATATTTTGTACCAGTGGAGCTCACACGCACGCACACACATGCACACATATATAGTTCTCAATGTGGCCTGGCCTTGACTGGGTCTTGAGTTTGGCCTCTTGGTGGTGTCAAGCAATTTTGGTCAGTTTTCACTTGATCTTGTTTTTTTGTCTGATAATAGCTATGCAATTATTCATGTTCCACAATCAATTTGATTGATGTTTGTGTTGTCTTGAGAAAAGCCAAAGTGGGTACATCTTGATGTGATCTGTATACATTCGCTCGTTTTCTATTCAACGTTTTGAACTGGGAGTGATTTAAAAAAATACATGCCGAAAACACAGGCTTTCCCATTTCTACAACTGATTCATTTATTTTGTACCAGTGGAGCTCACACACACCCACACCCACCCACACCCACACCCACACCCACACCCACACCCACACCCACACCCACCCACACCCACACCCACACCCACACCCACACACACACACACACACACACACACACACACACACACACACACACACACACACACACACACACACAGACACGCACACGCACACACACACACACACACACACACACACACACACATAGTTCTCTTAATGTGGCCTGGCCTTGACTGGGTCTTGAGTTTGGCCTCTTGGTGGTGTTAAGCAATATTGGTCAGTTTTCACTTGATCTTGTTTTTTTGTCTGATAATAGCTATGCAATTATTCATGTTCCACAATCAATTTGATTGATGTTTGTGTTGTCTTGAGAAAAGCCAAAGTGGGTACATCTTGATGTGATCTGTATACATTCGCTCGTTTTCTATTCAACGTTTTGAACTGGGAGTGATTTAAAAAAATACATGCCGAAAACACAGGCTTTCCCATTTCTACAACTGGTTTATACATTTTTACCAGTGGAGCTCACGCACGCACGCACACGCCCCACACACACACACACACACACACACACACACACACACACACACACACACTCTCTCCAAATGCACATTTCGACAATTTGTTGACAATGATTGACTAAAGATTGTGCTTTCTTAAATTAATTTTCAATTACTTTCAACATTTCAGCCTTCTGATGTTCAGGTGTAGCCCTTTAGAATCATCAGGAAAGAAACTGTACTCAACTGTGCTCATTATTGTAGTATCAGTTGGACGACTGCTATTCCTCAAGTGCTTTGGTAACCTTGAGCATACAATGAGCATCCATCTAACCATCATACACAAAGCTTAAAAGAGCATTACTGTCTCAACTTCTTTACACCCCTTCTCATATCCCCACACCCGACCCACTCCCGCATCCAAATACACTGAATTTACCCTAACCCCTTCCCAGAGGGACCCCTGGATTGAATAACTACAAGTAGGCTCTGATCTCTGTCAGTGTAACATCCCAGAATTCTTTGTTTGAGATTTTGGCTCTGTGCATGTTTGAAATGGAGCCTTCGAGACATACACAACACCCTCTCACAAACAAAAAGAGCATCTCTACAACCTTGCCTGCATCAACAGGGCTTATAATTTAACAGGTTCAAGTGACTGATCCTTGCACACTTGTCTACGGCAACAGAGTCATACATTGTACCAACTGCCAAGGATATTAAGAAGGACATAAGGCAAGATTAACTGTCAGTCCTCAGAACTAACAAATTGAGCCATGGCTGTTGTATGTGCGTAAACACTAATATCGACATGGGAGATATGGTGACAAAAATGTGCACTTGGGGTCCATATATTCAGTTACACACAAACAAACGTACGCACATAATGTGGCCTGGCCTTGACTGGGTCTTGAGTTTGGCCTCTTGGTGGTGTCAAGCAATTTTGGTCAGTTTTCATCTCTAATATGTGCTTGCTTTGATTTCATTTACTTGGGTACATTTTATAGTCAATAAAGCTTTAAGAAAGATTTCTATGCAATTTCTTAGTCATTTCATATTTGAGCGCTGTAATGCCACACTTCACTTTATTGCATCTCTGAAACAGCTATATAGTCAGATATTGAGTTAAAGACTATATTAAAGGACCACTTCACCCATTTTCAACCGATCCTCATATCATTGGCGCTAACTAATGCTCATTATGATATGGTACTATTTTTGTCTACTCAGTCTGTCTCAGAGGAGGGCTGTGGACAAGTTCAAAATCCACTTACAGTGACATCATCAATTGTGAATCGAAGCTAATAGAAACTGCAGGCCTTCAATTCCTGGAAAGTTAGCATGCTATAATAAGCCATTGTTCTCGAATTAATAAAATATAAAATATATCTTTATTATTTTATATCTTGTTTTATCTTTATCTCCCATAACAGTGATTCATGTCATAGCATGCCTACCGCCTGTTGCTACTGTAGCTACTAAAGCGAGACAACCTAGTCCTACCGTTTACCTTTCATAGAACACGTTTCTCAATTATGTGTGTGTGTGTGTGTGTGTGTGTGTGTGTGTGTGTGTGTGTGCGTGCGTGCGTGCATGCGTGTGTGTGTGTGCGTGCGTGCGTGCGTGCGCTTGTGTGTGTGTGTGTGTGTGTGTGTGTGTGTGTGTGTGTGTGTGTGTGTGTGTGTGTGTGTGTGTGTGTGTGTGTGTGTGTGTTTGCATTTAAACATGGTAATTTCGGGCACAGTCAGTATGCTTGTGCTGTATATTGTATGAAAGGGAGCTGCCGCCTTTAGCTGTATTTACAGTATTTCCTTGCTTGTTTAATATATTTTTGGCATTTGCTTTTACATTTATTACACAAGTGCAATACCATAACTAAATAAAGTGAATCAAAAACAATTAAAACTTTTATTTTCAAATATCGGAGGAGGCACATCAGTTTGAATGAGGACTACGCAGGGCCTAAAGTATGTGCATGTAGCTTACAGATGGTGTGTATTTACTTGTGTGTACATGATTGTGTGTTTGTATACATCACTTTGTGTACAGGGTTAATAATGGCACAGAGCTGAGTTGGGACCAGTCTCCGTAGCCTTGGTTAATGGCATGTACAGAGTTGAGTTCTGGAAAGTGGAGAAAGTAATCAGGGCTAGATGCCTGGCTTCTGTAAGGGCCCACACCGCTGGTCCCAGGTGTCTGCAAGGCCTAATATTACTGCAGGACAATGAGCTACAGCCAGGAAGGAGGAGTGGAGGCCAACATGCACACAGGAACATCTGCATGTGCATGTGCATGTGCATGCACAAACACAAACATGCATGTACTCACACACTTATACAAACAATATTTACCCACGCAGACACCCACCTAGACACACAGACATGTACAGTACACATACTGACATACACACACAAACATGCATGCTTCCCAACACATATACTGCATGCATGCCATATAAAATGTACCCAAATGGACCTGTGAGGGTCGATCTTTGCACTCTCAGTTAAGTTAACACTGATTAACACTTTTTTACTGTGTTACTGTGCACCCTGAAAAAATATCAGTAGTATCACACTTGGTATGAAGGACATTATGCTTATTTAATTCAATCTATAAAACCTCCATTTAGTCTGTTGTAGGCTACAGTGTATTGTTTTCTAATTTATGGCAAGGGTCATGATGGAAGGTACTTGGTAATACTGAGTACAAGGCACAATAACACCTGGAGTGTTAAAGGTAGGGTAAGTGATATTTTTTGGTTAAAACAAAACATTTTTTTGTTAAAACGTTAAAGCACTATATTCTGATAGTAATCATTGCTATAGCGTGTTTGTTCAGAAACAGGGGTCTCCATGTCTCTCCAGCTCTTTAATAAACAGAAAATACATTTTCAGGTAGGTGACTAAATCTCAGCCAATCAGAAGAGAGTACACATTTATCAGCTTAATTTTTTATAGTGTTCCAGTTCCAATCTTGTCTGCTCATTTCTTTGTGTCATCACTTCCAATTTCACTTGTTTAATCTGTATCCTGACTGAATTCTCCATCCTGATGATTGGATACAATTGGTATCATGGCCTAAAAAAATATTTTCTGTTTAATAAAGAGGTGGAGAGACATGGAGACTCCTGTTACTGAAAAAGCACTCAGCAATGATTACTATCAGACTATAGAGCTATTACTATAACACTTATTTTAACCAAAGAAAATCACTTACCCTTCCTTTAATTTAACTCTGAAAGTGTAAAATCTTTGCAAACCACAGATATGTTGAATGTTGATTTTTTAACCAAAATATATTATATAAAAATATGTATTTCATATTGTGGAACATGTCAACACATTGTCAAGTATGTAGGCCTGTCGTAATTATTACATAATCGCCTATAGCAATTAATTGAGATAATCAGAATTAGTTTGCATAGTCATCATAGTTGCTGCTATGTTGGAAAATGCTCATATAATTTCAGATCAAAGATTTACAAGCTCACAATGTGTTGTGATCTTGTAGAGTGGCTATTTCCACTAGTGGCTATTTCCACTAGTGGAAATAGACATTTTTAAATATAATATATTAATATAATATATTATGATAAATGATATATTTAAAGAAGTAGATAATAGATTTGGCAAGTCTTTATTTGATGACGATGGCGCCATCTGGAGGAGGGGAAAAAACATTGGGCATCTGTACAGACAAACCCAAGAGGCCTTGGACCAGATTGGTCAGTGGGCAGATAAGTGGGTATTCAGGATCTCCTCCTCTAAAAGTCAATTCATGGTATTTGGGTTTAAGAGGAAAATTCCAGCCTTGAACTTCGTTAGGAATGGTCATCCCCTAGAGAGAGCAAAGGTCTTCAAGTTTCTGGGGTTGTGGATGGGTGAAAAGTTGACATGGAAAACTCATGTAGAGAAAGTACAGTGTAAGTGTGAGAAAGTGAATAACATCCTCCAAAGTTTAGCTGGAAGTGATTGGGGGGCTGAGCGAGAGAGAGACCTTGCATATGATATATCAAGCTATGATAAGAACCACTTTAGATTATGTGAGTATAGTGTTTGGGTCAGCTGCAAAATCACATCTTTGCAAACTCGACCGAGCACTGAGAGTCTGCAGTGGAGCTTTTAAAATAATTCATATTCCAGCCTTGCTGGTTGAAATGGGGGAGGCACCAGCAACAGGAGAAACAAGCTAGAACTTACTGGGTTAAATTGCAATTAATTATGCATATTAGAGGAGTCTTGGGAGTTTACAGACAAGGAAGAAAAAGCAACCTTTTTTCACCACATAAAACGGCTTGCAGTTAATTTTGGGCTAAAGCAGAACAATATTATTTGGTCAGTATGGTCTCCTGTTCCTTTCTGGTTTCTCCCAGAGTTAGAAGTGGATTTGTCCCTGTTGATCTGTGAGGTTAGGTTATGTGCTGTCTGAACAGGATAGAGAGAATGGGCTGCCAAGTTGTTTTTCTGTGGGTACCTGGGCACTCTGGGGTCAAAGGCAATGAAATATCTGACGGTTTGGCTAAGAAAGCTCTAAAAAAAAGAAATTATAGATCTGAACTCCAGCTAGGAAAAATGGAGTGCTTTAGCATTTGCAGTGAACAACTAGAGATCCAGTGGAAAAAAAGAGTGGGCAGAAGAGGAAAGAGGCAGGGTGTATTTTTCTGCGCAGCCATCTATTAAAATAAATAAGTGTACAATGAATTCTGGGAAAAGGGGTGACATTGTTAAAACCAGGCTGAGAGCCAGTTGCTTAAATATTATATCATATAGTCAAACATCCAGACGGACTGTCAGTGTGGACAGCCGGAGATAGGGCTGTGCAACATGTCTTGCTCTCATGTGAGAAGTACAGACATGAGAGGAAAGAAAGAAATGAGTCTTTAGTAAGGATTTACAAGTAGCTATCACTGTTGGAATTGGCAGATCAAGGTCTCAAAGTCTTCTCTTTTAAGGCTATTACTTTTAAGGCTATTTTAAGGCAATTTTTACGGCTATTTTTTTACACCAGAGCCTCCAGAGGTGAATTTTCAGCATATTGGAAGAACAGTTTTGAGCTTTGTCCACTTGACCGAGTGCAATCAAAAGCACTGAGAGGTTGTAGTGGGGCTTTTAGGACAACGCCTATACCAGCCTTGCTGGTTGAAATGGGGGAAGTACCATTAAGGTACAGGAGAAACAAGCTGGGACTCCACTACTGGGTTAAATTAAGCGGGTTTCAATACAGCTCGGCAGCTAAATGTATATTGGAGGAGTGTTGGGAGTTTGCAGGCAAGGAGGAGAAAGCAACCTTCTTTCACCACATAAAACAAGTAGCAGCTAACATTGGGTTAAAACAGGACAATGTTATTTGGTCAGTGTGGCCTCCTATCCCATTCTGGTTTCTCCCAGAGCTAGAAGTAGATTTGTTCCTGCTGGACGAGGGGAAAAAAAGAGCTTACAAGTGACCGAGTGCACAGGTACCTAGAGCAGTACGAGAAAGAGTATGTGCAGATATACACTGATGGGTCTAAAGATCCAGTCTCTGGGAAAACTGGCTTTGGAATGTATGTGGAGGGGCGTCAGATCCAGCAGAGTATCCGGATAACAGATAACATGTCAGTATTTTCAGCTGAACTATTGGCAATTATATGGGCTGTATGGTGGATAGAGGAGGTCAAACCGGCAAAAGCTGTGATATGTTCAGATTCTGCGGCTGCTCTGGTGGCTCTGAGAGGGGGGAAATCAAAGGCACGATCTGATTTGATCTGGGAGGTCATGTGTAGTATGTATAGGGTAGAGCGAATGGGATGCAAGGTTGTTTTTCTGTGGGTACCGGGGCACTCTGGGGTCAAGGGGAATGAAATGTCTGACGGCGTGGCCAAGGAAGCTCTAAAAAAAGAAATCATTGACATGAAGGTCCAGCTAGGAAAGTTTGAGAGCTTCAGCTTGTGCAGAGAGCAGCTAGGGATCCAGTGGCAAAAAGAGTGGACAGAGGAGGAAAGGGGGAGGCTGTATTTTTCGGTACAGCCGTCTATTAAAAAAAAGAGGTGTGCAATGGGTTCTGGGAGAAGGGACGCAATTGTGATAACCAGGCTGAGACTGGGACACTGTGGGTTAGCCAGTTGCTTAAAAATCATAGGCAAACACCCAGATGGGCTTTGCCAATGTGGACAGCTGGAGACAGTACAACATGTTTTGTTCTCATGTGAGAAGTACAGCAGTGAGAGGCAGCAGATGCTCGAGGAAATGACAGACCAGGGGCTTAAAGTCTTTTCCATAAAGACTATTTTTACACCAGAGGTGAATTCCCAGAAAATTGGAAAAGCAGTCCTGAAGTTTCTCCACTCTACTGAACTGTATAATAAAGTGTAGGGTAAAACAGTAAAACCCTTCGCCTGTGGAGGGCAGCATTACACGCGTTAGTGTACAGCCTGCCGGAAACCCAAAAGAAGAAGAAGAAGAGCTTTGTCCACTCTACTGATCTATATTCGAAAGTGTAGGTATGGTAAAGCAGTAAAACCCTCGCCTGTGGAGGGCAGCATTACACACGTCAGTGTACAGCCTACCGGAAACTAAGAAGAAGATGTGGGTGATACCCTGTTGCTGCTCTGGGATTTGTTCCACGCTCACTCACCTTCCATGATTAAGTCGATAACCAACTCTACTGTAACAAAGGTAAGAATAATTGTTTAATTTGAAATGAGGCTGTGCCACGATTTTAGTAGGTTTTCAGTTTTTGAATCCTAGAGCACCCTGGTTAAATAAAACAGACTCTACTTATGACGCATCCAAGATCATACTTGAATATTAATGAAAAAGGTAAAAACCTCGCCTGAAAATGTATTAGTCACGTGTCAAAAGAACTTCGGTCTCGTACCGCATTTGGTACCTATCGAATGTCTTCCCAAGCGTCCCAACTAAGGCTAGCCTTCACTGCACGGACAGGAGGTGGGTCACAGATTTCGGATGAGTAACCCGATGCGGTGTAACAGTGCACTGTGCGTTGGCTCCCACGCTACCCACGGCCCATCCTTTGCACACTCATCAGTGGCCTGATTGGTACCAGTATGAAGGCAGCTCACCTCCTGCCCTGTCTGTCTGTCCTGTCTCCGTTCGTTTGTGGGTGCTGTACGTCGCCACGCTCTTCCTCGGCGGGTGCCTGCTTGTCAGCATTAACTCGTGTCCTACAAACTCAAAGCTGGCCCATTGGGCTTCAGTTTGTGTTCCGTTGCTTCAGCGCAGGTATGTCTCGCCATCTAGCTGTTTAAGCTATCACCTGCATATATTATATTGTGGTCGTCATGAAGCCAAATGTGGGTTGTTGGACGTGATTAGTGGAGCTTCCTCTGGTGTTGTGATTGTGGACTTCATTGACGTTTTTGAAGTAGTTTGACAGGTACATGGGTGTCTTTGTGGTGTAGTGTTGTATGATACAACTTGCAATGGGCCTGGTCTACACAATACAATCGTGTAGACCAGGCCCATTGCAAGTTGCTGTACTCTGTCCTCTACCCTGAGCCATCCGACCCTAGCAAAGTGAGCAGGTATTAAATGAGTTGAAGATGTAAGGCCAAGAAGTAGCCTTACCAGTTTGTTTTGGGATGTCTGGAGCCTTTTAAGGCGTTTGTGGTGTTATGGTACCATGAGGTGCATGCAGAGTGCTCCTGTTAGAGTCCTCAAAGTATTCTTACTGACCAGAGAGGAGATCCTATACAAAAATCGTCATTGTCATCCACTTTTATTGTGAAGCCGTCGGCCTTGCCAAGGCTAATTTAATTTTGGACCCAAAGAGAATGGATTCAGTTTTTCCCAGGTGTAATGTGTAATAAAATACGGCTTAACGGCCAGTGCATCTATTTATTCATTTCTTTATTATTTGCGATTTATTGTTTTGGGTTTATTTAGTTTATTTAGTTATGTTGTACTACCGGGCACCTAGGCCTATAACCAACACTATCCTTTAACTCTGGTAACTGTTGATTGAAAGGGATGTCATTTTAATATATTCCACTGAGTTAATAACTACCGTACTGTTCCCATTGTAGGACTGGTGCTGGAGATCCTCGTTGAGACCAGATGACGGCCGCTCCAGTGGTATTGGTAACCCCCCTTTTGCTGATTTGCCTTTGTCTATTTCACCACTGACGGCAGCCCTCGGTTTGGGCTTATTTTAATCATCTAGTATGCTACGTGAAACGTAGTTGGCTATACCCTATAACTTATAGTTATATCGCCTTGCTACATATGGCAGCCTAGCCGCAAACAACTCACAAGATGCTATATAATGCTATCTGGCATCTAGAGTTGCAAGTTGCAATACCAATCCTTGACAACCCATTCATCCAAACAGAAAAGTCCTATCTGATTCTATTAAACAACTTTAAACTCACCAAGATTGCAGCTGTATGGAAAGCTTGGATTATCCTCTTTGTATCTGTCAATTTTTTGTTTAGTGACTGATGATGATGAAAGGTATGGAAGAGACGGCCACCGGCACCTGGCCATGCGCCTCACTAAGCTCCTCCCCTCCCTGGTGGACGTGGCCAACCTGAGAGAAGGGAGGCTCAGGTTTCAGACCGAATACCAGTCATTTCGCCCTTTCCGCACTTCGCCCAAAAAGTCGGACATTTCGCCCGGACACTTCGCCCCAAAAATGCGGACATTTCGCCCGGACATTTCGCCCATTTTTGCGGACATTTCGCCCATTTTTGCGGACATTTCGCCCGGACATTTCGCCCATAGATAGTGAAGCTAGCTGGCCGTTTGTGTGCGAGAATGAGAGAGGGTTATGGTTAGATAAAAGCTCTCTCTCTCGCTCTCGCTCTCGCTCTCGCTCGCTCTCTCTCTCTCTGTGTGTCCCTTTTAAGGACCCCAATTGAAACAAGCCTAGAAGCTTTCTTGTGGTGTTTATCCTTTTAGTTGACCTTGTACCAGTGAATTGTACTGTCATGAAATTGTACCTTTTCCTATGCAAACTGATAATAAAAACCTCAATCAAACTGACTCACATAACAAGAGATCCATATGAAAGCAACACAACAAAATAGGTCAAATGTAGGAATATATATCAGTTTATTGACAAAATAAAGTCACCTACTTTTGCAATAATAATTGCAAAAGTAGGTAATTTCAATATAATGAATCTCGCACAACTGATGGATTATATATTTATAATGAATGCACAATATAATTGCAGGGCGAAATGTCTGGGCGAAGTGTCTGGGGGTGGGCGGGCGAAATGTCTGGGGGTGGGCGAAATGTCTGGGAAAAACGTCTGGGGAGGGCGAAATGTCCGGGCGAAATGTCTGGGGGTGGGCGAAATGTCCGCTCAAAAACGGGGGCGAAATGGTTTTAGGGCGAAATGTCTGGTTACCTTCAGACCAGCTCCAAACACTGCTGTGTTGATAGCATAGAGGCCTTCCAGCTACATAAGCACTGGGGTTGGTATAGTACAGTAGTTCTCAAACTTTTTTGACTCCTGTAAATAACTTCTTTAAAACACAAGCTGGTTCACTAGAAAGCACCAAGGTTCTAAAAATGTAGAACAGAACCGGTTTTAGAACCAAAGTTCTTTAGGTGGAGCAAAGGCCTCTATGTCTCAGAGGAGGTCTGTGGACAGTTCAGAAACTCACCAATGACATCATCGGCGACGGGTTTGGTCATTTCAAACAAGATTTCATTTTTATTTTATTTTATTAATACGAGTTGAGAACAAAGGCTGCAAATTCTATTGGCTTGGAATCCCCAGACATACGTATTGCTGTATCTTATAATGAGCATTAGTAATGTCCAGTTATACAAGGTTGAAAATGCGTGAAGTGCTACTTGAATACAAGCGTGTGTGATGCCCCATTATTTAATCTTGTAGTGTGCGGATGTTTAAGATGATCTTATAAGAGAATCTAATGACATTATCCTGTAGTGTGTAATAGTGCCAGATTTCCAAATTGTTTAATGTTTTAAAAGTGCTTTGCGGACATTTCGCCCATTTTTGCGGACATTTCGCCCGGACATTTCGCCCATAGATAGTGAAGCTAGCTGGCCGTTTGTGTGCGAGAATGAGAGAGGGTTATGGTTAGATAAAAGCTCTCTCTCTCGCTCTCGCTCTCGCTCTCGCTCGCTCTCTCTCTCTCTGTGTGTGTCCCTTTTAAGGACCCCAATTGAAACAAGCCTAGAAGCTTTCTTGTGGTGTTTATCCTTTTAGTTGACCTTGTACCAGTGAATTGTACTGTCATGAAATTGTACCTTTTCCTATGCAAACTGATAATAAAAACCTCAATCAAACTGACTCACATAACAAGAGATCCATATGAAAGCAACACAACAAAATAGGTCAAATGTAGGAATATATATCAGTTTATTGACAAAATAAAGTCACCTACTTTTGCAATAATAATTGCAAAAGTAGGTAATTTCAATATAATGAATCTCGCACAACTGATGGATTATATATTTATAATGAATGCACAATATAATTGCAGGGCGAAATGTCTGGGCGAAGTGTCTGGGGGTGGGCGGGCGAAATGTCTGGGGGTGGGCGAAATGTCTGGGAAAAACGTCTGGGGAGGGCGAAATGTCCGGGCGAAATGTCTGGGGGTGGGCGAAATGTCCGCTCAAAAACGGGGGCGAAATGGTTTTAGGGCGAAATGTCTGGTTACCTTCAGACCAGCTCCAAACACTGCTGTGTTGATAGCATAGAGGCCTTCCAGCTACATAAGCACTGGGGTTGGTATAGTACAGTAGTTCTCAAACTTTTTTGACTCCTGTAAATAACTTCTTTAAAACACAAGCTGGTTCACTAGAAAGCACCAAGGTTCTAAAAATGTAGAACAGAACCGGTTTTAGAACCAAAGTTCTTTAGGTGGAGCAAAGGCCTCTATGTCTCAGAGGAGGTCTGTGGACAGTTCAGAAACTCACCAATGACATCATCGGCGACGGGTTTGGTCATTTCAAACAAGATTTCATTTTTATTTTATTTTATTAATACGAGTTGAGAACAAAGGCTGCAAATTCTATTGGCTTGGAATCCCCAGACATACGTATTGCTGTATCTTATAATGAGCATTAGTAATGTCCAGTTATACAAGGTTGAAAATGCGTGAAGTGCTACTTGAATACAAGCGTGTGTGATGCCCCATTATTTAATCTTGTAGTGTGCGGATGTTTAAGATGATCTTATAAGAGAATCTAATGACATTATCCTGTAGTGTGTAATAGTGCCAGATTTCCAAATTGTTTAATGTTTTAAAAGTGCTGTAATCTGGGTAACCCAGGGTTAGGCCTGCTGGTATTTTATGATCTCCCGAATCTTGTGTAGTTTTACGTATTTCCGATACAACAAAGTGTGTGTGTGTGTGTGTGTGTGTGTTTCAGGGAAGGGAGAAGGCTGTGTTAACACACTGAAGGAGCATTTTCCATGGAGGTTCGATCAGTCAGTGGGAATTACTGTACAGATAAGAAGCCTGCAGCTATGAACTGGATTCTTGACCGGGGGAAGTCTGTGGCGTTTGAGGCCACCATACCTGCCAGTGTGGTCAGAGAGGTACAGTAACAGCACACAACAATATAGAGTCATTTAGAGAAGCATATAGTAGGTTATTATTGCAGGTGTTTACAAACTGTTTAGCTCGACACTAGAAAGAGAAACTAGTGAAAATAGCAGACCTACAAGCTATTTATCTGCTACAAAATGGCAGATCAAAGCAATGCTCAGGAACTATAGGAAACAGGGAAGAAGAAAAAAAAGACAGGATGTTTACTCACGACCCATAAACATGGGTCTCGACCCAAAAATGAGTCCCGACAAAGGTAGCTTTCCACCACACCGACGTTGGCGGTGGTAAGTGTTGGACAGTGTCTGTTGCCGAACATCTGCTGTTGAATGGCCGGTGGTACTGGGTACACTGTTGCGTCTGGCCGGAAGTTGTAGGGAAACGTCTAAAGCCGACCAAGAAGGGCTGGCGGAGAGGAGGTAGAGCTGTCTGGTTGGCAGCTAGGAGGGATAGTGGGGACCCTTTCTAAAATGCAATACAGAGGTAGTGCCAGCTGTAAATACATTTTGTCTAAATACAGAATTTCCATAATGGTATAAATATTACTACAGCTGACTGTTTGCTCAAAATGCAGGCACAAAGCATGGGACTGTGCGCAACCTAGTTTTTCTCATTTGTGTTTTATTTTTTCTTCTTTCTTCTCAAGATGGAAGCCAACCTCAGGTTTGCTGTACGACTGCCCCCACCACACCACCAGACTGCAGATGCTGCTTAATGAGGCGACGGTCCGATTCCCGGGCCTGGAGGAGGATGCGGTGCCATACCAGCACATCTTTATTCATTAGTGCCTTAAGGCTTTGGGATCTCGACCTCAACTCAAACGTCCATTTAACAAACTGAAGGTTAACTCATTAGTATTGTACCTAAAAAAATGCATCTTTAAGGATCTGTGCCTTCAGTTTTGGGTTTGGCCCTTTGGCTCATTACTCCAGTTTGAACATCACATTGTATTTTGGGTCACAACGTAGATATGAAGAGGTCAATCCACACCTGTTGGAAGATCCAACAGCCATCGATAGAAGTATATTAAAACCGCCATTGCTGGACTATTGTAGGCCGATATTATTAGTACCCGCTATCCAATTTGGAAAAACATCAAGAACATGGGTCAGCTGCATGATCTGGTGGTGAAGGAGGTTTCAGGCCATGTGGGGTCCTTGGTGGATGACATCAAAAAGTGGGACATGTGGTACCAAGATGGCATTGACGGTAGGGGAGACCGGTGCTACTTGTAACACTTGCTTTCACTTCAATATCTCGGTCACAACAGTGACCAGATCTCTTCATATTAAACTAGAAAAAGTCTCCATCAGGTAGGTTATTGTGGGCCAGCAATGTTTGGAATTCAGTCTGTGTAGGAATAATATAAAATAATGTGTTTTCCAAAAATCGTCCTGCTGGTGGTGCTATAATAGGCCAATGTAGGTGTCATTTCTTCCTCGGCCTAGTGGAAATGAGGCCGAGGTTTACTTGTTCTCTAGGGAGTGTGCGTGCAAAGTTCCATGCAGATTGGTGCAATTATAGGTAAAAACGCAAATTGTTATGTTATAGCGCCACCATGAGGCTGATTCGAAGAATATAGGGTGTTGCTGTGATTGTCAAAGCTTCCCACAGTGTGCGCAAGACAGTGTGTTGCCTTTCCAAACAAGGAATTCTCCCTGATTAGCAGTGCTTACTGTGCTTTGATACTCAACTTCACACACAGAAATACTTTATTTTAATATATTAGTGTTCAAGTGAAGTTGATGATTTGATATGTACTTTTGCATGATTGAAGAATGACGCACCGTAAACAAAACATATAGTTGACATAATTGGGTATTGCAAGCATTTACATAATCATGAGTAAGTCAAGTTGGGCTCAAAGCTAACCAAGCCTACCAAAAAGCACAATGTGATTATCGTCTTTCAGGAGAGAGGGGGGTGTGTGTGTGTGTGTGGTTGGTGCGCGCGCATCATGCATGTGTATTTATTCAAGGCTTGATGTGGCTCTCCTTGACATTATCCTTGTTATAAATAAACTTTCTGGCGAGCAATCCTCCTTTTTCTCATTTGGTCTTGTTTCAACTCATTCACTTTGTTTTAGCATCTGCCTGTACAGGAGAAATAGCTTATGGCATAGCAGTTATAGGTCGAAAAATACTAAGACCATTTCAAGTTTTAACTGTCTGGGTGTTGATATTATGTAACTGCAGGTAGTTCCGGGACAAACAGGAAACGGGTGCGTTTCCGTTTTCCGGCCAGATGACCTAATTTCCGCGGGAAAGACGCCCCTGTCCATTTTCGATAGAAAATGTGTTTATAAAAAGCTTTCGGGGTGAAATTCATGGAATGGGTGTTGTGAAACATTTGCCACTCAGGTTTTTTTGAAAAGGTTACCTAGTATAACTTTTAACTACATTTTGTAACCATATAAAACAGGGAAACAGGCATCTGTGATTTTAGATTTTTGCATTGGCTATTCAAAAATAGCAGATCTACAAGATCACAGCTTGTCACATTGTGCTTCGCTGCGAGCTTGTACATCTGCTAATTTTGAACATTTTTGAAAATTCTTGAAAGTGAGAATTACAGATTTTAGAAGGCATTTGTAGACTCGGCCTCATGTTTCAGGTCAAGCATTCCTTACCTGTCAACGGACATTGAACAGAAACAGGCCAATAAGCTCAAGATGCCTCCCTTCTGTGTTCCCTCTTTTCAGGGCTCCATCACTGAGGATAAATCCAAGGCCACCCACCACCACATCTACCCCTCTCCCTCCCAGCAAGCAGATGGTATGATAGCGTGGTTTCTTATGTTCTGGATTACAACTAGTCATTATGTGTCTGCATTTGTAACTTGTGTTCCTGTTTATCTGTGTTGGCAGATGAGTGTCACGTGAAAAGACAAGCAGGTGCTGGTCCACTGGGACATGTACCCAGACAGGTGAGCATGGTCTGTCCTTAAATGCGCTTAATAGTTCTGCAGTGTTGAGTAGGAGAAACGCATTGGTGTTGCACTGTCTTTCTGTTTTTTTTTAAAGAAACCTCTGAAGCAACTGCAGAAAAATGTCTTGTAAAAATGAAAAGGTGTTGGTAAAGCTTCACTTTGAGGGTATCTTAATCTTATAATGGGAAAATTACTTCTTAATCAGAAGGCCTTTAGTACCTGCCAGAATGTGAATACATACCGAGCTTGTCATAAATTTAGATGTCCCTGACTCATTTTGTCTCTGGCAGGAGGACAAGTAGCAGGGCAAGGCAGAGGTCAACTGGCTCATTGACTCTGGAGAGGACAACGTGATGGAACAAACCTACCACAACATCATTCCCAGCTACGCTGCTTGGTTCGACTACAACTGGAGTGAGACAGCTCATGTGACATAGACCCGTAAGTAACTACAGTCAGTGTTTTGCCATGGTAGGAAATATAACTTCCTTATTTTTCAGCCGAAGGCTGTAGTGATATTACCTGCCAAATCAATCGCTTTTGTTTTTGTGTGAGAATTTTTATTTTATTTGTCATTTTGTTCCTCTTCCCCCTAGTATCCATAAGATCTACAGGCGAGCCTGCCTGAGTTTTTCAACAGAAAGAGTGACATTCCATAAATTGTGTCATGGGGATTTCTGCCTTGTATAACTCGCCCTCAGAATGAGTTACAGCCACAGAACTGGTACTGACACCTGAGTCTAGTCCCCTTGAACTCTGGATGTGAGAACCAAGACGGTGAGTGGTTCCAGGGCCGAGTTATAGGAGACGGAAGTCCCCCCAAAATGTGGTGCTTCATAGACTTAACACATTCACTGCCAGGTATTAATGACTTAATTATATTCCGCCACTGCCAGCGTTTTTACCTTATTTTGGCGGTCCACAGAGACCCACGGTCGGAAGCCACAATGTGGACACAGATGTAAACAAAAGCTCTCTGGGGCGAGGGGGAGGGTCTCGTCTATCCACCGGAACAAAAACATTTTACCACGATTGTCCGTTTTATTGTTATCCGCAGTTGAATATGGCTCGTTTTCATCAAACAAGATATGACAAGTCATAATATAGCCGCCAGCGGCAGGCTTTTTTTGCCCCAATACAGTCTATCACAGTAGAACCGAAATAGCAGAAAATGACTACATTACCCATGAGGCATTCTGAACGTACAACGCGTTAAGTTATAGTGTCCAAGTTACAATACACAAAATACACCAAAATAATACTTTTCAATGGACTACTTGGGTAGCACTGATAACATTAACCACAGTAAGGTTCATAAAGTTTGTAGATGAGATGTTTACATTGTTAGTTCAGTCACGGTGACGACGTTAGCATTAACGTTAGCCGCATGCTAACGCTAAACGTCCGTTAGCTTAGCAACACGCTAACGGCTCATATTAAGTTGGTTTGGCTAATAATCATTAATCCCAACTAATGCCAACACAGTAATGGATGTAAACGTTCACAGACATGCTTTGGACATTATTATCAGGTTGCATTATGAACCAGCAGTTACACAATACAAGTAGCAGGCCATGCTAGCAGCTAACAACATACCAAGGCGGGTGCTGTAAACGACGGCCGTCCATTGGCTAGGACGGCCGTCCATTGGCTTTAAAGTAGTGTCTCCCCATTGGCTGTGAAGTAGTGAAGGACAGCCAGGACAGCCAATAGCAAAAAAAGTGTTGAATACATGTCGGAAATCTGTCGGGTCAGAGTCAGAGTGAATACAGAGCCGCGCTTTCAGCTGGCGGCTAAAAAAGAGGAAATCCAAGCTAGATGTGTTTTTCTAAATCTCATAACATAGGAGTATAGGGGGGGGGTTGGTTTCTTTGAAATTTTACTCTGCACAGCAAGCACTGTCACACGGCACACTAAAGAGCCGCGGAACGGCGGTTGGGAAACGCTGCTTTAGAACACCCTCCCCACTAACAAAAAATGTAATGATGCCATAAATTTCGTTTTTCTTTCAATAACAATACATTTAACACCACTTGAACCCTAGCATCCCTATTCTGAAAAATTGAGCTTGTAGAACAGCAATTTTCGGCAAAGAGATTTGGTGTACAGGGAAAAAAGAGCGAACCATAAAGTATTGAGGGTCTAAGTGGTTACATGCCTGAAAATAGCCATCACATTAACATGAAATGCAACATAGAACAGATAATGTGTAAAGCTAATAAAAAACATTTTTCCACAACACTGACGAGAGTGCTGTCAATCAAGCAATCTATGAAATCTATGAAAAGGTTTAATATGCAACAACATTTATATATTACAATATATACAATATGTAGTGGGATCCCTGCTTCCTCTCTCGCTCGCTCGCTCTCTCTCGCTCTCTCGCTCTCTCTCGCTCTCTCTCTCTCCCCCTCCCCCCCAGATTTATTCCTGTTTGCATGTTGCCTGGGCATACTTTGTAAAATGATCCACAACTAACAAGAACATATTATTCAGCGTGACTACTCTTCTCTAGGTGGAGGTCTATGGAAATCTAGAATGGGGCAGTCTCATTAAATAACAGGTTAACCTGTTGGTAGTTTTCTGTCTAATTCAGAACAGTGGGTTGCGCATATCCAGTTCGTTGCTGGTGCTGGACAGAGTGACCGTTCAAATGAATAAAAGTCTGCACAACAGCATTGGTCCTAAATAAGATAAGTACTTTAAAATACAGTGTTGGCCTTAATGACGAAGGCCAGCTGTGGCCGAAATTTTGTACTATGTAATATTTTCTGTGTTTTAAAGTAAATTAAACACTTAGACAGAAAACAATAAAGGTCCGCACAACAGCATTGCTCCTAAGACATACTTTGGTTACATAATGTTCCATTTCCTCATCACAATCAGCTGTTCTCTGCTAACACTAGATCCTTACAAGACATTCAAATTGGCATGTCATGAACATTCCTTATTCTGCAGGGAAAACAAAAGCTATACCAAAAAGTGTTACCACTGAAGTCTGGTTCACATGGCAATGTAAGTATCTTGAGCATCATTCAACTAATGGTGTCTTCAGTCATGGGTTCTTGTGGCACTTGGTGACTTTCCGTCACCAGTTCTATAACAGGGACGGAAATTACTAGTTTATTATTCCCACTGGTTTGGTGGGGAGCTGGGGTTCCAGGGATAAGTTTCAGATCCTCCATTGGCTGGATGATAGGCTTACACCGTTCAGTGTGCTCCAGGGACCTCTGAGTTTTGGAAATTTCACCGCTCTTCTTTCCAGCTTTGTCAAGAAGCTTTTTTCCCTGTGTGAAAGGACAAGGCAAGACTTTAGCAGGAGTATACGTATTGAGAGGTGCTTTCTTTCCAGGCGCAGATGACACCAAGATATTTGAGATGGAATCATGGGATTTGGCAATGGACACAAGGAAATCATCCACTTGCTTCAGCGAGAGGGAATTGTGCAGGGTCTCCAGAGGGACCATGGGGTACAACTCAAAACCTGGCAGATCTGATGCTGGTTGAGGACCTAATCCAGTAGTAAGCTTAAGTTTAGAGTGAAGTCTGGTGGTTCTCTGCATATGGGCACTGTTCTCTGCCAGAACTTCCACAGAGCTTATCTTCTTGGAGCGGGTAAGCTTCCTGTTGATGTAGTAGATTGGGTTTGACACAAGGCGTTTCAACATCATGATAGCCCGGTCGGGTTTGTCGCGCTTAGTGGACTCCTCGTCGCTGTTGTTTTGGGAACCCTTCTTGGAGCCCTCGTTCCCCCGAGACGCAGGCCTATAGCCAAACCCAGAGGGCAGGTTTTTGTCCTCCTCACACCCCTTGGCCCCGGGACTGAAGTGCAGCTCCACATGAAACCTCTCCTCCGATGTGGGGTCCTTGTTGGGGTCCTCGTAAAGCATGATTACAATCTGCGTCATGTAGTTGAGCTCGCTGACAACTTTGAGGTATTCCATGGCCCTTTTCCATTGGTCGTCTTTGGTGTCATCACAGAGCGCTCCGTAGCACAGAATGGAAAGCAAGGAGTGGACATGGCTCTCACTGGTGAAATACAACCTGGTCCTCACATGCCGCTCTGGTGACGTCACACCACGGGAATACACAGGATGCAGTTTGTTGACAGTGTCATCGTCTTGCGTTCTCTGGAGGTCTGAGCGTATTTTGCGGATGAGAGGGATGCAGTAGCCTTTGGCAATGTCTAGCTTCTCAGCCTGAGTGATACCATATTCCTGTGGGAGAACAATATCAGCCAGCGCCTTAGAGAGGCGGTATAGTTCCATGGTGTTGTCCAGCTTGAGGGAGCTGTTGTGTTGTACATCATACTTAATGCAGTCGTAGATGTCGGGAATCTTGCTGATGTTGTAGCGGTCATTTTTTATCTTGAAATCCTTCTCAAGTTTGGCCCAGCGCCGTAGCATGAGCTCGAGGGTCTCATTGTGATATAGCTGGATGTCAGTTAACTTGGGGTCCTCCATCATCTGACGGATCTGCAGAGTAAGGTACTGGATGAGCAAGTACACCTTTTCACACGTCTTCACTGGGTTCTTGATCATCTGCATAGACTTCACCAGAGATGTGCCACTGGTGGGAACAAGCTTCTCATAGTCCTCTGTGGTGAAGTCCCTGTCTTTCTGCAGAATCTCGTGCAGTCGTTCTTTGACCCTCTGCTGGCAATTGCTCAGCGAGTCCCTGTCTAGCAGTCCGTTCATATTGGCACTCTTCACCATCTGCACCAGGATAGGAGTCAGCTGCCCGTCCAGTGCCAGCAGACCCTTGGCAAAGGCAGCAGCAGTCATCTGCACCCTGCCCTCATCAGAGGCGTAGATCTTCAGGTCGAGGCGGTACGTGCTATGCAAGCGCAGAAGGCCACACCCTGGAAATCCAGCATCATCGCCTTGCCCTCCAGGGTACATGCCACGGAATGCCCTCCCCAGCTCCTCAGCCTGTACTCTACCTGCTGGAGTAAGCTCACCCCCCCACTTCAGCACAAGTAACAGTGACGGGTCATTCCGCTTGACATCATCTTCACTTGATGCTTTAGGGCACCCATGTGGAAGGTAGGTCAACTGAACTTTGCGATTGATGCCGGAAAATTGGCCATACATTTCAAGTACTGTTTTCAGTTGTTCAAGCTTTGCTTTGGACTCCTCTATTTCGTAATCTGTGTTCTCTCCAAGTTCCACGAGGAGTTGCCGAGCAATATCGAGCACTTCCTGTAACTGCTTTGGCTTTTTTAACTTCAGCTTTCCACTTTTGTATCCTTCACATTTCTCAAATAAGTCAAAAAACCGTTGGTGACGAACCTCCATCTTCATTTTCTGCTTGGGAGTTCGGTCTCCATGGCGAATGACTGCGATTACACAGCGCAATTCCATCATGGTTCCAGAGGTGGTAGGGACAATGGGAATGTCCTCAGCCTCCAGAGGTATGGACCAGGGGATCTGTAACTGTGGAGCCAATTCTCTCATAATGATGTTCCCCACTATTTTTGCACAGTCATCGTAGTACATCTTTGAGTTCTTGACAAAGCTGAAACCGTTGACGTCACAAACGTACGACTGACCATTGGCACGGAGTAAGTCAAAACCACAGACAGTTTGCTTGAATGCCAGACAGACTTTCCAAGCGATGAGCTTCTCTCTCGCATTGAGAATGACAGGATACCGTACCTCTTTGCCCTCGCTATCCCGCTCCACCTTGCCATCAAGGGCTGGCGACTTCCTGGCTTCTGCATGGGCATAGTCAGGACCCACTGCGTAGACCTTGACATCAATACCATCGGTCGGCATGAACTCCTCATAAATGTACGATCCTGTTTGCCTCACGCTGCTCTCAGGGGAGTAAACACTGCTCCGGCTGCCGATCTTTCTGAAGAGTCTCTGACTGCCCCCTCCGGCAGAGGTCGGGTAGTAGATGTAAACATTGTGGTCCTCTGCGCTCACTGGCTTCTCTACAAACGGCTTATGGAACACCTCCCCGTTCACCTCAACGTGATCCTCTCCTTCCACCAGGTTACACTCCTGTGGTCTGGCTGTGTCCCTGTTAAGAACAGCGTAACGAGTTAGCTGGATCCCCTCTGCCTTCAGGATTCTGTACACCTCTCTCCTGTCTTGGATATGATACTGGAGGTCCAAGTCATTGATGACAAGCGGATTCCTGAGTTTTGCATACGCCACTGCTTTGTCCAAAGGAAAACCTTTGGAGTGGAAGGAGATCAGGCTGTCGCAGAGAGGCCAGTTGTTGACAGGCTCGTTGAGGATGACATCCTCTTCAAAGATTACGACAGTGATGTACTTGAACAGACAAAGACGCTCTATGATTTCTTTCATGGGTTTGGAATTGGACTTCTTGGACATGGCACAGATGCCCACAACAATCTGCCGCTCTGGTGGCGAGTCATCATCATCCTCTTCTTCCTCGACATTCTCGTAGACGCAATTGTACCTCAGGATCTGCCCTGGCTCCAGAGGCTCCACCCCCTCAGCCTCATCACAGGCCACAAAGCGCGGGTGTTCCCTATCTAGAGGCTCATTCCCATTAGACATGACCAGCTTTAGGCAGCTTCTCTGAGCTACTCTGGATCCACCCTTCCACCTTTTGTATGGTGTACTCTGTCAGGTTGAAATGCCAAAGTTAGGCTGACCCCGTGAAAAAGCCAGACAAACACTGCTCTCTTCTTTGGCAAGTTTATTGTTCCAATTCTGTGATTATTTCGGAATAATCGCAGCAACGCACTGCTCAACACACAAAGCACTGCTTGACGGATTCACTTCTTCACACGCTGAGTACTAAAACTCTCTCCTCTGAGGGAAGTGACATCATCACATACATCACGCTCTGCTCTCTCACTGTCACAGTGCATCTCCACATTCCAAAGGCTATTGGAGAAAACAGAACATGCAATGAATGCGATAATTAAATTAAGAACACAAGTAAACAAGACCAGGAGACCTGGTTCTGCCAGACCCAGGCTAAGCCGGACTTCACATGACGTGTCAGACTGATATCATGCAAAGAGATATTCATTCAAAGAGATATTCCAAAACCTAACGTCTACAAAACATTTTTTTTCGAATAAAGTCAGACTACACTCGTACAACGATGAAACGACACTACAGACTATTGTAATGAAGATATTACCAGAAAGCCATTCAAAAGATGAGTCATAGATAATAATACTCACATTGGTCTTACCAACTGGGCAATAATAAAACAGAATTAATCAATATTTCTGGATATTAGAAATTGAAGGTTAATCATTGATCTAATTGTAAGCTTTGTCTCTTACAGTATATATAGCATCTGTCTTTGTACTTGTGACATAATAGTGATGTCATCAATAGTCCCCTATGCCTATTTACTCATGCCAGTACCTGAGCTTAATCTGAATGGCCGAACTTCGCTTGACGTGTGTGCAGAGGAAAAGAAGAACTTTTATGGCTGGGCCTAAGGGCAAAGGGGACAAAACCTGTTTTTTTGCCCATGTATGGAGAAAACGGGTACAAAACATATATGGACGACAGGGGGACAGACTTGTCTGGCTGGGCCTTAACTCTTTGACTGCCAGAGTATTTACACATCTACCCCCCTTCCTTGCCAGAGAATAACATTGCAAAAATAGGTAAACTGTGAATTTTGTCTCCGTTTATTTTTTAACATTGAAGTGATTGGAGCAGAAAATCTTCGTATCGCGTTATCTCCTGCTTCCTTTGTGATAAAAATTTTTTTTTTTTTGAAAAAAATAAAAAAATAAATAATAATTTTTAATTTTTTCAAAAATCTCGTCAATCTCGTCGACGGCTGGCTGAGCCATGCGGAGAAAAACGAGAAATCTCGTCAATGGCAGTCAAAGAGTTAAGGACAAACGGACGGGGCCATGTTTTTTGCCCATGTATGGCGAAAACATGTACAAAACATGCCCATATATGGACAAAAGGGGGACAGACTTTTCTGGCTGGGACCTAAGGACAAATGGACATGCCCATGTATGAAGAAAACAGGTACAGAGCCTCATGTAAGCCAGACCCCTTGGGTCAGGCAAAAAAGATATAAGCTGTTGCACATCTACTAAAGAAATGTAATTATATGGATCTCTGGATCTACATAGGAACGATGTGGCTTTAATATGGATCTTGGACTTCATGTGGTGAAGCCTGTGACGTCAGTCATCTATGATATCAATTACCTATGACATATCTATGGCGCATTACTCAAAATATGGGCACGGTTCCAACCAGACCCCTCCCAAGACCCCCCCCCCCCCCCCCACAGGTGTAATAAAATATACAAACGAAAACACACACTCTCACGTGCATGTGTGTCTCAAGCCAAGATGCTGTGAAAGCCAAGATGCTATGAAAGCCTTTTTAACACTCGCAATATCTCGTGGGCCTAAACCAGGTGACGTCATCATTATCACCCATCTTTACACGGCTTGGCTCGAAAGGGCCATGTCCCCTCGGTATGACCCCCACATTTTGCCACATGTCCCCAACTCCATTTTAGGGCCATATTGACATCCTATTGATGACAGGATATTGTCATCTTCCCCTTTAGCCTGGTGGAGATAATAAAAGATGTACATATGAGGTAAGAATAGATGTAGCTGGCTATGGCCCGTACCTCTATTACAACTGTAGGTGAACTGAAAAGGATCTACAGTAGTTAGCAGATGACTTCTGTCAAAGCATGGTCCTTACAGTATGCGTTTTTGGGAACAGGAATCATTTTAAATGTTTTTCCAGGTGAAAGAGACGGCATGTAAGCCCAGAGACGTCTGGAAAATAGGACACCGGGCCTCTGCCAAATATCATTAACAGCAACTAGGCATTTAATGAGTACAGTGAAAAAGTATAGCTCTGTTTGCCTTACATTTAAATGTCATCTTCTACAAAGCATACGATTATATTGGGATTTTATTTGAGAAATAAGGCCTTTCTCTCTTGGGGTGAGATAGGTTTCTTTTTTATTAATCCTTTTACCAATAGTAGATTATGGTGACATTGTATTTACATGCACATCATTGTGTCTGCTGGACACAATATACAGTACCATGTAGCACTGAGATTTGTTACAATTTATACTCTCTATAGGAGAGTGGGCTGGCCCTGTTCAGCACTTCATAGTCATTGTTTACCCGCGTCAGGTACATATTTATTAATGGCCCTACTGAAACGGCTACCATCTTATTTATGTCCTAGATACCTCGCAAATATTACTGATTTTTCACACATAACACAATTTTATTGTCTTTGACAAATGTCCATACTGAGTTCAGCTCTCAGGTCCATAAGCATAGAATAAGCTACACAAAAAGCTTACCTGTAGGAAGTTAAGTCAATGTCTGGTCTCACCTTAATGCAAGGGTTAAAATTATGGAATAGAAACATGTACAAAATGTGGTCTTAACTCATTCACTGCCTGAATTATTTCTGGCCGCGTTTGAACACTGCCAGCCATACCCGAGGAGTAGTTTTTTTTGTCTCCGCCAGGCCGAAAGGCATGGCGAGAGTATGTTTTGCCCCCTGTCCGTCCGTCCGTCCATGTCTCATTCTGTCTGTAGACAGCTAATCTCTGGCACTGTTGGCTTGATCGCAGCAAAACTGTGCACCCACACTCCCTGGATGCCAGAGCAGAATCTCTGACCCAATTTTTTCACATGGGCCTTTTATAGTGCCTCCAGGAGGCCGATTTGTCCAAAACACATTTTCAGACAGTACTCCTATAGATTGAGTCCAAAAATTACGCAAATCGGTACATAATATCTCTAGTCATTAAACAAAACGGGTCTTTCAGATTTTTCATATTTCATCCTGATTGGCAAAAATTGTCTTCCAAAGTTTGCAGGAGTACTCCGTTTTGAACAAAATGCCTCAAATCCTGAACACTGCGTGCAATTTCCATGCCATTTTGCACGCACATTCCCACTAGGCCGAGGAAGAAATGCCACTTGATTTTTTTCAAATCAGCCAATTAGTCTTGCTCTATTGATAGTGGCTCTCCACTTATCACCCCTTCCTCTCTAAGTGAGAAGCCAATCCAACTTGCACTTATATTCTGTAATCAATATCACTGCATTCATCATCTGTTTCTCTGATTTACATTTGATCACAACCATTCCACTTTCGGATTTAGCATCTTCAGAAGAAACTCAGGTTCTGTGTAATGTAAAAGCCTGCAAAGTAAATGCAGACCCAAGCTCCCCCAACAAAACAAAATCTTACATGGATGCATATGCTCCCAGTTATAGTGGACATTGATAGAAGATTCTATGAGAAGAAATAACAAAAATGTAACACTTAATACTTTGGTGTCTTACTGGATCTTAAGTTACATTAGTACAGTAGTATGCTTATCCAGTTTACTCTGCAGAGAAAGTTCCTTTTCAAATGGTTACAGGCTGCCACCTCCTGTTGGAAGGAAGAGAACTACACAAACACATGCACGTCAATTCATGCCAAGGACCCCTAGAAGTAGCAAAGTATTTGTACTTTGTTACTTTCCACCTCTAACTTTATCATTCCTTTGCCTCTTTATTTGTAACATTGGCCACGTTTAATATGAACATCCCATATAACTATATATGACAGAAAATAAGGAAAAGAATAATAGAGAAGTTCCCCTTTAACGTCATGGGGGAGACTTTTGCTCTGCTCAAAGTCATATCATTTCCCTCCAGGCAGGCGTGCTTTGCCAAGGCTTGTTAAACCTGAGACTTGATCAAATATCCAGCCAGGCTCATTGTGTGATGAGCTGGATATGTAGTTGGGATAGCGCTCTGCTGATAAGACCAGGTTTGCAGTGCCAGAGCGCCTGTCCTCTTTACTATTCCTTTCAGTGATTGCCCAAGTCAGTCGTCTGTCGCAGAAATTAATTTTTGTATGATTTCCTTTAAAGAGAGCCAAAGTAAAGAAAAGGGAGCCTTTAACTGGAGTAATCCATCTTGCCCCGATGGTGTCAGAGTGATTCACGATTTCCAATTTAGCCATGGCTTGAATTTAAAGTAAATCAGGCAGGACGGCTCCACCCTTTGTGCCGGCTAGACGACAAACCCTGGCTGACAAGGGCTTTCAAATGAACATATCCTGTGCATTCATCTTGTTCATTTCTTACTTTAGACCAGCCCACTGCTTGTCCTACAAGACCTACATAGATCAGCAAGTGAAGTCTTCACCAGCATTGCAGAGGTTCAGATGGGGAGAGGTGTTACACTGGCTATGTGACCAGCACAGATAGGCAAAAGGCATAGAAGAACAGCACAATAGAGAGGTCAGATTTGAGGCAAAGTTAAATTAGTTTTGCTTTGATTAGTGGCAATTGCTTTCCTTAAGTCAAGTACGAGAACAGATTTTCATTTAATATATCATCCATTGCATATTGTGATGTGATTCGTTGTTAGCTTGGAGATAAGTTGATTCGCTGTATATACCTACAATATGCACGTATTACTGATGATATATTGTAAATGATGTAATACTTGTGCTTATATTTGAATGTATTTATTATAAGAAAACATGCAACTTACGCATGACACTGTGATGGATCATACCAACTTGCTCTTACCCCTAAGTTCTTTGTATTGTATATCACCTTGTCAAAGTTGAACATTCAAGTCTGTCTTCTGTTTGTTATCTCCTTGTTCTTTTCTCTCTCTCTGTCTCTCTCTCTCTCGCCCTCCACTCTCTAGTTAGAAAATGTGTCTACTAAACTGTCTCTGTACTTTTGATCAGAGCCATGTGTACAGTATGTGGTATTTATTAATTGTGTTTATTATTATGGTGTCAGCATGTTGACACTGGCGAATCGTGGCGATACTGTCTTTTATATTGTTATCCTATACTGTAGTTAATAAGTGTTATCCTACTACTTACTCTGTACATGTTCTCTGCCCATACATGTACCGCTGTTTCGACCTTTTAGTGGTGCTGAATTTCTCTCAGGGTTAAAAAAAAGTATACCGTATCTATCTTTCTAGTTGTTTTCGGCAAGCAACACCGCCACCACGCCGTGCGACAAAGTATACATTAAGCCTTACACTGTGCCATACACACCAGTTTGCAGTTCCTGTACATCTACAACCCGCTACCCTTTACCCTGGTTGTAGTCAATTAGCTAAATATTATACGCTAATGTGTCTTGGATTATCATAATTGGCGCTGTGTGACAGTAGTAAACTACTTTTTTGCCAGCCACCAATTAATTTACCAGACTATTGGCCGCTTCCTTAAAAAAAATTCTAATTCACTCCCCTAGCGTCTCTGGCAGAATTCATACTGCCAAATGAAGGGACTTTTGTGCTAAGTGACAAACTCTTAGCAGTCCCTAATTATCTGGCTTCCTTAGCTCATAGCAACAAGATAACAAGCCATCACAAAATTAATAGACGACGCGTGAATATATTCATCTGCTTGTGGTTTGCACTGTACGGTTATGCTTAGAGAAAATCCAAAGCCATGCAAACACATGGCTGCAGCTCGTGCTTAAAACAAATGTGGTTCAGTCAGCCATAGATCATTTAAAGATCATTGTGTGTTGGTGTGTTGAATCCCAGTGCTGCTCCAGCCCTAGCAGGTGTAACCTCAGTATAGAGCCGAGGCCTCACCCAGGAGCACCAACTGCACTCTGATTAATTGTCCCCGTCAGCTCAGGTCCACAGGTCATTTAAGCCTACCTGTTATTCTACATATTGCTCATACTCAGTGTCCCAACAAAGATGCACTCATACAGAAATGCATGCGGGCATACAAGTGCACAGAAGTACATACGGGATGTGTGGCCTCAACACGGGCACATGTCCACTACTGTACTTGCATGGGGATGTGCATTCTCTCGCTCGCATCATCATCAGCCACACACACACACACACACACACACACACACACACACACACACACACACACCTGTGTGTGTGTTACCGCCCAGCCCCCTTGTGTGGTAGCAGTTCATGCTCAGGCAGTCAGGCAGCGCTCCAAGGTATTCATTACTATTGATGTCAGGATCCACAACTAGAAGTGATGGCTGAACCTCCTCCAGTCTGTACTGTTTAAAGCCGAGCTCCTCTCCCCCAGCTGTGGTTCTCTGTCTTCACTTAGGGGTGAGACTCTGATGATTAATTCAGTCTCTGCTGGGATCCTGGTGAAAATAACGCAGAGTTTCTCCTGGAGCGATGAGCAGTGCTTCACACATATTGCAGCCGTCCACTCGCACAATACCAGCACTGTGTGTGCCGAAAGATGTCCCATAGTTGGGGGGGAAAGGGAAAAATAAATCTTGATGGACGTATTTTGGCATGTACCGTACTGTATATTGTACTGTATTGTACTGTACTATATACCTTGCAGCTCAAACTAGACTAAACTGTTGCTTGAGTTCAGCAAGGGTCCATTTGGGTCCATTTTCACACTCAGAGTTCAATTAACACTGAGGATTTTACTGTGTGCAAGTACAGTATTGTACTGTTTGGACTGTGTGTTGCTGTTTCTCTGGGTTTATTTACCACTGCAGCATTCCAGACTGATGCCATGTCACGTTTTATTTGCAGGCTTGTATTATAACAAATCACAGCTTTGGAGCTATGCTTTAGAGCATGGAGAAAATAAAATAGGCTATACCCATTGTGGCCGGACGGTTAAATATAGATTAGTAATATGTGCTCAGATATTGAACTTGCCTCACAAATTGTGTCAAAGAGTTTACAAATGCTTACAATATGACCATAGAAAATATTCTGGAGAATAATACTGCAGACATTCCATGACACCTTCAATATATATGTTCCTTCCTGCAGTGATGAATGCGACTCACAACATTTTGATTACTCCAATACAATCACAGGAAACAAAGTCTTATGCACACCTGATCAGAGACGGGTGCGTAGGCAGGGATCAACGCAGAGAATAAAATAAAATGACCCGCACACTGTCTGCACTTGCACAATTAGGAACACTTTTATTTATTTAAGTAACGTTTTGGTCACATAGACCTTCTTCAGACATCTGCTGACACTGCTGATTTACTCCAATACAGACTTGTGGAAACACAGCTCATTCCAGTAAAAAAGTCTCTTGTGTGTTAAGGTGTTGGCAAAAAGAAAGAAAAAACAGCCATCAATTTTGGCTTGCGGGTGATATTTTCTTTCTCTCTCTCTCTCTTTTTTTCAAATACCCACAGGGTCATGGTGGGGTGCCGACAGCTCTCGCGCTCTGCTCTGCATGTGTGGGCATCAGTTTGCTGTCTGTACTGCCTGCATGGTGTGAGTGTTGCCATTAGCTGTTAGAATTCTGATTTGCACCCAGCGGGAATGAGCTCTCAGGAGCCAAACTGCCAACTGGCTGGCTTGACCGAGGCCCCCGGTCCCGGCTTTGTCCTGACTAGAACCGCTTATTCTACTGACTCTCTGTCTCCCATTTATGTCTCTGACCTTTTTCTCTCCTCGCCTCCTGCCTCGCCTGTCTCTCTCCCTTATTAGAACACACAGTCCAGTACCAATGCCTGGCTGGACAGCTAAGAATGGATGTGTCCGCAGGCATCTGGTAAAACTTTAGTTGAAGAGCTGTGTGAACCATCACTGTAAGCGTATTATCAGTTGCTTCTTAACCACTTTCATCAAATCAAAATATTTAATTTTTTCCCAAAAATATTTAGTATATATGGGGTTAAGTGGTTAAAATATTTGTGCCTTTGATAAATTTCATTTGATCATTGTGTGGATCATGCATGTTAAGTCCCTGATTGATAACTCAGTTATTATACAATATGATTGTAATAAGCTTATAATGCCTTGGGTCTGTCTGTCTGTCCAGAGCTAATCTCACATACCGCTAGACCGATCACATATGTGTTATACTGTTTTAAGTATTAACTTTGATAATGGGGGTCACATTGAATCAGAATCATTTTTATTGTAACATCACAGGTTAACAGTTGTAAATCAGTGGGTGAAATACGTAATTCGTAAGCTGCATCATTTCGTGTTTTTTTTAGGAAAGAAGGTAAAAAGGGGGGGGGGGGGGCAGAGAGAGGGAGAGCAAGGAGAAAATGATCTATAATATCTACATATATGTACATGCCTGCTGCTTATTCTCCTATGTACTGTATAGCATAATATGCATAGCATAATAAGCAGCAGGGGCCAGTTGAACCACCTCACTCTAAGTTCAAACTTAGTTAGCCTAGTTATAGCTTAAACACATTCAATCCGGGAAAGTATCTCATTTTAGATTTCTTTGGCGTGCCGCGCTATGAGCTTGTATATCTGCTATTTTTTGAAAAATCGTGAAAATTAGTGCAAATCTTTGAATATATATTAAAAAAATATATATATATATATTTAAAGATTTGCACACATTTTCACATAAAAAACAAAAAATAGCAGATCTACAAGCTCATAGCGCGGCTATGAGCTTGTAGATCTGCTATTTTTGAATAGCCAAAGAAATCTAAAAATGACACAGATACTTTCCCAGCTAAATGGGTTAAATGGCTTTTTTAAAAGCCATTTAAACTACAAGTAAGACGCGCGAACGCTGGAAGCGAACGCAGCTCGAAAATATTGTGTATTTACGGACTTTGTGTGTGTTTGTGTTTTGACTGTAGCTGCACTCTGGCGCACTCTGTCGGCCGCACCCAGGCAGTGCACTGCACACAGACACACACACACACACACACACACAAGCCGAGCAGACTTTCATAGTAAGCTCCACTTGGGCGGAGGCGCGCCTCCTTCCGCGTTCGCAATAACTAGGCTAAGTTTGAACTTAGAGTGAGGTGGTGCAACTGGCCCCTGGTGTGTACATGAGGTTAGACAAAAGAGTGGAAATGCGTCGGTAGGTCCACATACTGTAGCAGCAGGTATGTACATGAGGTATAGCAGCAGCACAACGGAAGGTCCAATAAGAAGGATGTCCGCATACTGTAAGGCAAAAACTTGTCATACATCACAGATATGTCGTAGAGATGACTGACGTCACACACTGGTTTATCCCTAGTCTGCTTTCGTGTAACTGTATCTGTCCACAAATCGGTGTGAACAGTCTGAACTTATCAAAAGTAGAGTAGGGGCTAGAATTTGTAGATGAATGAGAGTGCATAAGGCACGGCAGCTCTAAGCAACACTTATTATTAGGGAGAATATAGACTCCCTAGCCAGTCTCGAATTGCTCAGCTAGAGACCCCAATGGAAACAAGCCAATGTTTTTTGTTTTTTTTTAATTCCTATTAGCTGACCTTGTATTGATTGAAAAGTACTTTCATGTGCTTTTTTTCTGCAAACTTCTAATAAAGTATTCAATCAATCAATCAATGGTAACAATCTCTCAGTTGTTGTTAAAATTGGTTGGAAACAATTCAGAGATTGAAATAGACAAAAAAACTAACTTTTGGGCGGTCGTTCATACTGGGAAAGTGATATAATTTGTTTTCAAAGCACTAGACATAGTTTTGTTCGCAACTACGTTGAATTTAGATGTCACCAGTCATATCGGTAGGCTGAGATCTCCAATCGTTTGGCAATGGGACTAGGGAGACTAGGGAGATACATAAGGTCAACTGTGCTGTACTGTAAAATGAGGTGAAGGCTATTTTCCTCATCATGATTGATGAAGATCTTTGGTTATGACAACTCAATCTCTAATTGCCCTATTAGACTCCCCCGCCCTCCACCCTGCACCTCACGCACCCCACCCTCTTCCAAAGGAAAGAAAAGATTGATAGTTTACGTGCTATCAATATTTTTTTTTTTTACTGCGTGTGCTTTGAGGGCCGTATTGTGGGATTTTGATTAGCCCTAAATCATGTATAGCTTCCATTGAGGGAAAAGGCCCGAGCCACTAAGAGAGAATGATGCGACTCTTTTTCTGGGTTGTTTTGCAACAATTTACGGCGCCTTATGTCCTGCGCCGGGCTTTGTTTCCTTCTCTTCAGTGACGTACAAAAAATGTAATTCTTCCTTATCATTACGACCCAAACACACAGCCATTCATCCAGCGTCTGCCAGTTTTTATTTGCTTGGCTTCAGTTCACTTGTCAGCGCTACACCACGGACACCTGAAATTGAATTTGTGAATGGTTAAGCACAGGTAGTAATTCGCAATTTACTCTATGGAGATTATCACCACATAATACTGCTGTCTGCAGAAATTCTCAGCTGCCTGCCTTAATATAGTCATCATTCCATGTCATATTATGCTATTTAGTTTCCATGTTTTGAAAAACAAGGATTAGTGCTAAACAATCAACAGTAAGCAAGGCAAATGTTAATCAGGGCGAAATGATAATTTGAAAAATTGCTGGAGCCAGACACAGACTGGAAATACATGAACATAATATTATAACTTATGGTAATAGTAATGCTATAAACAGCACCATTGCATGTTGGTGTATCCTAGCACATGAAGATACTGTTCATTTATGATCCAGCAGATTGCTTATGCAAAAACTCAATTCCTCAGCAAACAGACTATATAGAAACAATCACAGCACAAAGCCAATTCAAGCATTATCAACAATTGTAACCCTTGAGGCATCCATGCAGAAATCCTAGATTTGCAAGGCATAAGCAGTCTCAATCTCCTGTATAGCGGCCCGTGAGGGAAATAAGAGACGTTTCAATTACAATATACATGGAAAGGGCATCTCAGCAGTGGGATTGATATGTCATTCTAACAATGTCCAATTAAAAAGGGAGAATGCTTCCATTATTCCTTTATTAGAATACCCACGCCCGAAACTGCAGTCGGAGACATGCACCTCCTGGTTAAAGGTGGGAGTCGGTCAGGCGTGAAATGAGTACAGCACACGACGTCTAATAATTCATATTCCCCCATTGCCCGCATAATTTAGTTTTGCAATTATACTGTAATTTTTGTTTTTTGCTGTAGGAACAAAGAAAATACTTGCAGAAAACGGCATGATTATTATGAATCTTATTGTTGTGAATCTTACTTTTTGTGTGGACCCAGATTAGGGGGTGTGTGTGTGTGTGTGTGTGTGTGTGTGTGTGTGTGTGTGTGTGTGTGTGTGTGTGTGTGTGTGTGTGTGTGTGTGTGTGTGTGTGTGTGTGTGTGTGTGTGTGTGTGTGTGTGTGTGTGTGTGTGTGTGTGTGTGTGTGTGTGTGTGTGTGTGTGCTTCAAATTTGAGGAAGATTATTCGGGAGTGTTCAAAAAATGTAATCTTCATGTGAAGAATCTCATGTTTGTTTCTCTGAAAGAGGCTTACATTGCATCTGTGCTCTGTTTGTTTTTCTCAGGAAAGGGATACAGTACATCACTTTCGTACACTTAAGCAAAGAGAAATGGCCTCGAGGGGCTTCGTCTTCATGACCCCGTTCAAACTTTGCGGTAGGCAAGCACTCAAAACCTCGTAGAAGCTTTCCTCGACGAAGAAGCTGGAAATGAAAGGATACTATACATTAATTCCACCGGAGGACAATGACCTGACACACAAATCGATGGCAATGAATACTGTGCTGCCCGACATATCTCTTAAGAGACGGGTAAAACATTCTGTAGGGCTCCCAACTGACAGGACCGGGAAACATCTAGACTGTGCTAACAATATGGCAAAAAGGAAAAAAATAGCGGCTGATTGAATCCATGCACTCCCACTCCTTCAGCTAGTATGTTGGACCTAATTACCCTGCGTGTGAGAGGCAGCCTGGGGGATAAGCTGCATCTGAATAGCCTCTCACTGTCTGTTATACCTCACAATTTAAACCTGCTTAACACTAGTTATCAGCATTTTCGCCCCGCTTCAAGCTCCCCTCGCCTTATTTTCCTGAATAGGATAATTGTCTTGGAATGCTCATCACGTAGAGCATGAAATGGTGATTCCGCTTTAATTATCTTCCCCAGGGGTCGCTGCAGTGACTTCTTGCAAAGTAAACAAAGCAGTGCCACATCCACACAGATGAGCCCCGCAGTGTTAGTTACCCCTCCGCTCTATTTTAAGTCAAACCCAAATTAATGACATGTTCGGCGTAATTAAACAAGCCACCTTGACACATTTCCACAATTAACTTTTAATCACTTGGATCTTCTTAAATCAAAATCTCCTATGGTTGACTTTTATAACTGAGTCTTCTCCGGGGGCTGGCGGCAGAGGGTCAGTCTCATCAAATGAGATTTGAAATAAATCACATGAGGTAATTGAGAGTATGAGGAGAGCCAGTCTGCTCGAGCGATCAAATAAAGGGTCAGGTTATGAGGTTCATGGATCATGTTTTTTTTCACACAATTTTTTCATGAAGGTATTTTAATAAAATACACATTTTCGTATTATCATTAGAGAAGGTTAAATACAGTGAACAAATACTAGTATCGTTTGTGTGTGGATTTTTTTTAGACGGAAATAGAACTAGAGAGAATGTAATCTCTCAAGAACAGATTCTGCTCTGCATTGGAATCTGTCGTGAAGGTTCGTCATAACGTGTACACACTGGCCTACAAGTGGGCGTGCCTTCAGATCAGGAAGCAGGCCGCGCTTTACCCAATCAAATCAAAAGATTCACGTGTCCGTCGATCCTTCCCCCCTCGAAACGAACCAAAACTAATTGAACAATGGCGTCCGCGGAGCAGACAAAACCACAGAAAGATATTCACATTTTAACTTGCTCTTTCATCATAGAAACAAGTGGGCTTATAACCAAAACGATCCATGTTCTCTGGGAGAAGTGGTGTTAGTGTTCCGTGTAGAAATATTGTTAGTGGGAATGAAAACATAGTCGCACCACCGGAAGTGTTGCGCTGAAGGCAGACCAAAACCCCGGTTTCCTTGCACACGGGTGTTACATCGTCATTGTCCCAGAGCTAACTGAGATAGAACAAACAGCAGAGGTCGCTGTTTTTCCTTTTCAGTTGGCTCAAGGTTCCCAGATTGGAGAGAATGAGACCCCATTTAAAGCACAATTAAACTTTAGTAGAGGTTTGGTGTACTTGTGTGCTTGACATGATGTAACTCCAAATATTTTTTAGTTTTAGTGACATGTATGTTACTGAATAATGACGTGCAGGCATAGTTAAAATAACGCTGAATGAGGGCTCCGGCTAGAGTCATCAGTGCTCCAGTGCACTCCTGTTGATACATTTGTTGTCTCCGCCAGGCCGAAAGGCATGGCGAGAGAGTATGTTTTGCCGTCCGTCCGTCCGTCCGTCCGTCCGTCCGTCCGTCTGTCTGTGAACAGCTAATCTCCGGCACCATTGACCCGGCCACTGCAAAACTGTGCACACACACTCCCTGGATGCCAAAGACGAGCCTCTGCCCCAAATTTTTTAGACACAAATTTTGTCCAAACCTCACGCAAATCGGTACACAGTATCTCTATAGTCACGTGATCAACACAGATCTGTCCGATTTTACATATTCCATCCTGATTGGCTAAGATTGGCTTCCAAAGTTTGCAGGATTGGTTCGTTTTGAACAAAATGCCTCAAAACATGAACACAGCGTGCAATTTTCGTGAAATTTTGCACGCACATTCCCACTAGGCCAAGGAAGAAATGCCATCCTTTTCACATTGGCCTGTTATAGCGCCACCAGCAGGTCTAATTTAACAAAACACATTTTTGGAACAGAATGCCTCAAATCATGAATGCAGTGTCCGATTGAAAGGCCTAAGAAGAAATGGCACCCTTTTCACATTGGCCTATTATAGAGCCACCAGGAGGCCACAATAACCTACCTGACCTGGTGGAGCTCCGAGAAGCACTTTTTCAATTTTTTTGTGTTTTTTTTCTCACACCTTAACTAACGTCCATATAGTATCATCGTACAGTATACATCTGGTGCATGCTCACGCACCTTTGATTTTTCTTTGATTGATCTATCTTCCCCTTGCCCCCCCCCTTCTTCCTCTTCCCTTTCTTTTTTCTATGGAAATAACAAAAATGATAGAACATTGCACAAAAACGTATTTCACCCCCCTTTTTACTTCTGAAAAACTGCGATGTGACAATAAAGCTGATTATGAACAAGGAGATCCTTCCGTAAAATCTTGTTCTTTGGTTGACTTTCGTGATAATCTTTTCATCATAAAGTTTGTTATCCAAAATACAACCTCATCTTTGCTTGTGATTACATTGTCACCAACTCTGACCGTAAAGCCCAGGGACCTACATGGTATTGGTATTGGATCCAAAAAGTATGGATTCTGGTTTTCCCAGGTGTAATGTTTCTAACACATGCAATAACAAACACAGTGATTTGGCGACTCTATAGCATACTAGATCTTCTTCCTAACTCAAATAGTAAAATAACCACAACGTTTTTTCCCCAAAACACTAAACCGGGTTTTGCCATTATTGTCTCCGCCAGGCCGAAGGCATGGCGAGAGAGTATGTTTTACCCTCCGTCCGTCCGTGTGTCCGTGTGTGTGTCCTGTCTGTGTGTTAGCAGCTAATCTCTGGCACCGTTGGCCCTTTCACTGCGAAACTGTGCACACACACTCCCTGGATGCCAATTCAGAACCTCTGCCTCAAATTTTTCACATGGGCCTGTTATAGCGCCACCTGGAGGCCGATTTGTGCAAAACCCATTTTTTTACATTACTCCTACAGATTTTATCCAAACGTCATGCAAATCGGTACACAGTATCTCTACAGTCATGTGATCAACACGGATCTGTCCGCTTTCCCATATTCCATCCTCATTGGCTAAGGTTCGCTTCCAAAATTTGCAGGATTGGTCCGTTTTGAACAAAATGCCTCAAATCCTGAACACGGCTTGCGATTTCCATGAAATTTCACAAACACATTCCCACTAGGCCAAGGAAGAAATGCCACCCTTTTTCACATTGGCCTGTTATAGCGCCACCAGCAGGTCTAATTTAGCAAAACACATTTTTGGAACAAAATGCCTCAAATCATGAATGCAGTGTCCGATTGAAGAATAAATGGCACCCTTTTCACATTGGCCTATTATCGCGCCACCAGGAGGCCACAATATCGTACCTGACCTGGCGGAGACCTGTGCTCCGAGGAGCACTTTCTCTAGTTCATTTTAAATCTACGGAGCAACAAGATATCTCGCCAATCTATGGAGTTACATCATGGCAAGGTATCTACACAACCCACACCTCTATAAAGGTGATTTGTGCTTTAATGCAAGGTGTAAACACATGTAGCACACAGTGCAGAATTTGATTTCATCTGACAGACCACTTCTGGAGGTAGTCTGGCTCACATTGTGTCAGTTACAGTACTGTACATTAAGGCTTAATGATTAAGCAGTCTTCATTATCCAGATTATCCAGATACAGATTTAATGCAAGGTGTAAATGAGGTAATTGAGAAACAGACAAAGAAAGCAAGTAAGTTATACTGTATGTAAAGTTTCCTTAGGAATGAATATGCCCTTCATCATGCTATGTAGCACTCCAGGTGTTTCTCTACAAAGTCCAGGTGCCTCAAGCAAACCCCAGGTGGTTCCCACAAACCCTCTTCTGACCTATTTTCTTCCAAGCATTTGATTCTAGTCACTGCTCACATTGAATGTCTGTTACAAAAACAAGACGGCGTCTAATAACAGCATGGCCGCCATGTGGATATACCATGACTTCATGCGGCCAGACTATGATGTACCTATGACGTATATGACTCAATGTTTGGGACAGGTGACAAGCCCAATCCGACCACCATTGACTTTCCATTATAAAACAAATGTGTGGAGGTACTTCCATGGCCTGCTGGTAGCATGCACAAGAAATTGCCGCTGATTAGTCCAATGGTTTGTGAGATTAGCCCCGGACTCAGACTCACAGACAGACAGACAGACACAGACTCATTTCTAGACAGCTTGCCTCCCACAGAGCCACGTCATATAACATCCAGAATCACATCCATCGTCCATAATCAAAAAGCAAGGGAACTGAAACTCTACCATTGACAGATTTGACATATCTGTATACACCTTCATTCACTCCTCTGCTCGGAAATGTGTCGGACTCAAAGGTCAAACCTTGGAACATTTTCCACAGCGATGTCTAATTACCCTCCACATTCTGTAGACAGCCAGGTAGAATCTCTCTATGTCCTGACCTGGCACTTAGAGCAAATTAAAGATGATTCAACAAAATGCTAATTAGCGCTGGTAGATAAGGGAGTACTAAGAGTTAATTTGCATTGGTATATAAGGGAGTAATAAGTGTTAATTTGCATTAATTTGGGACATAAGGGAATAAGTATTCATTTGAATTCAATATATATAAGGGAGTACTAAGTGTTAATTTGCATTGGTGCATAAGGGAGTACTAAAGTGTTCATTTGCATTGATATTTAAGGGAGAACTAAATGTCCTTTTGCATTGGTGCATAAGGGAGTACTAAAGTGTTCATTGCATTGATATATAAGGGAGTACTAAATGTTCATTTGCATTGGTGCATAAGGGAGTAGGCTACTAAGTGTTCCTTTGCATTGATATATAAGTATATAAATGCCATGTACCAGACTGAAAGCTTTGTAATGACCTGGCTAGCTGCACCCTCAAGGTGGCAGAAAACACTCTGGAGGAACAAAGAAAAACAAAACTGGTTCTGCTCCCCAACGTGGAGGTGGCGTACGGGCAGATATGGCCCCAAGACAGAGGGTCTGTCACAGTGCAGCCCATGCCAGTCTGATTTCACGCTTGATGCCCCTCAGAGCAGAGAGAGTGAGAGAGAGAGTGAGAGTGTGTGAGGGAGAGAGAGAGGGAGAGGGAGAGGGAGATCCATGTGTCATATCTACTTGTCACCACCAGGGGTCACTCTGTGTTTGGCAAAAAACACCAACCGTTTTTTGAAAAACACCAAGAGGGAGGCCAGATGAAAGTGAACAGGATATACTGTGAAATAAAGGTGAGTTTGGGAGCACAAAATTACACTTGAAGAGGAGAGCGATGTGGTCGAAGGTGTTGGAGGAGATGACTAGAGGAGGAGATGAGTATAGACATTTTGTGAAGAACAGATTGATCCAGACTGAATGAATGACAGACAGACAGGCCGGCAGAACAGGACAGACAGACAGACAGACAGACGGGGGGAAAGAAAAGCATGAAAACAGGAGAAAAGAGGAGATAAAAGCCTGATTTGCACTTTGTCATAGGATGGGCGTGACAAAATAGCAGATCTACAAGCTCACAACTCGTTGCAGTGTACTAGCCATGCTTTGTATGGAGAATATAGGTTGCTGCCTTCAGGAAGGAGATACGGTGTTCCTACATACAATAAGGTCAAACTGAAGAGGTCCTTTGTCCATCAGACGACATTGAGGCTTAATCAGGAGTTATAAGCCAGGGGTAGGCTGAGTGGTGGACATTGCTCTTGTCTTTGCATGTCTTAATGTATGTATTTTGTATTTTGTTGTTTTCTTGTGTCATGTCAAATGTGTGTACTGTTATATGTCGCATACATGGATGTTTTTGGGTCGCAAGACAAATTTCAGTGCAAACTGACAAAGTATTATCGTATCGTATCGTATCGTATCGTATGTTACACGCTGTGAGCTTCTAGATTGGCAATGTTCAAGAAAGACACCAGTGGGCCGCTAGCTATTTGGCACAAAAGGTTCTCTGGTGTGTTCTGCTCCTTGAAAGCAGGTCAGGCTCAAAAAACGTGGCAGAGAAATTCCACCAGACGGCCACCATCTTTACGCAGTAAAATCAGGAGTGAATCGTAAGGATCTAAAATAATTGACCCATACTACCATGATCCTTGGGGGAGGAGATGGGATGGATTAGTCCATTTTTGCAGGCTGGCGAACTCACCAACAGCACCCCAGTCTGCTCATCAATCATTCACAGAGCTCCCATTCCCCGGTTAGGTGCCCCCTTGTCCTCTCTCTCTCTCTCTCTCTCTCTCTCTCTCTCTCTCTCTCTCTCTCTCTCTCTCTCTCTCTCTCTCTCTCTCTCTCTCTCTCTCTCTCCCTCCATTCATTCAAAAATCCTCTTTTTCCTCTTCTTTCCATTCTCCCTGTGTTCTGTCTATTCTCCACCGTGAGTCCTTGGAGTATCGGAGCGAGTTGAGACACATTAAAGATGAATGGCCAGGGGATCATCCCCACCGGATCCTTCTTAAGTTTGGAGTGAAGTCTCTTTCTTTCTATCCTAAGTTTTTTTACCCTTTTTCTTTCTTTTTTTGAGGGGGCGGGGAGGCTCTTTACGTGAAGAGACAGTTGAAGAGTGTTCCAAGGTAACACCAGGGTACAGTTGAGAGGTTGGAGGAAGCAGGTAAAAGTCCTCAGGGCCCAGTGGTTTGTTGTTCTTATGTGGTTGGGGAAGTCATGAATCATGGTCTACTCAGCAGCGGGAATGTATGCAACGTTTACAAGTGAATATAATGGCAGACAGACAGTTCTCATAATCTCATTGTCCTACAGAACAATGTATTTTATGTGTGTTTTTATACCAGTGGGTTTCAAATTGGGGACCGCCAGGGGTGCCAATTGGAAAGGAGAGTGAAAACAAAACAAAAAACATTATATAAAAATAAATTCATTTCAATTCCAGTTGCCAGTTTAACCACTTTCAACCTGGCATGCAGTGATTCTCAAGCTTGAGAACCACTGTTGAACTGCACTGTGCCATCCTCGCTGCCTGTCTTTTTCACACTGTGTTGTGAATTTATGCACCTACTACAGTATATGTCTCTGAGACAAACTTACACAGCTGAGCCATTCTAACGTATAGGGAACTTCTTTATAGCAATCAGTTTTTGCTCTCTAACTTGGGATGCAAAATAGACATCAGTAACAGACCACATAATTCACAGGGTCAGCAGCAGAAATGTGCACCTCAGAGGGACGTCACCGAATACACAGCAATATTCGGATTGTTAATTTATCTCTGAGCTTATGATGCACACAGATCCCAAAAATACAAGGCCTGATCCAAATATTTCACCTATTATGAAGCGCATTTCAGCTCAAAGCCTTGACTTGCAGTGGGTTGTTATCTCCAATAATCACATATGACAGCTCACGCACATCTGGGTCCCTTCTTCATTCCATCTCTAAAGCTTGATTTTCTGAAGCAATTACAATTAAGATTTTGCCTACCTACCAATTCATTGCTCTGCTGTAAATGATTAATGAATAGCCAACATGTTTTGTAATAGGCAATGATTTTATAATGCATAATTATGCCCTTCATACAGTATTTTGTCAGACAGTCCCAATGGAGAACAACTCCATTGCCTTTCTCACTTCTCCTCTCCTTAAAATGTTATTTTTAGCATAGACAGAAAATGAATTATTGTTTGTTCTCCAGACAGTGATCACAAAGTAATTTCACTTTCCCCCTTTCTTTATTTGAGGAGCAAATCAATTTTGCATGGAAGCCACCATGGTCTCTCTTCACTCCAACAGAAAGTGGTCTGTCTGTGCTGCATCCTGGGTGATTAACCCTGAATATTTTTTTTGCTAAATTTGGATGCTCCACATTGCCACTTGCCATTGTCATGGGATACAAGCACTAGCTAAGGACTAAAGCCTGATTTATACTTGCTTGCGTGCCAGTGTCAAAGCGACAATAACAGATCTATGGCGACACATTGTGAGCTTGCAGATCGGCTGTTTTCAATGTGCGTGCAGCTAAGTATAAGTCAGGCTTGAAGTGCATCACCCTGAACTATTCTAGATGTCTGCCACTTCTTTAATTTATTTCTTATATATGATATATCTCTACAATATCTTTCAAGAGAGACCACCGATCCATGCTGCTGAACCCTTTTGTATTCTGAACAATTAGGCTTAACTAGTCCATACCCGTGGGGGGATATGCGCACATGATCTGGTAACCCGGGAGGCAGTTCGTCCCATAGCTCGCGGGGCCATCCCAAAGCTGGGAAGCCGTAACCATGGTGACATTCTTTTACACAAAAAAGCTAATAAACAGCTGAGATTTGGTTAAATCGAAAAAGTGGCTTCGCTGTTCCGTGCACATGGTAATGGTCAATGGCTGTGTGCAAATTCAGATCAATTGCTCCAGCCACTGAGGAGAACCGGGCAGAACAGTTTGTGGCCTCACCACGCACTACAGACAGAGGTCTCTCAAATTATAGGAGGATGCTGCACATGGGCATAGGTTGGGAGGGATACTGTATGATACCACAAACAACCAAACCAAACCAAACCCAGAACCCACCTCCCCACACCTGCAACCCCCCTGGGGTTTTTCACAAACATAAGAGAGCCCCCAATTCTTCTCAATCTAAGGAATGTAAGGCTCTGTACAAATAATAGAAATCACATTGTAAATTAGAAAATTATGCATGAACTGTTTCATTTTATTTCCTCAAATCTCCATTTAATAGATAGATAGATAGATAGATAGATTGAAAGAAAGAAAGATCAACTATAAGTATACTTTAACTATCAGATTCTAAGCGCAGTGCATTTTAACACGTCACAAACAAATCACTATTTTATGTCCCCAGTATCAGTCCCTGCAGATGATTTATTCTTAGAGGTGAAAGATCCAAACACAATTAAATGCCACAATGTATCGATCAAGTTTGCCTTTGTGCGCTTGGTGGCAGACAGCAGCATTGTTAACCAACTTTTTTTAACCTGGCGTCCCTACTTTGTGCATATCATAGGCAAAAATGTTCACGAATTTCTGAATTCTGCGTTGTGCACTTGTTCTTTTTCACATCCATGTCGCCTCAGGGTACTAAAACTTCACTCTGGAAACAGGAACCACCTACAGTATACTGTACAGCACAACCTGCCCAGTGCTTTCACGCGAGGAAGCAATTCTCACACGTTGTCATTCTTTTAATAATGTCAGCAGCCTAAGTACAGGAGTTGAATGAGTACTTGTCAACTCAACAGAAATACAGAATTGTTTTTTTTTTATTGCCTCTGCCTGGCCAAGACTATGTTTTGCACCCCGTCCGTCCGTCCGTCCGTCCGTTCGTCTGTGCGTCTGCGTGTCATTTTTGGATATCCCTCCTACAGATTTTGTCCAAATATCACGCATCTCGGTATACTGTATCTCTATAGTCATGTGATCAAGATGGATCTGTTAATTTTTTCATATTCCATCCTGATTGGCTAACATTGATGTTTTGCACCCTGTCCGTCCATGTGTCTGCGTGTCTGTGTGTGTGTCCGTCTGTATGCGAGCAGCTAATCTTTGGCACCATTGGCCCAATCGCAGTGAAACTGTGCACACACACTCCTTGGATGCCATAGCTAAACCTCTGCCTCAATTTTTCAGATCGGCCTGTTATAACGCCACAAGGAGGCCGATCTTGGCAAAAAAAAAGAATTATATTACTCCTACAGATTTTGTCCAAACATCACGCAAATCGGTTTTGCAACAGTATCTCTATAGTCCTGGACCAATCTGCGTGGATCCCTAGAAGCAAAGGAAAAACCTCTGCCCTGCATTTTTCACATCTGCCTTTTATAGCGCCACCAGGAGGCCGATTTTTGAAAAACAAATGTTTTGATACCTAGTGATCCCACAAGGCCGAGGACGAAATGTCACCCTTTTCACATTGGCCTGTTATAGTCCCACCAGCAAGCAGAATTTTCCAAACACATTTTGTTTGTTGTGTGCCTCAAAATGACTCAAATCATGAACGCAGCGTCCGATTGCCGTGAAAGGCTGAGGAAGAAATGCCACCCTTTTCACATTGGCCTATTATAGCGCCACCAGAAGGCAAAATGACCTACCTGACCTGGCTGAGACCTGTGCTCCGACGAGCACTTTTTCTGGTTTATTTTCTTGTCTTTCCTTTTTCTTTTTTTTTTACAAGCATGCTATTATGGGGAAGGGAAATCCAAGGCCTATAAGCACACAACTCATCATGGCTGTGACACATTGTGAGCTTGTAGATTGGCTATTTTCAGTGGGCCACATTGTTGTATGAATCTGGCTTTAGTTGTGTTCACTGCTCACCTTTCTTTTGGAAGAATTTAGTAAGGAGTTGTTTTCCCTCAGACTCTTGTTTTTCCCTTTCCTTTATTGCCTCCGCCAGGCCGAAGGCATGGCGAGAGAGTATGTTTTTCCGTCCGTCCGTCCGTCCGTCCGTGTGTGTGTGTGTGTGTGTGTGTGTGTGTGTGTGTGTGTGTGTGTGTGTGTGTGTGTGTCCGTCCGTGTGTGTGTCCGTCCGTCCGTGTGTCAGCTAATCTCCGACACCGTTGGCCCGCTCGCTCTGAAACTGTGCACACACACTCCCTGGATGCCAATTCAGAACCTCTGCCCCAAATAGCCCTGTTATAGCGCCACTAGGAGGCCGATTTGTGCAAAACCCATTTACTCCTACAGATTTTATCCAAACGTCATGCAAATCTCTATAGTCATGTGATCAACACGGATCTGTCCGATTTTCTATATTCCATTCTCATTGGCTAAGGTTGGCTTCCAAAGTTTGCAGGATTGGTCCGTTTTGAACAAAATGCCTCAAATCATGAACGCAGCTTGCGATTTCCGTGAAATTTCACACGCACATTCCCACTAGGCAGAGGAAGAAATGGCACCCTTTTCACATTGGCCTGTTATAGCGCCACCAGCAGGTCTAATCTTAGCAAAACACATTTTTGGAACAAAAGCCTCAAATCATGAATGCAGTGTCTGATTGCCGTGAAAAGCCTAAGAAGAAAGGACACCCCTTTCACATTGGCCTATTATAGCGCCACCAGGAGGCCACAATAACGTACCTGACCTGGCGGAGACCTGTGCTCCGAGGAGCACTTTTTCTAGTTTCTTTTCTTTATTGCTTTTCTTTAACGAAAAAACAGATTTTTCGTTCTTGAGGAAAGACAAGACTATTTGCTTCTACAGCATCAGCTGTCAGTCAACTCTATTATTAGCTGCGTGATACGACTTGTTAGACACAACCTCGCGACATCAGCTGGCTTTCTGCACTGCAGTGTCTATGAAAAGCCTGCTTTCCATTTACTGTTCAGTGATCGTATCCAGACTAGAGCCCGCCTACTCTATCTGCTACCATATCTGCTCTACACCGGAAATGCAAACTGATCCGATCCAAGTGCAGGAGCAGGCTAAACCATTTTTGCCTCCAGAGAGTTTATCACTCTGCCCACAGATAACAGGTGACAGCTACAACACTCATCACTGCATACTGTATAATAGAGTTGTCCGGCCCTACCTTTGCCGACTAGGAGAGATCAGCATTGTTTTTTATTTATATCTTAAGTTTTAATTGGGAGTTCCCTTACTTAAATTCTCTTTTGCAAAGCTACTGCCTATCACACACGCTCTCAGTTTGATGCTTGAGATGGCGCATGTCTCCACTGAGTTTTGGAAAGTCTGCTTTTACTTTTGTGCTCTGCATACCTGGAATAACTTACAGGATTTGCTTAAACTCTTTCAGTTGGATATATCAACTTTGGACGGTCAATCTATATTGCACCTGTTTTAATTGATATTGATAAATCATGTTTTTTTATTTATTTAAATACATTTTATGTTTGAGATTTTGTCAAAATTGTAATCTCGGCACCATTGGAAAAGAGTGTCTCAGCCCTCAGTGTGTTTTCCGAGAATTAAATAAAGGTTGAAATGAAATGAAAAGTAAGGGGGGAGAGCCACAGCTAGGCTCCACTATTTACATTTTTCCGTTCCGTCTCTCAATCAATTTTATCCAGCTAATCTTAATTTGGTTATATAACACTAATTAGAAGAAGAAAATAAAAAACGTTTTAATCCAGGCTTTTCTGGGCCATAAATAGCGCCACCATGAGGCTGGTTTGAAAAAAATGGGGTGGAGGTTATTCCTTGGCCTAACTGGAGTGTGCGTGCAAAGTTTCACGCTGGTTGGTACCAGCGGTACGCACACGCACACGGGCGAAAACATAATCCCCGCCTCTGGCTGTACCTGTCTGGACAGTCTGGTGGAGATAATGAACACAGTGTAAATAAATATTGGCCACATCTGTAAAATAAATTAATAACAAATCTGTATCATTAATCATTTCAGGAAGTCTTTTACTTTATACTTAAGTACCAACCAAAGTGTGTGTGTGTGTGTGTGTGTGTGTGTGTGTGTGTGTGTGTGTGTGTGTGTGTGTGTGTGTGTGTGTGTGTGTGTGTGTGTGTGTGTGTGTGTGTGTGTGTGTGTGTGTGTGTGTGAGAGAAAGTATCTGATCAGAGTATGAAACAGATCATTAGGAATGGATGGCCCTTTACAGAATACTATACACTGGTGAAATGGATCAGTGATTCTCAACCTTTTTAATTTCAAGGACCCCAAGTTTGATGTGCATTAGGCCACGGACCCCCATTTGATATGATATTTTATCTCTGAGACCCAAATCTTGTGTGTGTGTGTGTGTGTGTGTGTGTGTGTGTGTGTGTGTGTGTGTGTGTGTGTGTGTGTGTGTGTGTGTGTGTGTGTGTGTGTGTGTGTGTGTGCGTGCGTGCGTGCGTGCGTGCGTGCGTGCGCGTGTGTGCACGTGCGTGTGCATGCGTGCGTGTGCGTGTGCGGCTGTGCGCGCACCTTTGTGTTTGTGTATGTAACTAAATATATGGACCCCAAGTGCACATTTTTGTCACCATATCTCCCATGTCGATATTAGTGTTTACGCACATACAGCCATGGCTCAATTTGTTAGTTCTGAGGACTGACAGCTAATCTTGCCTTATGTCCTTCTTAATATCCTTGGCAGTTGGTACAATTTATGACTCTGTTGCCGTAGACAAGTGGGACATGGGAAATTAATTCTACACCGTTTTTGCTGCCACTAATCATTCACTCAGGGCAGCCGCGTCACCACAACTGTTAGAGAGGAGTTTAGTGTGTGCAGTGTGCAAGGATCAGTCACTTGAACCTGTTAAATTATAAGCCCTGTTGATGCAGGCAAGGTTGCAGAGATGCTCTTTTTGTTTGTGAGACGGTGTTGTGTATGTCTCGAAGGCTCCATTTCAAACATGCACAGAGCCAAAATCTCAAACAAAGAATTCTGGGATGTTACACTGACAGAGATCAGAGCCTACTTGTAGTTATTCAATCCAGGGGTCCCTCTGGGAAGGGGTTAGGGTAAATTCAGTGTATTTGGATGCGGGAGTGGGTCGGGTGTGGGAGTATGAGAAGGGGTGTAAAGAAGTTGAGACAGTAATGCTCTTTTAAGCTTTTTGTATGATGGTTAGATGGATGCTCACTGTATGCTCAAGGTTACCTAAGCACTGACGAATAGCAGTCGTCCAACTGATACTACAATAATGAGCACAGTTGAGTACAGTTTCTATCCTGATGATTCTAAAGGGCTACACCTGAACATCAGAAGGCTGAAATGTTGAAAGTAATCGAAAATGAATTTAAGAAAGCACAATCTTCAGTCAATCATTGTCAACAAATTGTCGAAATGTGCATTTGGAGAGATAAAAAGAAAAAGAAAAAAAAAAGAAATAGATTTAGCTACTTGAGTCCTATTATAAACCACTGATGAAAAGCAGCAACAGCTGGATGAATATGATAACAGCAACAGCTGTTATCATATTCATGCAGTGGTGAAAAGGAAGATGACAGCTGCAGGATGCAGAAGAGATTAGAATCTCAAATTGCATCTATGTATTCTTTTTCTCAGAAATTTGCAATGTTGGTTCAGAAAATAATTGTCATTATGATAGGTTTATAGTCCTAATTGTACAGTATATGGCATGCATTTTTTAATTTACACTACTATACAGTATCTTACAAATTATGCTGTATATATGCAGTATAGGGGTGCAACAGTTTATCAATTAATAGATGTAATAGTAATAGATTATAAAAACATAATTAACAATTGAATTGAATTGAATTAAAATAATATATTTGTACGGATAAATGTAAAATTTGCATTTGCAATTTAAAAAAAATATTAAAGAAAGAAAATATCCGATCTACAAGTTTGCAACGCATAGCATCATGACACGTGAGGACAATAGGGCTTGATTGGTTAATCATACTAATTGATTCCTTGATAAAAACGAATGATAAAAAAACGTGTTTCTCCATTATTCGATTAATCGAGAAAGTAATCGATAGAATAATTGCCAAGAAAATAATTGATAGTTGCAGCCTTAGTGCAGTAGATTAATAGTAGACTAATGAGAACTCATCTCATTAGCACAGCACACTATGTACTTAGAACCGAGATTGATAGATCACAATGTAGTACTGACTACTGTAGATGACTTTGTACGTACGGTATACGGCATACACTATGGGACCATCCTACTTAAAACAAAACTTGTCCATATATAGGCATATATGGATATCCATTTGTTCAGAACCGCTGATCTAACCGATATGCCCATATATAGACATGACAATATATGAGCATAATATATCATATTAACGGGGATCAGAGTACCCGTTGTACCTGTGTGTCTGTCTCTTTTGTGCCCATACTGTATATGGAAATCTCTGTATCTGTCTGTCTACTTGTGTCCCTTTTATGCCCATATTGTTCTAGGTTAATTACTTTCAACTAGCATCCCTATTTTGTACAGTTCAAACTATGATTGACAACTTTTTCAAACTTTTCCAAAATGTTTTGGAAATAGCGAAAACTGAAAATCTACAAGCTCACAAGCGAGCTTGTAGATCTGCTTTATTTTAAAGCCATTGGCTGCAGAGGCTACGTATGGCTATTTGGAGGTCCTTGGCATATTTTTGCACCTGCTGTAAACAATAACACCTTATTAAAAAAAAAAAAAACTCAAGGAGACAGAGTACATGAAAGTGTCAGTGTCAAAGCAGATTGATATGCAGATGGTCTTTTGTGTCCCTTCATTACACATGCACTAAGCCTCTTGGCTATGGTTTTCACTTGCCACTGGTAAAAGGATCTGTGGCTACTTAACCAGCTGGAGCCTGAGCCCACTGTGACAAATGGCCAAAGCCATTTATTTCCCTCAATCAATACAGCTGGCTATACCCCCATCGTTGACTGTGTTTCTTAGAAGCTCATTTCCTGCATCAGATAATACTTTCCCTTTCTTTCCCTCTCTGGCTTTCTATTACACACATACCATGTGCATACACATCCACACAAGTTCATGTGAAAGGACAGGATCTGGCTGCCATGACAACAGGGCACATCAAAATCCAATTAAACTTCACTTCCTCCCACTTCACCAGACCGACAAATAACTTCCTCCAACCCCTTCCTCTCCCCGCCGCGTGAAAACAACTTTCTAAACATTTAAGTTATTCATATCTGCATTCCAATACGGTTGATAAGTTTAATTCATGTAATCAAACTGAGAAAAAATGAAAAAAACGTGGTTTTCAAATTCCATCTGCACCGACTGAAAATTAACAAGCGACATTCTGCAGCGCAAATGCAATTTGTTTGGACACGGTGTGACAGCATATTGTATGAACATGAGCGATAATGGCTTTAACACTGTGTAATAATAATGCTCATGCATTTAAAGTGTGGGAAGGGGAAACACAATCCAAAAGTGGCTGAGTAATATTCAAATACAGTAGGCTCTATGTTAGGCATTAACTGGTGCAGAGTAGCTTGAATCATTAGTTACAGTCCCATCTCCCACTGACACCAGCCACACTGGATGGTAGGTATTCAAGAGGATGATCTATTATGCAAAGACATGACAGGACGAGCTGCTGTACACTATGTAAAGCAGCCGTCCTGACACACAGTGGCATATAGCTAGCCTCTACGAGAGCTGGGCCAGTGTAGTTTCACTCCGACATGATGCATGTGTAAACCCCCATCTGCCGCCGCCAGGCTTCCTCTGTGTGTTAAACTGAGTGGGCATCATCAATCACTGCCAACCCCCACATGGGCACTGCCAAGCCCCCGGAGAGAGGCGTGAACGGCGAGCAAGGCGGCAGAACCAGGCTCCCTGCCTCCCGAGCAGAGCGGGTTTACACATCTTTGCCTTCAAAACGGCCGGCCTGGTAACGTCCCTCAAGGGCTGCCTTCGCGCTGTGCTCAGCGGCTGCTCTGGGAAAGGGTACGTTGCTGCAAGGCTGAGCATGCAAGGCTGAACATCACATTAACACAACGGCAAGCCGTGGGAGGCCTGCCTCCGCAGAGTGAGAGGCCAGACCCACCACCACAATTAAAAGGGAAATGATTAACAATTAGGGTGCTAGGCAGACAAGTAAACAGGCACTTTGGCCGATGCAACTTCTCTCACTGCTTTTGACGCATTTGTGCGATGGGGGGGTTTGGAGCTGGTGAAGAGCACTCGAGTGCTGATGATTGTTCCTAGCCCACAGGGCTTCACAGGTTTTGGGCCTCCTACATCGCAACGCCCACACTCCACTTCGCCCTCTACTTGTCTGAGTACAGAGAGAGTGAGAGAGAGAGAGGGAGAGAGCGAGGTCATCTGTGTAGTTCGTAGCGCTCTGTGGGCTCCAGTACCTCTCAGGCCTTTTGTGTTGTATACAAAACTTACAAGCTCCACCATTTAGCTAAGTGAAATTAATTTGGAAGTCCATATGGCCCTATTGTTTCCTCTGGGTTATAAATCCCTCAGGGATTCAACACTGGGCACCTCTCATAGATGCTACACTGTATAGGCTTCCATCCAGTCAGCTCAGAATAGTACAGAGTGCTCTGTGTGGTTGGACATAGGACCTGTTGTGTTTCGGACGCCTGTCCAATGCTGATGCAAGGTGACTGTTATAAATTGTGAAATTAATCAAAAGGTGCATGGGGAATCATGTTTGATAAAATCCTGCTGACAGCGGAATGATACATTTCCTGGCCCGCGTCTGAATGCTGTTGCGGGTTGCCTTGAGGTTATTGCTGTGTACTTCATCCGTCGCCGGCCATTCATCACCTGAGCACAGCCTCAGCCGTGGTCTCTCACTCACACAAAGAGAGAGAGGAAAGGGGAGAAATGGTCAAGAGAGGGAAACAGGTGTGTGTGTGGGGGGGGGTGGGGGGGAGGGGTTAGTGGACTGAGATGCAGTATGACAGTGAGGGAGATTGACATACTGCAAGGCCATAGACAGAGGTGGTAGTGGCTCAGGAGGTATAGCGGTCGTCTTGGAATCAGAAGGTTCCCGATTTGATCCCCAGCTCCTCTTGACCCTTCCTGAGGTTGGTGCCTTGCCTTGGATGGTTGCCTCCGGTATGGGTGTGAATGGGTGAATGTAATGCACATTGTCAAGCACGCTATACAATGGGTGCGTTCGGATATGCGCACCGGGAGCGCACTCACGTATTAGTTTGTATTGGACCTTGGTGCCTTATATCCGAACTTACCCAATGTAACATGTACTATTTACTATTCACACAGAGTAACAGAGACAGACAGATGCATTGATGATGCAGTAGACAGGCAGATTGATTGATTGATTGATTGATTGATTCATTGATTGTGTTTACTTTGCGTGTTTGTGTGCATGCTTGTGTGTACTGTGTACGCTTTGTGTGAAAGTGAGTGGGGATGGGGGTATATTTCTGGGAATCTCAACTAATAAGCTAAAATAATAGTTTCATACCTCATTGGTAAAGCTCATCTCACCAAGAAGATTTGATTGTTATGATTACTGTTAGATTTTTTTGTGTTACTTTTTACTCTTTGCAGAGGCAAAAAATAAACTGTTGAATGATTGTTTGAAAACAAGAAAAACTCAAACTTTTACTTAGGCAGAATAGGCACGTAAGGGAACTTGAGAACATCTTGTATATACCATTACCTTCCTCATGCTCAAATCTAATATGTTAATAATGCAAACATGCATGGATTTCACTATGTAGTGATGTGCCCATAGTTGGGCTTAGTCAGGGGAGTAAGAGCTATTTGAGCATATCAGATTATGGACAGAACAAGTACTATTGAGGGCTATGAGCCACAAAGAACATGTTCAGTATGAGGAATGTGGGTACAAACCAATATTGCCATCATTAATTCATGCATTGGGACTCTTGTTTCATATCTGGTAGATGGGATGAGAGTTTGTGTATTTGCATTGAATATGATTCTGAGATGTACTTGCAGATTTATTTCGAAGAGTGTTGGGGTTGCAATATTTTCAAGAGCTGGGAAGATAAGTCAAGTCTCTTTCAATGCATTATATACCAACCTAGATATCTCACAATAGTCCGCCCTCAGTCAGGAATGCAGACTCACTCCTCATTTTCCGCCACAGTCTGAAAACCTACCTCTTCAGAATCTACTTCACCCCCTAGCACTCCCATTCCTTGTATCATTTCTTCTAGCGAGTGGACTGAGGTGCGATTTGTCTGTGGTGAGAACGTTACCAGTACCAAACTCAGGAGATACCGCAAAGTAACGGCAGGTCGTACCCTCTTTCCTATCAAAGTAAAAGGGAAAGGGGAACTTAGTTTAGTGCACCAACATTATTCTTTTGTTGTTATTAGTGTATTTATAAATATTGCTATTTCCATTTGGCCAAATGAGGAAAAGACCATATTAGGACATGCACATACTGTAAGCAGAAAGGCTGTATAGTGTGGCTATCTTAGAACAACACCTACTGTAGTGATTTGTGCTACTTCGTCCACAAACTGTACACACAGTAACCTTCTATCGATAAATAAAGACTGGACAGGGAGACCATGCCATAGACTCTGAGCAGGATTCCCCCCCTTGACATATAGCATAAACATATTTTAAAAATATCCAACTCAATCATTACAGTAGGTCAGTGACTTTGACCAGTTTCACTTTCAAAACCTTTGCATCATGTCACACAAACAGAATGCGGCACACAACACCAATGGTTTTGATCATGTGGATTGTGGAAGTTAAATGGTGGATTTGTGGATAGGACTCTATATGAAAAAACTTGTTATATGAACAAAACGCATCGCATTCTGTTTATGTGACATGCATGACGCGAAGGTTTTGAAAGTGAAACTGGTCAAAGTCACTGGCCACCTACTGTATAGCCCATTTGTAGTCTGTGTATGTGTTAGCAGAGATCCTACTGCCAGTATTTCTCACTTTTGAATGTGTCTGGGCCTCAACCCAGGGTCCTTAGAATAACAGGGTTAAGTTACTGGTGTGGAAATAAACAACCACTGGGCTGCTGACTGCATTCTGACAGAATCCTCACTGATGTTGCCATGGATGCATGCATGGCTACTTGGCCCAAATAAAATCCATCCCTGTACTAACCGAGTAGAAATGAACACAGAGTCAATTGGCACAGATTTGTGTAATAACGCTGCCCATTTAAATCAGTCCTTAGTGTGTGTAATGTGGTCCTGGGCCGGCACTTTTTTGTAACCTAATCTCCAGCCTCATCAGTGACAAGTTTTGAAGTGAGAAAAAAAGAAAATCAAGAAACAGTTGATAGGTTATTTAATTGAGTTTTACTCATTATGAAATTTATAGGCCACCTACAAAGACCTACACAGGTCTGAATACAGGACAGGTGCTTTTCAAGACCAGCTGAAATGAAAAATGTGTTTTCATACTTTGTGTCCCCCATGGGGAAAACACAAAAATCATTTTTTTGTATAGCCAATTTTTATATGAAAAGTCCCTCAAAATCCAACCTTAATTACTTCCTGTCAAACAAAAACGAAGTGTGTGATTACATCGGCAGGTCTGAACCAATTTCAACCAATAATATGATGACAAGCACTACTAGAGAGTGGTGTTACTCTGTTGAATGATATCAAAGATGGCAGATGCAGTGTTTACCAAAGGACGCACCTAAACAAATGTTTGTAAATGTTGGTTTGCAAACATAATTATTAATGTTACTGCATTCACACTTAGAGTTGCAGTAACATAAACTTGATTGTGGACTGCCTTATTAGAGTGTTGTTTCCTCGTGCCATAGCCCTGGAATGCATACTCCACCCGGTTATGCAATACCCGTTTTACCAGTTGTACCCACAGAGAACCGAAGTCTTGATAACCGTAGAGGTACTGAACTCCCCTCATAATCGGGCTGCTTCCCTCAGGGAACCCCAGTGTACGAGTTCAATAACTTACCATGTGCGGAGGGAGCTCCCTAAAGAGCTCCCTCCATCTAAGGGTGGATTCAGACTGGGTCCGATTGATTCGAACCGTTCCCGAGTACGATTGGCCTTTCCCAACTGGCCGGCATTCACATTGGCCAAGATTCTTCCGCACCCGAGTACACTTCATTCAACAGTAATGGTACTTATGTGCCTCATGGGGGCGCTGTGGACTATGGGGCTTTGGGAGATATAGAATGTCAATCACAGAAGAAAAGTCACTTGTCAGAGTGTAGAGTGAATAATAAAGTTTGACTGTGTTCCTGATGTTGTCTTGAGTTATATTAACAACAGATCAACAATACATAACCAAAGCAGTGTGTACTGGTCTTTGAAACCTCGAAATGTAACGTTGTCTCTGTTCATATGATAGTGACGTCACAGACGCATCCTTGGTATTTTAGCAGTGACGTCACATACTAATCCTTGTTATATTTATCCTAGCGGCAGTGTTCGCTACACATGTGTTTTTTGTTTATGTTTTTTCCACGGCTCGCGCTACTCAAACAGTAGCGGGATTATTATTTCTTGTCAACATTCAAGTAGAACTATGAGAAGGTATAACCCAGCTAAAATAATGTGTAGTTATAAAAAATATAAATGATATATGATTAGCAGTGCACTTCCTTCTCTTGGTATGGATGGATTCACATTGCAGCGTTCCCGAGACTACCTCCCCAGGCGGTCTCGGGTACAGTACGGTGATGCGTTACTGGGAACTGTACGCTACGTTCACACTATCACAACATCTGCCATGTGGTCCGGGGTGCGCACCCGGGACCATAGTCTGAATCCGCCCTAAGAGTCAGACCTGAACTACCAAACAGGGAGGATCCTCCTTCAAGGAGGTCCCTGTTGGGAGTTCACATTGAGGATAGAATACCGCCAATAACCCTAACCCTAGGCAAAAGTCAAGGGGGAAGCCCAGCTTGCCACAACACAGATATGAACTCTCGTGCCCTTGAAAAGGGCCCAAGATGGGCTCGTGAGTTGTCTGGGCACCATTTTTCTTTTAAGACCGGGCGCCTAGTAGGTGATTATTATTTTTTAATCTATCGAACAGTGGATTCTGGCATCCCAGGATCACCCTGCTTTTAACACCAGTCCAACCTCTTTTCACATACTGTACACTACAAATACATTATCCCATCAATTGCTTTCACTTACATTAATCCACAAGTCCATTGACTGCAGTCAATAAAAGCTATGTCTGTGCTCTGACATGAGCTTTTATTGACTGTAGTCATTGGACTTGTCACGTGTCATGGTCAATATGGATAAATGGGGACTGTACATGTTACACCTGAGAATTCTCACCTCATTAAGAGCATATTCATAAGCCATAATAATGGATGAGTTTCTGTAAAAACATCATTAGATTCACACACATTACCAGGGCTCAACAGTTCACTGAATTAATGGAAAGAAGGGGAGTGAATATTTATTTATTTTGAATTCAAAAAGTGGCCAATGAGAATTCCGGTTTATTACAGATGGTATTGTAATGAGTTGCAAAGCTCTTAGGTCTTTAAAGATGAAAGACTGACTATGATATAAAGCTCTTAGGTCTTTAAAGATGAAAGACTGACTATGATATAAGGCCTGGAAGTACTGTATAAAAAAGGTATTTCAGAGAATTGGATAAAGTTTCGGATTATGTTAACCTTGCCTTGTACCCCCAGCACCTTATTATTGAACGTACAACTATACTGTAGTGTAGTTGTTTACTCAGCATGCTAGAATGCAATAAATAGTTGGATGAATGACTGAATGGAAACAGAAAGCTGGAAAGAGTGACTGCATGCCTGCTATATGTTGAAAGAGTTGAAGAAATAAAACAAAACAGGCCAGTCTTATGATAAATGCACACCAAATACGGAGCTGACAAATAACAGTAAGCTACATACCCCAGTCTACCAGTCTATCTCAAAGCAGTCCAATGTCTTGTCCAATGTCTTACCTGAGCTTGTAGAGACTTTGTTGGATTTCCTTTTTAGTTGTGGCCTGTTTACTTCTCTCCCATCTGCTAAGAGAGTTGCTGCATGCCTGTATAGTGTGCTCACAGCCATCGTCTTGTAAATTCAGCTTCTGACATCTGTGAGACTGCAGAGAATTGTCTCTCGACAGAAATAGACCTTTTTTTGTTTTGTTTTTTTGTTGCTTCCTAACAACAAAGTGCCTCCATATCAAAACCACAATGAGCTTACCTTGAAGTTGGAGCCATATATAGAAATCATGCAAATGAGGTTAGGTTGACTGGCACATATCAAAAGCCTTCAGGAAAAAAAATCCATGACAGCGGAGAAGCTTTATCATGAAGAATCAAGTGAGACAAGGCGGCACTTTGTTCTAAGTCAGCATGGAGCATTGTGGATCTACCAGGGTTGAATTCATGGAAACAACTGCACTCCTCATTATGGGCTTGGAAAATGAATGCTCCTGTGAGTTTGATATTGCTCCGCAGCTGAACACAGCTCCCCAACCACCGAAAACCGGTATGTATTTTGAAGCAAAAAGGAAAAGTTTTTTTTAAATCAATACGTAATAGCACAAGATTTAAAAATACTGTGCCGGTACACTGCACAGTCTGATGTGGGATCAATATAGAAATGCATCTACTTCACAGCAGGGGAGATGGAGGATGGATCAATAATAAGCAAATTTCCAGAAATTGAAAGAGGCATCGACTATTTAATTAGCCATTTTTCTCAAAAGGTGCATCAGAAGGGGGGTCTGGGTGGCACAGGGGTAAAGTTCCTGCCCAGCACTGTGGGGGCTTGATAACTCCACGCTACCTCCGGTTTGGCCAAACTTGTGCTCCAACAAACACAATTGGCTGTGTTCGCGGGTGGGCTGCAGACAGGGGTGCGCCATTCTTTGTCACAGCAATAGGGACTCCTATACAAGCCTGTTGAGCAGGGACCAGGATTGGGAAGGATAGCGTCCACATCCATTACGCCCTCATGGTAAAAACTCCTCACTGTCAGATGAAAAGAAGTGACTAGCAATTCCTGGTGTATCTGAGGAGACGTGGTGGTCTACACCCTACCCAAGACCAAAACAGGTTGACAATGGGTGTCAAATGGCACAATGACTAAAGTGTGTGTGTGTGTGTGTGTGTGTGTGTGTGTGTGTGTGTGTGTGTGTGTGTGTGTGTGTGTGTGTGTGTGTGTGTGTGTGTGTGTGTGTGTGTGTGTGTGTGTGTGTGTGTGTGTGTGTGTGTGTGCATGTGCGTGCGTGTGAGTCCTAATATAGAGTAGGAAAGAAAAACATATATCATCAAGTAATTAAGTTAAATGTGCATCATATGCCCTCAATATGTATTTTTTATTTCCAGCTGCAATTGTGCAATTGATAAGAATCCAATGATGTCAAGTCAAGTCAAAGTTGACTCACATCTAGAGCACAGCACAGGAAGTGGGTGTAATGATGACCTTATGATATTTAGAAAAGTGTGCTCCTCAGAGCGCACATCTCTGCCATGCTGGGTTGCTTAACCACAGCTGTGTCAGTTGTGGAGCGCGGCCGTGACATTTCCACAACAAACAGTGACATTTGTAGCATTTATGGTGCCCCTCATGGGTATTATAAGTGACATCACTTTTGGCATGCGTGCTTTAGACTTTAGATGCCCCTCAAATGTGTGATTCAAATTTGGCTGAGATTGGATGCTGTGTTCATGATTTGTGGCTTTTTGTTTTAGCAAAACGAGCCTCTCCAACAAACTTAAGAAGACAAAATGATGGACTATGAAAAGCTGACTGAAATATCATGATCACATGACTCCAGAGATAATGTGTACTGATTTATGTGAGTTGTGGACGAAATAAAGTGAAGCGGCCTGTTGTAGTGCCACCATGAGGCCGATTAGAAAACCTTGGTGTAGAGGTTCTTCCTTGACCTACTAAATATCACGCCGATCGGTCCAGCGGTACCCATGAGATTAGCTGCTCTAAGACACGCAGACAGACAAACAAACACAAAGACAGACAGACTCAACATAATCCCCGCCACCCGGCCGTTCCCACCTGGCGGAGATAACAATAAATGCAGATTTACTGTTGAAAAACACTCAAGTTGGGTGACACAATATAACCAAATGGTTACCACATGGGGTCAATTCCCTGATCAGTGATTCCCCTGTTTGAAGGGTAATGACATTCAGCTTTCTCACACCATTTCCAAATAGTCTCTTGCTCCACTTTGTCAATCCTACTATAATTCTAGTAACCTCACGGTGGTGGTGACTTGGTTGGGTGGACTCTTGATCAAACTGCGCATGCGTCGTTGCCAGGTTTCGCGAGAGAAACAAGCAGCAAGGTCTATGAAAACGAGGCCAAACCAAACGAACCCTATACCACCAACATTGGCCCTACAGCGCTTACAGTACGCCGACATGGCAACACCGAGACCCCGCCCACTCTCTGACTACAATTCTTTCTGTGGACAGTAAACACACCAGACGGACCCGGGGCGGGCGAGTAACATGCCTACGCCATTCTCCGTGCTGATATATATATATATATATATACGCCCGTGGGGAGGGCTGACCGCGGGGGGGGGGGGGGGGGGGGCGACGGGAGCGACGGGAGCGACGGGGGGGTGCCACGACGGGACGCGCGCGGGGGAGAAACCGCGCGACAGGACGTAACTTTAACCCCGACTTTGCTACTACTTTCGTATGCGCCCTTCACCGGGTATGGTCTAGTGTCAATAAAAAGGCTTAAAAATGCCCACCCGCCTAAAATAAATAAATAAAATATATGACTTTTTTCTTTTCTTTTCTTTTCTTTTCTTTTCTTTTCTTTTCTTTTCTTTTCTTTTCTTTTTTTTCTTTTCTTTTCTTTTCTTTTCTTTTCTTTTCTTTTCTTTTCTTTTCTTTTCTTTTCTTTTCTTTTCTTTTCTTTTCTTTTCTTTTCTTTTCTTTTCTTTTCTTTTTTTCTTTTTTTCTTTTCTTTTCTTTTCTTTTCTTTTCTTTATTGTTTTCTTTTCTTTTCTTTCTTGTTCATACAATGAACAAAATACATCTGGCATTTTCCCTTCTCTCATTTTTCCTCTTTGAAAATAGTTCAAACCAAGTGCTTGTGTTTTTGGCTTTCTTTTTTGCCTTTTTGGATAACTTTGATGGCATAAACTCTCCTCTAGGTAAGGTGAATATTCACACATACCACGGGTGTAACAGAAACACACAAGACTAAAGATAGAAATGGCTGTACCGCACACAGGTCTGTAGAGCAGAAGCATCGTGTTGGCCAACCTGCTACACATGAAGAGAAAACAGATGAATCATGAGAAAAAGAAAAACCCAACAGCCTTGATCCTCTGTGTGAGGAGACTGAAAGAGAGAGCGTTAGAGCGAGAGCGAGAAATGCTTACAGCAGTGAAGCTGAGTGACGCATGGGCTACAGTGTGAGCATTTGACTTTTTCTTATGATGCCTCCTCTCATGATTTATTTAAGTAGAGGTGTCTCTGCTGACCTTGAGAGCTGCTTCACATAGTGCTGATGTGCGGGTTAACTTGGGATTAGGGGAATAGGAAGCTCCTTGGAGGGATCCTTTTCCACCTGACCTCACACAGTTTTTAGGCGTGTGCTGCTACGGTGATCAATATCCACCCCGGTTCGTGTGAGTTTTTCAGCGACAGAAAAGGCGTAGAAGGTGTATCGAAAAGTTTTGATTGAACCCACCAGGCCCACTGAACCTCCATTTGTTTTTTTCATGAGACCATAGAGATGTGAGTTTAAAACTAAAATATAAAATTGTCTTTCCACTGCTAGAAACTGTCTTTATGAAAATAGCATGATAGTGACTTTTCGTCAGAAAGTACAGTATGTACTGTGTATTATTATGATTACATGCCAGAGTGCAGACAGGACTCCTCAGTGATATACAGTAGCCTTCCATCTAAGATTTAGGGTGATCATTGTCTTCGCAGCGCTGACAGACCGGGAGGAGGGGAAAAAAGCCATCATGTATCATGAACGCAAGATCCAATCAACCCCAAATGGTAATTGCATGTTGAGGGGCCTCTATATAGCGCACATGCATCCAAAAGTGCTCTCACTTCTGCACCAGAAATGTGAAAGAACCATACGTATGTCGTAGAAACAGCTCTTTCAGCCCTCAGCTTCCTCGTATCCTGCCGACTGACACAGCACTGGGTAGGTCACCCAGCCTGGCGAAGACTTGTGCTCTGAGGAGCACCCTTTTCTAATTTGTCACCTCGTCATGGGTATTTTTAACCTCTCTGCCATTTCTAGATATATGTCCACACACTGTTAAAGCCCAGATATATAGGTGGTGTGTTATTCAGATTCTTCACATATCCAACTTCCATTCAGAAAGGATCTCTTTTCTGTCACTTTATTAGATGAATGGTAATCAACTGGAGCAGGCTTTCATAAATCCTCATCAACAGCCGTGGGGTGGGTCATGTTCAATGCTACTAAATCAATGTATTCATCCATAGATTTAAAATATTCAGATGAGTTCCTGAGGCTACAAAGTAATAAAAACCTATTTACCAGGGCTTGGCAAGCACACCTTGCATCTTAATGCGGCAAAAGATGAATAGTGGGGTTACATCTGTATCGTGTTCATGCTATCTGTCACTCCAACCTGCCAGGATATCCAATACTGTCCTTGGCCTTAAAACATGTCTTCTTACTGCACCATAGGTCAGGATAACTCACTACTCAGAATGCTGGGCCCCATGTCACAACCTGGATATCTAAGAATTGAATTGAAAGTAGTTCATAGGGCCCATGGTCCTTGGAATTGCCCCAACTTTTCACCCCAATAAGATGCTAGACTGCACAAACGGGGAAGAATGAACAAAATAAAAAATCACATGACTCAAGCTACTGTAGAAGCATTTAGGTTCTCTGATTAGATTTCATCACTACTGGTGGAAAGACTGCTTACTGCAACACCCATCTCTATGTCAGAAAATATTTACAAGAAAATCCAGGAATATGAATCAGTTACAGTGGTGAATACAAATCATGCCATCACCCTACAAACCAAATAAGTGAAATTCTATGCAATCACTTGTCATCATTCACAGTCATCAACTCTGCAGACAGCTCGACAAATCCGCAAAAGGAATATATAAAAAAAGAAAGTATGAGAATACACACTGCCGAGGTGTTTGACAACACAGTGAGCTGAGAGACCAAACAAAAACAGAAGTCGGTGATGACATGCACATTTTTGTCACTGTTACAGAGAAAGAGCTCATGCTGTACGTAACTTGTCACAATAAACATTCACAATGTTATTCACCATCGTAAATACAAGCTGGCATGTTTACTGCATTTCAAGTACAATATAATCATGGTGGGGGGAGGGGGTAAGTTCAATCTTGGGACCATCATTTGCTCTGAATTAGGTAGCACTGCAGTTAGAGCACCCTTGTCTGAATGTAATATCAAATGTGTATTAAATAAATGGTTTCTCATGTTTAAAAGTGTTCCATCTCTTGTGGTGCACAATCAAATGCTAAGGGGGTCCGATAATCTCTGAGGGTAATGTGTTGTGCATGTCTGAATGACTCAAGACTCACATTACTCATGCAACACAGAGATGAAATCTCTCATTATGCTGTGTAACAATTGGATGTTTTAATAATGGCACAGTCATATAAACAGTCTTTTTGGTTGGCAATCAGTCTTCAAATGACCCCAGGTCCTAATCAAATAGCCATGAGGAGCACAATCAGAGACAGTGTTTCACAGCTCTGTACTGTGTAATGGGGCAAATCAAGGTGTGTACATGCATGTACACTTCAAACAAATGAGCTGTTTTCAAAATTCTGCTATTGGCAAATTAAGTGGTATGGTGGAGTGGCATAGTCCTCCACTTATCAACTTCTGCTGCAGTGGCTGATGGTCTTGGCTCTGCAAGATGACATCATCGGGTGAAAGCTCACTGTTTAATGAGGTCTCCAAGGGTTTGTATCCTCCCAAAATGATACAGTGCTCCTCCCCTCACATACACAACGTACACAGACAGAACTGCGCAGATGTGCAAACAAACACAAGCGCATGCACGGACACAAACACACGCACAAACGCATGCACCAGTGTTGGTGGAAGAAGTACTCTGATTTTACTTAAGTAAAAGTAGCAATACCACAACACAAAAATACTCTGTTACAAGTAAAAGGCCTGTGTTCAAAATGTTACTTGAATAAAAGTACAAAAGTATTGCCATCAAATTATACTTAATGTACCAAAAGTAAAAGTTCAAAATGTTTGAAAACTGTAGATCTACAAGCTCACAAGGCGTCACGATGCGACGCCTTGTGAGCTTGTAGATCTGCTATTTTCAAATAGCCTAGGTATAGAATAGGGCTAAAGTGGTTAATTCATGTTTTATAATATAATCATGTATATCTGCAAAGCAACTAGTAATTAAAGTTTTCAAATAATTGCAGTGGAGTAAAAGTACAATATTTGCCTCTGAGATGTAGTGAAGTAGAATCGAAAATTGGAAATACTCCAGTAAAGTAAAAAAAAACTCATATTGTACTCAAGTACAGTACTTGAGTAAATGTACGTATAGTTACTTTACACCACTGGCATGCACACACCCACGCAGGCACTCATGCACTCATACTCTCATGCACGCACACACTCACGCACGCACACATTCATGCACACACTAATCACTTGCGGCCCACTCACTATTATCTCTGCGATTGGTCCCTGCACCCAGGCACTCACTGTTGCGGGCAGCAGAGGTTACATGGAGGACAATGGTTAGGGTCAAAGTTCTCAGCGTGATGAGCAGACATCTTGGGAAAGCCTATTGTTCACGTCGTTCTTTATTTGAAATTAGTGCTTGCAACGGGCAAAAAAAGCACATTCTCCTTTTGCCCTTTGGATTGACTCTTGATTGGCTCTGGAAGAGGCTCTTTTGGGACACTATCATCCAATGTGTTACTATCAATCATATCGCTCGTACTTTACTTCCATCTATGAAACATTCAAATGTACATTAACACTCAAATGGACGATAGAGCGGGAGTATGATTTAATAGAGTTCCCTTTTATGTGTATTAATGGTTTTATTGTGTTTGACAAATTACCTCTCTGTGCAATCTGTTCTATTCTGTCCAATGAAGAGCTTTATATGTTGTACGATGAATAGCGAAAATTGCTGATCGACAAGCTCATAATATCTCACGATGCAATGCGTTGTGAGGTTGTAGATCTGCTATTTATTTTTTTTACATTTGTAGCTGATCTAAAACCTCACATGGGATTGCATCGCAACAGGTGAGCTTTTAGAGCTGCTATTTTCTGTATTTTTGAAGTCTTTTGAACAATTTGTCACTTCAGGCATCTCCAAGATGGATGCTGGCACAAAGAAAACAGTGTACGATAATACAGTATATTTTACAATGTCTGGACCCTCCCAATTCTCACATTGGTTATTGAAATCAAATTAAAATAATGCTCTAATTGACTAGGTTTCAAAACAAAGCAGAAAAGGTCTCCGCCAGGCCGGGTTGCCTACCCAGGGACTGCAAACTTTGCAAGGCAGTCATAGTCAGTTGGAATGGAATCTGGAATCTAGTGACACATCTTGATCAAATGAAGCTGAAAATGAATTCCCATTGGGATTAATAAAGGACTACCTTCTTCTTCTCTGACTACAACCTGAGAATATAAATGGGGATTAGCAGGGGGGTGGCAGTGGCTCAGCATTGGGAGGATCCCCAGCTCCTCATGGCTGTGTCCTTGAGCAAGACACTTAACCCCTAAATGCTCCCGATAAGCAGGTTGGTGCCTTGCCCGGCATCGGTGTGTCATGTGAATGGGCGAGAGTACCGTAATGCACATTTTAAAGCCCCTTGGAGAAAGGTGCTATATAAATGCAGCATTTCACTTCTAAAAAAATGCTCAGTGCATTTATCCTTTGAAGGAGTGAGTTACCCCACCTGCGTCACAACAGACGCCGTGGCGCATTTGTCAAACAAATGAGCGCTTTCGTTTTGCAGAGCCATAATGTGACATAATCAACTCATAATTTATCTATTACACTAATTATGAGGCAGATCCAATTTAATTAAAGCGTTGAAAAGGTATGCAGGGGAAGTCTGCCATAGATAAATGAGCCTGCGTGTATTTTGTTTGCAATGGTGGTTCATATGCTCTGGCACATTTTGCTGTCATGGCACTGTATATTACACTACACCTAATTGATTAAAGCTTAAAAGGGGCGAGTCATTTTAATTGTTCCTCCTTCAGACGTGACCGGAGGAGGGAAAAATAGTTGACGAGAAGAAAAAAGTGAAATGTAATGCCTCGTCACATTATGACTTGAAGTTGGGCCGTGCGTCAGTGGTCACTAATGAATTGGCACTGTCAGTGGTATGAACTCTAGACCCGAGATTCGGGATGTGTGCTTAGCGGCCGTGCTGAAGCATGTCAGTGGGAACAGGCCCAGTGAGCTGGTAAGAAAGACGAATGGGAAAATGAGTGGGAGGAAGAGACGAGGAAAGCGAGAGGGACAGAGAGACAAAGCGGGATGTGAGAGAGGAAGGTTAGAGAGAGAGACAGATATGGGGAGAGACACACAGGGAGAGAGAAAGAGAAACCAAGTGTGTGCACGAGACAGAATCCATGAACAACGAAGGCCTCATGATGCTTGTTTGACAAGAACAGTCGGACTCCACTGTTGTGGGTTTTCACACCATCTTCTCAGGTTATCCTTGCGTCACGCGCTGTCATACAGCACAGAAAGATCACATTTCATAACTCGGTGTGGTATCAGGAGAGAGAGGTACGCTCTCTCACACTGTCACTTGAAGGGACGGGCACTATTAATTTTCCCCCTCCCATGCTCCTCCTCTTCTTGCTCGCAACACCCTCCCTCACCCCCTTTGACCCCTCTCCTTCCCATCGTCTCTTCGTTCCTTCACCTGTCCTTCCTCTCTCCTTTCTTTCTCACTCTCCCAACCCCCTCTTCCCTGTTCCTTTGTGTTACTTCTCCCTCCCTCCTCCTCCCACTCCCTTTATTCCATACCGTTCCCTCCCTCGATCTGTCCCCCCCCCCCACTCTATGTCCCAGCCAAGTAACTCAACGGCTCCCTCAATGACAAACGGTCTTTTGAAAAGGCCGGCACGTCAGGCCCGACGGCATGACGGAGAGCCTCTGTGAGACTGATGAAGGAAAAACATACTCAAGGTAAAGGGAGACGAATGGACGGGGAGAGAAGGCTGTAGAAGGATGAAGATGAAGAGGAAGGAGATGGAGAGTCCTCGGCGGAAGGAAAGAGACGTGAGTGGATTTTTTGGACTCCCTCAGTCCTCAGTGTCACATCTCACTGTTTTATGTCACTCTTAATTGACCTGTGGGATTAAGTGCGTAAATGAACCTGCAGAGGAATCAATCAATCAATCAATCAATCAATCAATCAATAAATCAATCCATTTAATTTTTTTTCATAATAATCCCTTGGGCTGTATAGCATTTTCATCCTCTGTGATTCTTATCCCACATGAGCCCTAACGTCCCTATTCTGGCCATGTCATAATTGAAGAAAATTTAGTGAAAATTGGTGGTGAAATTAGAAGATCTACAAGCTCATAAAGCATTGCGTTGGGAAGCTTTGTGAGCTTGTAGATTGGCATTTTTTGACTGAGATTTGGTGTTGAGGGGAAAAAGGAGGGGACGGGCCCCGGTCAACAAAGTATACAGGTTTTAAGTGGTTAATGTACGACTGCCTTTCAGGGGCCGATCACATTGAGACGTGTCGCTAGAAAAGAGCCATCAGCAAAACCATGATTTTGCTATGTTTTTCCCATAATTTTCCTGTACAGTGGTTTCCATCAATAGCTTTATTTTTTAATCTATGGACCATGTGACAGCTTTTCAGTGTTGGCAGCAAGGATGTTTTCAGTGCCAAACGGAACCGCCTATCTATCTGATAAGAACTATGAAAGACTGCTGTCGCGTTAACAAGAGATTCTGCCCAGGCATTTAAAAAGATATAGGTCCAAATGTTCAGACAACATTGATTGTTATAATAATAATAATAATAATAATAATAATAATAATAATAATAATAATAATAATAATAATAATAACTAGAAAAAGTGCTCCTCGGATCACAGGTCTCCACCAGGAGACCTGGTGGTGCTATAATAGGCCAATGTGAAAAGGGTGCCATTTCTTCTTAGGCCTTTCACGGCAATCAGACACTGCATTCATGATTTGAGGCATTTTGTTCCAAAAATGTGTTTTGCTAAATGAGACCTGCTGGTGGCGCAACAGGCCAATGTGGAAAGGGGTGGCATTTCTTCCTCGGCCTAGTTGGAATGTGCGTGTGAAATTTCACGGAAATCGCGAGCTGCGTTCATGATTTGAGGCATTTTGTTCAAAACGGACCAATCCTGCAAACTTTGGAAGGCAACCTTAGCCAATGAGGATGGAATCTGGAAAATCGGACATATCCATGTTGATCACATGACTATAGATATACTGTGTACCGATTTGCATGACGTTTGGATCAAATCTGTAGGAGTAAATGAGTTTTGCACAAATCAGACTCCTGGTGGCACTATAACAGGCCCATGTGAAAATTTTGCATTTTTGAGAAATAACTAACAAATCCACACAGTGTACTTTATACCAAAATATGCTTGGAACCATAGTATTGATATATGGTTGATAATAATTGCAGGAAAAGAAACAGTAAAAACTGTCTAAATTGGACAATTTTGTCTAACTTCAGACAATTATGTTGCCTATGGAAATAGATTTCCTTTTCCTCAGTGTTTGTTCTCTTGTTGTGTCACCCTGAATAAAAGAAGGTTGTAGATGATGGGCGCTGTACAATGCCCATCAATGCAATCCATTATTTCAGATCAATGATCTCTCTTGGAACAGCAGGGGATCTAACTAAAGGACAGGCTCTGTACAAGCGTATGGTGTTTGGGCCGAAAATGGTTGAAAATGAAGTTATAGTATGTGGTGTTTTATTGTCTCCGGTCAAAGACTAGAGACTATGTTTTTGCCCCTGTCCGTCCGCCCGCCCGTCCGTCCGTCCGTCCGTCCGTCCGCCTGTGCGCCCGTCCGCCCGTCCGTATGTGTGCATGTGTGTGTCTGTGAAAAGCTAATCTCCGGCACCATTGGATCGATTGGTGTGAAACTTTGCACGCACACTCCCTGGAGGCCAGAGCAGAACCTCTGCTCCAAATCTTTCACATTGGCCTGTTATAGTGATACCGTGAGGCCGATTACTCCTACAAAGTTTGCCCAAACCTCAAGCAAGTCGGTACACTGTAGTCATATGGTCAAGACTTATGCGTCCGATTGTCTACGATTGGCTTCCAAAGTTTGCAGAAGTGGCCCGTTTTGCACAAAATAGCACAAATCATGAACAGCCCGATTGCTGTGAATCTTTGCATGCACACTCACAGTAGGCCAAGGAAGAACCTCGACCCCAAATTTTTCACATCGGCCTCATGGTGGCGCTTACAACAGCCCACTTCACGTTTAACTCTTGAACTGTATAGGTCGTACAATAAAAATCTTTTTTTCCCTTGGATCCTCACTCTCCATAGGCCCCGGACATTTGTGCCATATTTACATTTTCCGCCATTTAGCGTTTTCTTCAAAACACAATTTTTGCTACTACTTTTTGATAATAGATTTTGTCCAAAACTCACACAAATTATCTCTGCTGTCATGTGATCAAGATGTGTAACTGCCTTCCAAAGTTTGCGGGCCCTGGGTAGGCAACCCTTTTCTAGTTTTTTGTTATTATTTAAAAAATCTTTTTAAATACATATCACAGATTTGGGGTTGGACAAAATGAGGAAGGTGGTAGTGAAATACAGTATAGTGTTACATGGACAGCATCTGGCCCCTCTGGCCAATGGTCTTGTGACTTGTGTTAGAGAAAAACAGACTTTCGCCTTGGGCACAGTGCAACTATCATTGTTATTTTTCTACACAGTTGTAGCCTACTTTTTACGCACAGCGCCCACGTTGTCTATACCAAATTATTTTGAGTCCATCTAGCACAAATAACAAAATAACAATGCGCCATAGGTCAAGCGCACCTAGCTTGAACCATAGAGGGAATGGGAGAAGATACTGTTATTCCCAAAACACACCCATGACTAATTCAGAGGCTTAATACAACCCCTTTCTGCACAGCGCCTGTATTTGCACCCAGATGACGTGCAACCTAACTAGCGAAATTGAGTTTCAGACCATGCACCATAGATCGTCTAAATAGGAGTTTAAAATCCCCGATTCCCCGCTAGTATTCCCTGGAGTCCATGCTGCTCCTTACAGCCAACTGGAAATCGGCTGAATGGTGGCCCTAGAGGAAAAGCTATGGGGTCTCCAAAATCAGTATGGGTTCTTCCTGGAATCAGTTATCTTGTCTGAACATTGATATTTTGGCCTGAGGTTGATACTAGAGCAAAGGTCGCTCAAATATTAAGGTTTCATCTCCCAGGGAGCACAAATGGACTCACCAGTTCACACCAGTTTCATGGCAATCTGCCCGTTAGAGTTTATGAGAGGAACGTTTGGCCTAAGGGTGACGCTAGAGGAAGGGTCATAGAGTGACCAAAATCTGTCAGGGCCATTGGGCTTTGCCTTTTTGCCTTTATTATGATAGTATAGGGAAGAGAGACAGGAAACAGGGAAGACAAGCAGCAAATCCGCCACCAGACTCGGGAATCGAACCCGAGACTATGTGGTACCGGCTTTAACCCCCCCAAGTCTTAACTATAGCAGGCAGACAAGGCCCTGACCAAACTCCCACAAACGCAAGATACTGATAGCTGTAATGTGTGCCACAGACACCAAGCAGGCTGCACTGCCTCAATAAAACCAAGATGTTAGGGCATATAGTACAATAAGAAATTGACGCAAAAAGTCAGGAGGATTGTTGTGAGATTCTGTTCTGGACTTGGAACCATGCCCTGCCGGGACAGACTATTGACAGCTATTGACAGTTATTGGCAGCTATTGGCCAAGGTATTAAAATATTTAAATTGAAAGTGCTGATACCTGCAGATACCGTGTGTCTAACCTGAATTTGCCGTTTAGTGCGCCTGCTGTGCTGCGGGGTGAAAAGTGGGAGCGACTTCCCACCTTTAAAACATTGATTTTATTTTCCCAGATTTAACACCACATTTCTCTCTTAACACCACATTTTATTTCTGAACTCTGCAGAGCCATGGTGGTTTCAGCGGCTACTGTACAGTATAGTAGCAGAGGGAGGAGAAGGAGGAGGAGGCCTTTGCCACGCACCCAAGTCACACAATACATGTGGGGCTTCGCCATACGAATTCAATTTTCATTACCCCCCATCTCCTGTAATAAATGCAGTGTGAATCCTGGGAGGCCGCGTGGCTGCGAAAAATAAATCTGATACATGAATAAACGATGTCCCTGGGGGGAAGGCGGGCTCCTCCTTTGTGAGGAAGATTGACTCCACCAAGATGGGACACATCAGCCACAAGGAACGGAAACAGAAATAGAAGCTGCCGACAGAAAGGCGCTTGCTTGAGCGCACACTTTTCCGTAGAGCGACCCCCCTCCCCCACCACCACCTCCCTACCACCAATCTGAAAGCTGTATATAATAATGATAATAATAATAATACATATCCTATGCAGTGAGACTCCAAGCCATCAAATTCTCCCGGAGGTCAGCACTTTTTTCACATCATGAGAATGTGATTAAACTTAGACAGAAACTTTGTTGCGTCACTTGCTCGTCATCTTGCACTCTCCCATGCTCGCACCCCGCGTGTCCCTGGATGTTGTGTTTTTGGTTTTCTTGATTTATATGCATTTATAGTACAGTATCTGAATGTGCTGGATAAACAATAATATGTTGTGGCAACACTTGAAAAGAAAAAGACAAGAATATACAATTTATTTTGTCATACAGCTCAGTCATAAGAAGAAGTGTAGGCCTACTTTAAAGCGGAAGTTTAACTACCATGTCACAATGTTGTGACACACCCCTGGCTCCCCACACATGAGCAATGTGAGCAACGCATTTGTTTGTCTCCAACCTCGCCTGCTCTCAAAGCTCTCGCCACCTTCTGAATTCTTCCCCATATTTAAAAGTTTTAGAGTGAACTTTTGTTTTTTCTTTAGTTTTTTTCTTTTTTGCATACTGGAGCGGAGTGAGTCGTTTGTCCGCCATTGGCTAAACTGTTGCTCAACATTTGCTTTTGGAGAGTCGGAGACACTTTGTTGTCCAACCCTCCTCTCTTTTAAAAAATTTAAATGTACAACTGTGTACGTTTTTCATTTTATAAATAAAGGGCAAATTAAGCATATAGGCGTGGTATATTTTTGTGAGCTTTCGCCTATAATGAGATGGCCAGAAATAGGGGGAGTGCGGAGCAGCTCAGCACTCCTCAGTGCTTCTATTGTTTTTGTGGAGACAGGGGAGACACAATAGGAGGACAGGTGCTGGGGTACCCCTTCACATAGTGGTCTGGATAGTAGTCCCAGAGCACATATAAGCACAGCAATTCAATAATTCCCGCAACTCAAGTGAAAACACTTGATTCACAAATTAGCCTGTGCCACTGGGGTGTTCTCATTGAGGGCTATTAGCCCCCACCCACCCACAACACACACACACACACACACACACACACACACACACACACACACACACACACACACACACACACACACACACACACACACACACACACACACACACACACACACACACACACACACACACACACACACACACACACACACACACACACACGTTTCGCATCAAAGCAGATGGGCAAAGCTCTGTGATCTGTGGAGACAATTTTGTGCATGGCTGCCATGGTCCGTCCTGGCGTGACATCTGCAGCTACTAGCCTGGCCTGTACCCTGACCTTCACACTGAGCTGGTGTGCAGCTGTCTGGCTGGGAACACACACTCCCTGCGGAAGAACAGAGAGTTTGTTTTAGGTTACTGGTTTTGGTGCTGCTGTGAGAATGCACTGAGCTCTAGACTTGCACAGGCCAGACAGAAGGTTTCTAGCTGAATTGGTTGTCAACAGCAGCTAAGTGGCCAGTGCTTTTTAAGCTTATTTCTTATCTTCTTGCTCTTTTATATTATTTAGATATTTGGAAATCCAGTATTATCTTGTGATTCTCAATTTGTGGAAGCTTAATTAATTTCACTCACGCTTTTACAACTGTAAACTTGTGATGTGACAATATCTTCGAAGTTGAAGGAAAAAGTGTTTGTGTGAAGTTTACAAAAATGGCTGGGTAGCTGCAGTCGGATGATGCTTGGATTTGATACAAGTTGCAGCTAAAGTCCAAAGGTCTATTGTCTTTTCTCTGTGTACACCAAAGGACAGACAAAGGACATGATGCAGCAAATGATTACCATTGGTACAGACAATCTATCATTAGAACAATAGCACTCAGGGTTTTACTGTGTGAGTCCACCCGAGTCCTTATTACTGGACTGGTAATCGGTTTTTGAGTAATCTCATTTGAATACTGCCTGTAATTTCTTTTTAAAGTTAGAGCAAACCAGAGTAGTGCTATATGACTGTACAGTATGATTGTTATTCAACACTCTTGAATAGTTCATGACATGGGGTCAAGACAAATGGAGTCCTGTTGTCGTTGAATACTGGGGAAATGATGAACAACTAAGTACAGTACACTGTACTGTGAAATGAACACCATTGGAACATCACGGTCACATTACAGCGGCAGAATCATTTTGCGTCTATGAAATATATTAAATGCATATTAAATATTCAAACATACAGTATGTCATGGCTTTCCATTTCACAAGACACGCTGACACAGTGTGCATGCAATATAGCTACCACTGGATCTTCAATAGCTGGATGTTTCATGACATCGTCACTGTTGGGCAGAAACCTTGTATCTCCATATTTAATATTTGAATGTATTTTCTTTTGTAAATTAATACCCTACATTGCTGTACACAACAGTGTCAAAAAAGTTGCAAAAATATCTATGTCGTGATGCAAGGCATTGTGAGCTTTTAGATCTGCAATTTTCACTATGTTAAAGTGTGTCTGTGGGTTTTATTAATATTGAACCAATGAAAATTATTAACAAGAGCTTGTGACTAAATACATAATAACTACATTGGATCACGTTGGAACTCAGGTTCTTCTTTCCATTTCCTGAGGCTGAAAATGCACAGTATTGGATACATACACTCCGCAGTGATGACATGCTGTGAAGGAAACAAGTTAAGGCTTTCAGTATACCGAAGGAAAGACAAATAACATGGCCAGTGGAATGATCAGTAGCACTGTTATGGATGAATGCAGGTCTACCATCAACACATGCCATAGGAGTATCTGAATCCGTGACTGAAATAGGACTTTATTCACTTCTCTATTTAACAAGAAATATGTGAATATAGACAACAGTATCAACCTTGAGAGATCTGCTTCTCTTTCTCGCCTTATGGGTTCACGGCACCCACACACCGGAAATGCATGCAAAGCATTGCATATACAGTAGCAGTGTTATCCCTAGGTATAATACTTTTGCCTGCGCTGGATACAGCGGGTGACTGGGCTCGACACAGATGGACTCGGGGCTGTATTTTTGGGCAGATCAAATTTGGACGTATTTGGGGCACTCTATTACCTGATTGTAATTTTACATTATACAACTAAATGCAAATAACCATGACAAAAATCACATTCGTAAAGTAACCTAATATTCAGGTTTTTCATATGTTGTTTTGCAGAATTGCCAGGATGCATAATCATTTTCACAATTTCCTGGCTAACTTTCCTACGTCCTAGTTTTTGGATGCAATCCTATACATCCTTAAACTCAATCATAAAACCATATTGTTCCCATGACACTACACGATTACGGCCTAGACCTGCTCTATGTGAAAAGTGCCATTAGGTAACTTCTACTGTGATTTGGTGCTAAAATAAAAATGGACTTGACTTGACTTTCAGGAGGTGGCATTTCCTTGCTATACAACCCGTCTCAACCCCCCAACACACACACAAAATGGTAGCTGAAACACAACAGTAGCACAAAATACACATACAAATACACGCACGCACGCACACACGCACGCTCCTCCTACGCTTCCTATTTATCAGGGGTAGAGTGGGTGGACACATAACACGAACCCAAAGAGACGTTTCCTCTGTGGGGACAGATCTCCTCCCATTACCAGCAGGATTGACACTCTGGGCCCAGCCTGTCCAGGGGGAGGTCTAGGCCAATAAGAGCGTAATTGAAAGAAGCGCTTGACTTCCCGTCTGTAACAGCTTACAGACTAGGGCTGATGTGTGTCCAGAACCATGGTGTTTAGACAACAGATGGGCAAACACAAACAGAGGAAGTCAGTGCAGAATGGCAATAAAATGAAATAAGCAAAGAGAGCAGCCTTTATATTTCTATGCCATATTGTCTTCAGCAATCTATTTAATTTCTCTTTCAAATCCATATTGATCAAGCAGTTTATGAGATAAGCAACTTTCTTTTTTCTTCTTTTCTTCATGTAACCTATCCACAGGAAGAAAGTACTGTACAATGCTCTCACTAAAACCTGCACAGAAACAAAACAATGCACACACAAGACAAGCCAAGAGGGAGTGTTTCATAGCGGTCCAATTTCCCCCACCAGAACTGTTGTGTTGCAACGTGTCAGCTGTTGGAGGCTGAGTGTGGAGAGTTGGAGGCTGTGCCATAGCATCTTGTCTCAGCGAGGTGTGTGTGTGTTGAGTTCCGATGGCTAGACTCGTTACGAAGATGACAGCGTGTTTTGTTTCACTACACAGCCCTCGCACTGACAGTCTGAGAGCCCAGAGCCAAACAAACACAAGCTCTAGCATTGCCAGCAGTCTCCACATCTCTCTCTCTCCCCCTTTCTCTCTCTCTCTCTCTCTCTCTCTCTCTCTCTCTCTCTCTCTCTCTCTCTCTCTCTCTCTCTCTCTCTCTCTCTCTCTCTCTTTCTCTAAAACCTACATGCATACACACATACTCACACATCTACTGTGCGCATACATAGGGAGTGCACACATACATACAGTAAGTAAGAAAGCTTGCTCTCTCTATCTTCCTCACACACACACACACACACACACACACACACACACACACACACACACACACACACACACACACACACACACACACACACACACACACACACACACACACACACACACACACACACACACACACACACACACACACACACACACACACAGAGAGAGAGAGAGAGACACGCGTCGTTTAGTTTTTTCTTTTTTCTTTTTTGCCAATTCTCCCATATTTGTATAGTCCCTGTCACTGCCAACCCCTACTTGTTGGTCTTGGGGAGGGTGCAGACAACCGCATGTCTCCTCTGATACACATGGAGTCGCCAGCCGCTTCGTTTCATCTGACAGTGAGGAGTGGAGTGGAACATGTGGAGGAATATGCTATCCCTCCAATTTCCACACCCTGCTGAACACCCACCCCGACCAACCTGAAGGAGTCGCTAGTGCTGCCATCAGTATTGCCAGGTCTGCTTATTATAAGCGACTTTGGGCTTGTTTTTCTGTAAAGTTGCTTGTAAATATTGCCAATTGTTAGTTGTGTTTCTTTTGTCGCCATTATTGAATTGGTCTTCCGTCTTTGCAGTGTAGGCCTATTTCGCCTTCCTGATAGTGCTGTTTAGGGCCGAGCGCGTTGCGCTGCCATGTCGCCACGTCGCCAGAACTGAAACCAGCGCCCCGTTCATGTAGTTGTACACATACTCCGCTGTCGATCAACGGTTTCTGATTGGGATAGATCCAAACTGTCTTTTTTGGAGCTATGTCTACAAGCTCACAAAGTGTCGCATTGCGACGTGTTGTGAGCTTGTAGATCTGCTATTTTCAAATAGCCGACGTATAGGTTTGAAGGGCTCATGTGGCCTGTAGTCGCTTCTTTTGGGCTTGTTTTCATAGACCTGGTTGCTTGTTTCTCTCGCAAGATCTGGCAACACTGGCTGCCGTGGAGAGCATCCTCCCCTACTGGTTTCCCATCCGTGATGAACACGGCCAGTTGTGTTCGTTGGAGCGCGCAGCCAAACCAGAGGCACTGTGGAGGAATTGAACCACCGTCTCCACGCTGGTGGTGGGCAGGAATTCTACCCAATGCGCTCCATGGATGCCACACATCTTTTAAAGTTATGCCTCACATAAGACATCTGTGTTATTCCAGTGCTTTGGGTCACTGTATTCAACATGGGTGGCTGACAGTTTTAATTCTAAGTATATTTTCCTCACCTTTTTGAGGAAGTCATAGCACCCTAGGGTTCTTGCCTGAACACCTTAATCTCATGCTTCTTCTGGGCCAAATGACATACAGTACAGCTCAGTTTGTTGCAAGTCTAAAAGGATAACATTTCAGATCCAATTGCCATATCTGTCTTAAAGGGACTACACCATGAATTTTAACATTTTCTTATTTTTTGTGTGTTTTTGGTCTCCCCTACCTCTCTTCTATCCCAAAAAATACCCCAGTTTGAGCACTCAGGCTTTCACAGCATATCTGGGGTTTTATGTAAATTGTTCTTAAAACAGGCCAAACTGATTTCCCCCCGAAAGTGACGTCACTAGCGGTACAATCCCTCCCGTTTTTCAGTTCCAACATAAATATAAAAATCACACCCAGTGTGAAGTGAGCGGTGTTATTTAGTAACAACAGTGGTCATCACAGTGATGGAAGCTCACTTAAAAAAAAAAAGTATTTTTTTTTTGAAGTGCGTGGTGATATTTATAGGTTATTAATTTCATCATGCGTCTCGCTAGCCAATCACAGCACTGAGCAAAGGGTGTGAATAGAGTCAGCCAATCACAGTACAGCGAAAGACACATTTTCACGACAGTCCCAAACCCACTTATAGGAGCGGCTACACCGCTCAAAAAATGTAAAAAATATTCTTTGGGGGTGTTTTTTTTTTTTTTCACACAGAACCAGGAGATAACATTTAAGGGACATAAACAATATGATATTAAATATTACATTTGTTTTTAATTCATGGTGTAGATCCTTTAAAAGAAAAAAAACGTAATCAGTATTTGGATTTTTTTTTTTTTTAACTATGAAATAATAGTACACCATTGCACCTAATCACTGGGTTATTTTGAGACCAATCAATTTGCAGTAGTACGTTCCACAATAATAGCATATAATAATCAAATATGTTATTGCCAATTTTATCTCTGTATGCCTGTTTTGCCTGTTTTGTCTGAACAAATTGTCTCAGAGAATTGTCATCTCCCACCATTCATGGTAATTTGGAGTGTGTCAGAAATCTTCTGGCATTGAATAGTACTTTTCTAAATACAGTACATGCTTCATTGTGAATGAGAGGATAGCGGTGGTTATGCATCATTTACGATACTGTACACACCTGTGGGGCATCAATAATTGAAGCAAGCACTTGAAGCCCAGGTGTAGGGATGAGGCAGACCTTGAAATGGATTCCTGGAGAAAGTGCAGCATCTCTCAGATTGACGCAATGCTCAAACATGATCAAAAGACTCAGCTGGCAGAGTGAACACACTTTTCTAAATAACCACCAATCATTGCTATTCTCAGACTTACAGGTTTACAGGGTACAGGTTTACCCAGGTGCTGTTCTAACCTCAGTTAACTCTGCTGTGTATTGTAAATCAGGTCCTTTGAGCTGTACCGGATATGCTAGCTTGGAATGTAGGGAGTTGTGACATGTACGGCTACTGGTTTAAATCCCTGGAAATCAAAGGCAGAGTGAAAGAATTGAGAAATGTACAAACCTCTTTCTACAACTACTGTACCACAACAGCAACATTTTTCACTGACCAACACTAGAAGACTTTGACTGTGCTGGTGCAGTGCACACATGAGAAAGCGTGGAAACAAATAATATGATTTATTTATATAACTACTAATTACGCAAATATCTGCATGCGTGTTTGTGTGTGAGAGTGTGTGTATCTGTCCTTCACGTATCTCCAGAACTGTCCAACGGATCAAATTTGGCACGCGTAGGCTATCGCAGAGGACCAGAGGGAATGTGGTGCAAGGCGTGTCCAGAACCGCCTATCTGACTGATATGCCTATATAGGCATACTAATAAAAATGTCATCAGGGATATATGGGTATAAAAGGAACAAGGACAGACAGATACAGAGATCTCCATATACTGTATAGGCATACAAGGTTACACAGACAGAAAGACGCGTACAACTAGTACAATGGATATTGCATAACTGGTGGGGCGTGCATTCCCAACTTGCATCGTTCTCGACTTGTAACGTTCCAGAGTAGGCCGGTGCCCAAGAATAGTATATTATTTTACATTTTATTACATATTACATTTATTTATTATATATTACATTTTCAGAAAACATTTCCTGCAATACTAGCTTTTCCATACCACAACGTGTCTTTTGACAACAAGCTCATTATGTCAATCCAGTTGTGTAAATCAGTCAGTCACCTGAATTTGTGCATGGCTGTGCATTTGAGCTTTTTTGTTCCCTCCCCTGATTTTGTGGTCATACTCCTTTTATTTTCCTTGGCACCTCCATTGTACATTGTATTTGTCGAACTTCCCACAGGGGATAAATACTGTAGCCTACTTTATTTAGCATTTAGAGGTGAGATGTGGCAATGTTATGACCACCTTGTTTGAAAGAATGCCCCAGTTCTCCATCAGAAGGCTTTTAACTGTTCTAATCAGTATGCATATTCCTGTGGGTATACATATGGATCATTATAGCATAAACACAAACGCAGAACTGAGTTTCCTTTACCCTCCCCCCTTGTCCCTGTCTCTTTGACTGAGTCTGTCATACACTCACACATGATGTCTACTGCCTATACTAGGCTTACTCCATCATACGAGGCAATGTTATGCGACTCGTTGTGAGCTTGTAGATCAGGTGTTTTTGTCGCGTGGCACCGTTGTAAGACAAAGTATAAATCGGGCTTAACATCTACACCGTGCTCAAAAAAGCATCTGGAAGGGCCTGAGGATGAAATATATTGACGGCTTGGTGGTAATGAAGCCTTAATGAGGAGGGATCCGGTCCAGCAAAGGAGGAGAGGGTCACACAGGGACAAAGGAAGATGTGACCGCCTTGGCGGGCCACATCAGAGCCTTCCCTCTTGTTATTTTATAAGGTCAACTCAATTATGTGGCCGGCGCAGGCAATTATTCAATCGGCAAAGTTAATAAACACTGGAGGGGATGCTCCCGTCTGCTCCGAGCGGGGACTCTGTCACTTGCAATTCAAATTACTGGACCTGACTAAGAGGTATGAGATGCTGAAAATAGACGACAGGTAATGATCTATTGTTTAAGAGAGGCCACCGCAGTGTGTGAGAGAAAGACAGAAGGAAAAACAAGCGGAGACGAACCTCGTCTGGGAGTTATGAGAGGGAGGGGCTTTATTTAGCAACTTCTATTTTCCACATTTGTGTGGAAAAACAAAGGGAAGAACAAAAGAAAAGTGCCTCTTGAATTACTGAGGGAGCTGGCACACTTGTTTTCTGCACTCTGTGTCGGAATAAAAGATTTGTCTGCAAATAATTTATTCACAGCACTCCTGCTGCCATTCCCTGCCCCCCCCCCCCCCTCCCCCCAGTGATATACGGAGCCTTTTTGTGGTGGAATTCCAAATGATAAATACAACACATTTATAAAAAGTTGAGAGGGGGTATTTAGAACACACAAAGATACTGCGACAGGCTTTATGCTTTATTCACGTCCCTGCGGGACCCAGGGTATCCAGGGATATGTTATGTAGAACCGGCCGACTGCTAAAGCTAATGTGATTTTGAATACTTGGCTTCATCATCTTTTTGTGTGATTATACTGTACTAACCGGTATCATGACGCCACGCAGGTATCAAAGAATCATATGCACCATGCAGGAACCACAGGGCCATGAATTAAATCACTAGTAGGACCATATCTTTTTAATGCAACATACTGTAATGTTATGCATTATATTTCAGCAAGGAATTCTCACAATAAAAACGTTCAAAGAAAACACAAGGCAGGTTTGTGAGTTAATGAACATGAGTATTCTGAAATTAACCAGGATCTAATAACAAAAAAAAATTACATTTAATTTCTCAACTTGTTGCTGATGTAGGTTATCCATGTGTCCTTCAATAGCTATCTGGGGACTTTAACGCTAGCCTAGGATGATGATGGTGAGCATGGGCTTGTCACCAAGGGATATGCTGCTGACATGATGCATGTGGGTGCACAGTTTGTGAATTGCCGTCACCCCCCTAGAGCCAAGAGACAAGAATATCTAAATAACGAATGGACCCTGACCACTTTGTTTTGCGTGTTTTGGAGAGTGACACATACCCCCCTCCAGAAGTGGAGCAATGAAGCATTCACTGTACGACTACGAGGGTCTCACCTCGCAGACCCATCAGCCTGCCATTGCTCTTGACAAGACAAGAGATGTTGTGACCGCAAACTGATCTGGCTGTAACACAATTGTTGTAACAAATTTCAAGCTATTCCTCTCGGATCCTTTTCTTTTTTTTTCCCCCTCGTGTGCATCCACATGACGTAGCAAATAGACGACAGGCCCTGCTGTCATGGCAAGCAGTTCTGCATGAGACTGTGGAGTCCTTGAAAGGATACTGATCGGATTTGGAAGCTAGAGTGGAGAGAGTGCGAGAGAGACTGTTTGTGTGCGTGTGCGTATAATGTGTATGTGTGTGTGTGTGGGGGTGAGAGAGAGAAACACAGCGAGAGAGATAGATAGAGAGTAAATGGCCCGGAGAAAGTTTATGAGGCGTCCCTGCATCCATAGTCATGGCAAACTAGGGAATCTCCCCCCACCCCCCCATGTCCCCCCCACCCATGTCCCCTACACCAAGATACAGGAAGCTCTGTGGTCCGGAAGCTGCGATGGGCTGCTTTGAGGCGTGTAAAAAAAAGATAATAGCCTGTTAAAACCAGCGGGGTAGAGAGATAGAGGGAGGGTAAGACGAGACATCAGACATTACAAATAGAGATTTGTGTGACATGTCACAATATGACTCCATTGTCCTCCTGTGAAATACACGAGGGAGACATTAAGCTGTATTTAGGAATAGAGATTGAAAAGAAAGTAGATAATAAATATGAGGAAGCTTTATATCACAGCATTAAATCTTAAAACGCTAGGTGGAGTGGTTGCAGTGGTCATCCATTTCTCTGGGCAGCGGCAGGTTATAGTTAAGAGAGAGGTCTTTTGACCAAGGTCACTGGTTTGAGTCCTGGCTGGGGAAAATCAGGCTTGGAGAGGAGGAATAAGAAGTGGCCTCTGTTCCCTCAACAACAGCCACCACTTAAGTTCCCTTGATTAAGACATGACCTTGATCAAGGTGCCAAGCTCCCAATGGCTTCCCCATAGCTGCTTAGTGGCCAACAGAATAAAAACTGTTCTATACTGTGTTCTATACTCTCCCTGTAACTACTGCTCCCCACCTCATTGTGAATAACAACATCATCGTTGTCCACTTCCTCGGTTAAAACTACTGTACTGTATTACACTGCAAGGTTCTACAGGTATACAACCTGTGGTACTGTCCATGGTGCTGAAAACCTTCAGGCTCTGTTGTGCTTGTTCTTCTTTTTCGGTTATTACTTTTCTGCCGTTATTTTCCACCTTAAGACACATGCCTTCATTTCCTCCCTGAATCAGTGATCGCATTTTTCCCATTTTATTATTCATCAGAGGTTTTTACTGTATTGTGTGCTATGGAACAACACACTGCTCTGTGTGTGGGGGCCATGTAATATCTTTGATATGTAAGCATACTGTATTTTCTGCACAGTATATGTAATTCAAATTCCACTCAGCTAAGCTCACTTCCATGTTATTGGAACACAGTAGATGCTGATGATATGCATTAATATGCCTCTTTTGAATAAGGAAAAGACTGTAAAGCCTGGGGAAACATGATGGGGTATGCAGTCCTGGAATAAATGAGACCTTTCTGATCTGTCTTTCATGTTACCTGCCACACCTTGGACTTTTCATTTAGTGGCAACTAGTTAAATATTCATGACTGGGGTCCTTTTTCACAGGCATCAGGAAACCCCTAGTGTTTCCACTTTTTATTCTATTTGTGTAGAGACATTTTCTCCTTGATAAGTCAAACATTCACACGATGAACTCTGCCGACTAGACCCACTTGTTCAAGTTTTACACTGTGACAGGAATTACTAAAATTCTTTTTCCCCCCTTAAACGAAGCAGGAGGTACCTCTTTGTGAGCGGCGCGCAGGCAGACCATGTGTTAACCTGCCTGTGCTCATATGCTGGTTTCCCTTAACAGAGAAAACGTCATTTCACTCATTTGGAGGAAATCGCAGTAGTAATTGCTGGTATCATCAGTGATTTCACATCCGAGCCGTAATGGAGGGCTAGTGGATGTCAGAATTCAATCACTGTGCCTCTTCTCCCCCAGTTTTTCTGCTTGAAAAGATAATTGTGGCTTCATCTATACTGACATACTTGTTTGTGTTGCTATTGCCATCTCATCCGTTAAGTAGGCCTATGTAAAGAGGTAAGCATGACACCCTGACGCTGCGCAAACAATATTCACCTGTTATTTGAGAAGGTGAATTTGACATTTCGTTCTTGCTTTGATGCATGTTTGTGTCTTGCCAACGTTAGCGGCGCGTAATTATGCCTGCAGCCCTCTATTATGTGAATGCCATTCTGTCAATACTGCAGGCTCAGGATGGCAGAGGGTGGCGTTAGTACCAGCTTTATTACAGTATCTTGGATAAGTGCTGTGTGACACTTGAATGATGATGCCTGATTTATGCGTGGTTGCGCGCCGTGTCGCACACCACAAATAGCTGATCTTCAGTCTCTTGTGAGCTTGTAGATCAGCTATTCCCGGTGCAACACTGGAGTGCAACTAAGCTTAAGAACAACAGAGCAGTCTCAGCTTCCGTAGAGCTCTGACTCAGGTAGAATCAGCTATGAGCTCTCGGCAGCCAGAACCCTGACAGCTTCTTCACTACGTGCACCCATTTTGCAGGTGGTATCCGGGCTGTGTTTGTTTTATATGAACTCACCGCTAACCCCACTCGCTACAAATCATGCTGAAAGAGGGGAAGAGAGTAGAATAAACCTCCATCACAGGAGATGGGAAAAGTACCTTTTAAGATCAGTCAAAGCCTCTACTAATAGGGGTGATCCATCCTGGGCTTTCAAAATGTCACATTCGGGCCTCGTTCATTTGCATAACCTCTAAAGCGTTCCAAAGAGCATGGACCGCATTGATTTAGCCAGTGTCCCGGGAGATGCTCCCGGTGTTGACACAGCCGTTGAGGCAAGTGCTACTACACCACTTCTTAATCCACTAAACTGGCCACGCGCAGGCAGGCAGGCACTCCCCTGCAGTTTTATAGCTTCCAGTCATGTGCTCCATCCATTGCACACGTACTCACACACCTTAATCTGCTGACTACTCCTGTGTAAATATCATCAGCTGATCTTTGATAAATCACACAATCGTTTGAGGCCCGCACAAGTGTAGCCAGGGTATGCTATAGTACAGTATAGTACTTGCATATAGCCCGTATATCCTACACACGCACGCACGCACACACGCACGCACGCACGCACGCACGCCGCGCACGCCGCGCACGCACGCACGCACGCACGCACGCACGCACGCACGCACGCACACACACACACACACACGCACGCACGCACGCACGCACGCACGCACGCACACACAAACACACACACACACACACACACACACACACACACACACACACACACACACACACACACACACACACACACACACACACACACACACACACACACACACACACACACACAGCATACCTAAGACCATTTCCTCCCCAGAATAAAAGTGAAAAGGCCTAATTATAAACAAATATTCTGCACAATTTCACATTAGATCTCAGTGAGGAAAGAAAATGCAATTCAAGCCTTTTAATTTTTTTACTCAGTTGCGGAAATGGGCTTCCATACATAATCTCTTCATACCTGATGGAAATGTAATTCTCATTAGCAAACCATAGCCTAGAAAATAAAAAAAGATCGTTCTTAGAGGTATTTGAAAAAAAATTCTTGCCATCCCCAGTCACAAGTTAATGTGAAACCGGGTGTCTATGTGACCAAATCAAGTACTACATTCTGCACTCTTTAAGATTTATATTCTTTTCATGCCAATTTTTGCTTTTTTACTGTAGCTAGCAGTGTAGAGAGAGGAAACTGAGGTCAGGGAACTTGGAGCACAAAATGCTCACATACTTTACACCTTGCGGATACGTGCTTTTTGTATAATGTAAGCTTTCAGCAAATGTGCACAAAGATGGACAAAATTAACACAGAGAATGGATAGAAGTATCCATACACCTACTTAACGTTGAGTATAAATGGGCCATAAGGCTAAGTGTTGGCTAACTTACTGGGATCAATGAGTAAAGCATAGAGACAGGAATAACGGTGAGTTAAATTATACAGCCGTAGACAAGGGATCAGCTAAGCATAATTTATCAGCCCCTCTATCCCCCCATGTTGTTAATCCCTCAGGGCATTGTTTCCACAGATACTGATCACTGTCTGTGACACAAGGGTCTGGCTAAAGGAAATTATAAAATACGTGGTGGTTGACGGCTCAGATAGTAACTCTCAACTCCATATTCCTGTTGTCCAGTGCATGTGAGACCATTTTAGACCATCCCACTTAAATGAATTAATAATAACTAGTAACTAGTGGGTGGTTCACCTGGTTAGAACACAAATAAGGCTAAAGTCCTTCCTGCAATAGTTCAAATCCAACTCGAGTCCTTATCACCCCCTCTCTCCCAAATAATCCCTCATCTGAAAATACATTTCAGTTTCTGTTAAAGTTCCTATTTCAGCTTGCTAAAACTTTTTGTTTGTCCATATCTATTGTTTGTTTGTGTTTGTGTGAGTGTCAGTTTAATTTATACTGAACTACATTTACCATGCTTTTTAGCAGTGTATCTTATCATGGCATTGAAAAAGAACACTAATATATTTGACACCGCAACCGGCCAACAATTCCTTATTCATGTACTCAATCCACATGACAATAAAACATTAGCATGCACGATGGTGGTGTATTATATTGAAAAGTAAAAGAGCGCTGTACTTCATATGCTTGGGGCATTGAATCGATTGGGAGCTCCACCATCAAATAGAGAGAGAGAGAGAGAGAGAGAGAGAGAGAGAGAGAGAGAGAGAGAGAGAGAGAGAGAGAGGAGTGAGGCTGAGTGTGATTCATGGAGGGGTTTAGGAATGATGATGAAAATCGATGTGGAATAATAAATGAGAAACAACTGGGCAGATTATGGAGGTTATTAGGATATGGAAAGGAAAAAAAAGAAAAGAAAAAAAAACCTGGCTGGCTTTGTCCTTTCAATTGAGTGCAACAGGAAACAAGGCTGAGAACGATATAATGTGGTTATACAGTTGTAGCGTGCATATGCTACTGCATACATTGCTTATAGTTAGGTTTGAATGATAGCGGTGTACTGTACACAGTACGATGGTGTCGTACACCAAATATAGCAGTGAGGCAAGCTCTGCAAAATAGAAAAAATAGTGCAATAATGCAAGCTTGTACATCTACTATTTTGCAGATCCTATATGCTACGTGTTGCAAGCTTGTATATCTGCCATTCTGGGATTTTGTAGATATGCTATTTTCTGCTAAATCAGACTTTAGATGAAAGGCTTTGACCGACAGACTTTGACTTTTTGAATGAATGACTGGAGCAGCAATGAGAAATGGAAAAGTGGCTGGGTTGGGGGGTGGGGGGGTTTACCCCCCATGATGCAGTTCTTTTGAGCAAGGTACTCAGTCCCCTGACTACTTCAGTGGAGCTGCTCTGTGGCCAACAGCCACAGACTGCAGTTGTACCGAGAGTTGAATTAAGACTCAGGATTTTGCAGGGACTCTATATAGTATGCTCCCAGGTGTAACTATGTGGCTGAACGACTGAGCTGCAGTGCAGAACAAAAACGTTGCATGTGCACTATAGTATATATTCCCGGGATAAATACAAGTATAGGAACCTATCCAACAACAACACATATCTGGCTGCGAAGAAGGATGTATAAGTTATTTTGCAAACTCACACAGTCACCTCACCTGGAGTGCTTGAGGAAGTTGGTTGAATATTATGCCACAGCACTGGGTGGCAATGCAATCTCACACACACAAAAACTGCAAGGAAATTAAAGACAAAACCTTGGTACCATGGCCTTTATCTTTAAGAAAACATACAGAAGCTGTCTGCAGATTAATTAAAACATTTGAATATACCTGTGGGTGTACTGGCAAATAAGCAGACAGCGAGCGTCTTTCGAGGAGCTTGACCAAAAACAAACTGGAGAGCTGTTTAGCGGACAGGCGAAAGCACAGATAGTAGAGAACGAAGCTAATCTGCATGCAGCAGCCTTAAAGGAGTTGTATGAAATGCACCACGTTTAGCTGGATGGGGCTAGCCGTGCTCCAAGTTGAACAAGGACGTGGTTCTATCGCTTTGATTTCAAAACTAATTTGTCCTATCAGAACACCACCAGAATTGCCAGTATTGAGACTGATAGAATTCTCATCGGTACTGGTGCCAGGGACCGGCCTTGGTAGGGACAGTTGTGTGTGTGTGTGTGTGTGTGTGTGTGTGTGTGTGTGTGTGTGTGTGTGTGTGTGTGTGTGTGTGTGCGTGCGTGCGTGTGTGTGTGTGTGTGTGTGTGTGTGTGTGTGTGTGTGTGTGTGTGTGTGTGTGCGTGCGTGCGTGCGTGCGTGCGTGCGTGCGTGCGTGCGTGCGTGCGTGTGTGTCGCTTTTATGAAAGCCACAAGTAGCCAACATTACAATAACCAGCTGTCACTGTCTTCACATATGGTGATTTTAGTGTGTGGTTGTTTTAGCCTTGGGGAATATGCTGTTGTATTATTTCTCTTAGCCTGTGCTCTGTTAAGTAATCCAAAGTATTGCTTCCATTTGACAAGGGTTTGAATAGTTTATGTATACTGTATCTTTAAAAAAAACGGTTGGTTTCAAAACGTGAATCAATGCTCCTCAATAACTATTGTAAATCAGGAGTGGATGGAATAAATCACAGGGCAGGAATAATAAATAAATAAAGGAAAACAGCTGCCGGTCAATATTTCGAGGATTGGTCTTCGACAAAATAGGCACTGAATTCCATGGCCACTCAGGATTCATATCATTGAACAACATTCAATACATTTACCACAGGCACAGTACAGCAGCTGTATCCATTGGGACAGCATGGCTGGCCACCCAGCAACGGATACTCCTACAGTATTATTAATGGAACTGTCCGTGAGACAATGAATCGTTTAGTTGGAGTGCTGTTCTTGTCTTCTTTATCATTATTAACTATTTACAAAAAAAGATCTGTAAAGAAATAGAAAGAAAATAATATGCTTTTAAAAGTTGTGGAATATAAGTATTGCTTTTCCCCAAACAATTATGATTGTGAAATAATCATTTTGTCGGGTCAAGTCGGGTTTGTTTTGTTTACCTCTGTAAGGATAATTCCTTTTAACAGGTCGTTCATGAAAGTCCTTGCGGTCTTGTTTCCAATGACATGACAGCCATCGCTATTAACATTACCGCAGTTGTAAAGTCACTGCCCACCACCACGGAGGTTGTGGGTTCAAATCCACCGTGGTTATGTACAACCGGCTTTGTCGAGCGTCTACACGGACACAATGGTCCCATGTTCGGGGGAGGGAAGCCGGATGGGGGCGGTGACTCAGCACCTGTCAGCAGGGAATGTTGGGCGGGAGGAGTAGGTTGAAGGCTCTTCGTCCTACTGGTGGGGGCTCCTCACAACACAGAAATGTGTGTGGGGAGGAATTAATTGGCATAACGACTAAATTGGGGAGAAATAGGGATAAAAAATGATTGCCTACTCTAAATTATAGGGGGGGGGGGGGGAAATGACATCACCGCTACGAAGCGGATAAAAGCGGCCAATCTTTTGTGAGGCTTCTTTAGGACCTATATGGAATCTAGCCTAGGACCCCCCCCAAAAAATGTATTAACCGTAGGTTATACCGTCAAAAATAGTTTTTCTTTCCTTGGATCATGACGCAACTTCCCATAAAGGCCCCACCCATTTCTGCTTTCAAGATTTTCCCGCCATTTTGCGTTCTTCAAAACACATATTTTGCTACTACCAAAACTCACACAAATCAACACACACCATGGTATGACCTACGGTTCAAAAGTTATAGGCCAAAAAGTTGTTTTTTAATTCGATTTTTTTAATTCGATTTTTTTTTTGGGCCGCTAGGCTAGAATCCATCAGTAGGTCCTAAAGAAGCCTCACGAAAAATGTGGCGCTTTTATCTGCTTCGTAGCGGTAATTGCCTTATAAGCCATTGGACTATAGACTATATCCCTGTTTGCTTCTGTTGTCGTAGGCCAAGGTACTTTTTCCCCTAAAGAAATGCTTGGAGGCAGCCATCACATTACAGTGTTCCAAACTTCCTGATTGCTGCCTAATAGATGTGAATCAAGGAAATAACAGATCTTATGCAACAGAGGTGTTGTAAGTGCGACATCTAGTGGGTGAATGTTGTCTATTGCACCTGTAAGCAGTTTTCAACTTAGAATCATGAATTGATCACATTTTCTAATTCCTATTATTATTGTTTTCTTACTGACCCCTGTTACATCAGCCTGTGACAGGAGGACCTAGCATTTGGTTAGACATACAGGTTGTCAAGGGATCATGAGCTAGGACTTGAACAATAAAAGATCAGCCGGTTGCTCTGATGGAATTGCGACGGGCCATGCACAGCTGGCTGTGGTGGAGGATGTGAGCAGTAGGTTGGCGGTGTAAGGAGGTGGCAGGGCTGGATGGAAGGCAGGAGGCTCGATGCTGAGAGAAGACCTCCCCTTACGGCGAGCTCCATCTGTTCAATCCGACAGGTCTGATGGGCAGGGATGCCTATGCCAGCAGCCTGCCTGCTGCTGGCCACCTCTTCTGTCCAAGATACAACATGCACGTACACACACACACACACACACACACACACACACACACACACACACACACACACACACACACACACACACACAAACACACACACACACACACACACACACACACACACACACACACACACACACACACACACACACACACACACACACACACACACACACACACACACACACACACACACACACACACGCACCCAGCAGTATGAGTGCACACGGGCACGCTCTGCTATGCACATTTGCTCATACAAATGTCAGCAGATGCAGACATGCACAAACACATGAGCACATGGCCGAACAGCACACGCACACTTGGACAGTCACAGTCACACACAGTTTGTACGAACCTGCTCCTACAAGCACCAACCTGGGCTCACCTGCATTCGCATAATGCACACAGGAGATTACACACACAAGCACACGTGGATACAAAGAAGCACATACACTATATGCAGACGCATTTTCTCAACATCAAATGTATGAATCTGTACTTGTGCACAAACTTGCTAACGCAAAACAGATGACAAACACACAAAGACAGTGTATCGATGTACAGTCTGGACAGTAAATAAAGTACTGTACAGTACACAGTAATTTCAATAAAAAAATGTCCTTATGTTTGCACACTGAATTAACAATTCAATGCTGAGGCGTGCAAACCCCAGAGACACCGATATAAAATGTACTTTACCTGCACACACACTTACTTGAACTGTATTATAGATGTAAGCTAAAAACAGAAACATATACTGCTGTAGACACACATTCAAAAACCTGTGCCCAAACACACAAGCAAATGCACATAGGCTACACAAACATAGGTGCAAAATTATGCTTAGGCTGTGGGAAAATAAAATGATTGAGAGCCAAACCGCCTGAAGGATCTCTCAGAGGAATAGAGTACCAGAGACTGATTTCTCTCCCAATCCATCTTCCTCTTGTCCGTGACCTAATGACCTCAGAGCCGGTGGGGCTATAGTGATGCTGCACAGTATAGTCAGCATTCAACCACAAGTGTTTTCGAGAGACAGGAGAACGATCACCATTTTCACCGCTCAGCTTCTCACTGCTAATTTGCCCAAAACGGTATGGTTGAGATAATGAACTGTAAATGTACAACTGTAACCAAATTGACCCGTTAGGGCAGACAACACAAGGAAATGCTGTTTGTCATCTATTGTGAAAAGAAACGGTGTCTCGGCTAAGAGGATTTGCCCCAGCAAGGTGCCTCGGCTGCAAGCTTTAAATCACTGTCGACAACAGAGTTTCTACCAGGATTAGATCTCCGGTTTCATTACGGGTTGCAGCGATAGCATCTCCACCAGAGTTGATAGAAGGTGCCTTATTATTTTTACACTAAGAATGTTTCCCTTCTCGTCTCGCCAGACTGAAATTAATTTGGAGTTAAAAGCTTCTCAGATTGTGCCGACATAGATTGAGCTCACATATTCCCCATTTGAAGCGAAACAGCAAAACATTCCTTTTCAACAGTCTTGTCAATCAAGATGACTTGTGACTGTCGATTATAGAAGACGGCAGATTTGTACCATTGTTTTTCAGAAGGCACACTCTGTGTGGGTGGATACCTTTGTGTGTGCACAATTCCAACGATAATTTGAAGATACATATTGACTGCTTGACAGTGTTACCTCATTGCGGAGGAATAAATTAACGTGCTTTGAGAATGGTGTAACTCTGGAATGTCCTTCCTTTGTGTGGGTTCGCTCTTCTAATCAGCGACTGTGTAAGTACTCTCTGTATGAGCCTGTTTATGTGCAATGCATATGGGGGTGCACACATGTGCCTGAATGTGTCTTTGTTTGTGCATAATGCATGCACACTGTATAATGTGGATAAATATGTTTGTTTGTAGATGTACAGTTACAGTAAGAGAGAGAGATGGTGTCTGTGCTACCTCCCTGCTCTGTGCTGTACAGAACAGAAGGTCCACTGTGCCACAGTCTGGGGGTCTCATCAGAGGATGTAAAGAATTAATAAATGCGGCATGTCACCCAGCTAACCACTTTGCATTCTCCCATCCAAATCTCATTTGTCGGGCTGTAATATCAGGAGTATCCTGTCATAAGAGGAGTGAGACAGAGATTTGCTCTGCACAGTTAGACCAAACTGAGGCTTCATACTATTTAAAGCATTATCACTGATCATATTCAAACAGTTTTGCTCTCACATCAAATGTGGGAATTTTTATGTCCGTGCAAAATGGCTGCTGAATTACGGTTAATGTGTGGCTTTGCAGTGGCCTTTACATACTATAGACTGTAGTACCTTTGCAGTGGCCTCCCAGGTGTACCAGTAGAATGCGTTATTCTCCACCTTACACCCACTGCTACACATATGTAGGCTCTTATGATGACAGACAAAGCATTGGTTCAAGGTGTTCAGGAAATAGAAATAACTTTTTGACGGTGAGGCTCACTGAAGTGGCACATCATTGCAGGTGGAGTACCTTTATAAATGGGGGCTCTTTGTGATTGAGGGGGCTAAACTGTATAGAATATACAGTACTGTACTTGAGCATAAAATGATTCAGATTGAAGACAATTTATACATTTAGTGATTTAGATATAGTACAGATACAGTACACTGTCGGGCAGAAACCTTCTATCTACTTTTTTTCATAAGTCGCATGACAATGTCATACAAAAGTAGCAAACATATCTGATTTACAAACACACAATGTGTCATGATGCAACGTGTTGTGAGCCTATAGCTTTATTAGAGGGGCGGGGGGACGTTTTGGAAAATGTCACCATAATGTCATGCCCAAAAAATGAACACCAGGTTGAAAGTGGTTAAGTCTGTCTGTGAGTTTAATAAACTAGAGGTTCGGGCTACTACGCGGCCCTCACATCTATGCGGCCCTCACACCTACGTCGCACTGCCGGTCTGACTGATATGCCCATATATGGATATATCTGATGTCATCGGTATATGCCCAAATGGGCATGCTGATATGCCATATAGAGTACGGAGATCTCTGGGGGGGCATGCCCCCTTTTGTGCCCATATATGGAACTGATTGATTTGTTTGCGCCTGATGCCATGACGACACTTTGAGGTTAGACGTGTGTGTGTATGTGTGTGTATGTATATCTATAATACAATTTGAATCTGCGCCAGAACGGTTGTCAGTATGTCGGTTGTCAGTATGTACGTTGCATCATTCCTGTCCCCGTGTGTGTAAGTTCCACTCTTTATATGGTTATGGCTGAGTCGTGTGACATGAGCGTGACGTCAGAGGTCCGTGCTCACAGGTCTGCCATGCCAGGTGTGAGTAATCACAAAGTGGGTTTTGGTCATTGCAGAGGTCATGCACGTCACCTGTTTGTCAAGTGGGTATTTTCATAGCCTGGCGTGGATTTAGGGGAGCACAAAACTCTCTCTCACACTGTGAGGTGCCGGTAATGTGGCACTGCCAAGTGGACGTCGCGTCACGCTAGACGTTCGGGCCGCATAGCGGCCCGAACTTCTAGTATATATATAATTGGTTTTAATTTTGGCATTTATAAGCTGTGCCTGTGTCGTAATTGCGACCGTAGGTCGCACTTACTACAGAAACCTGCTCCAGGTGTCCGTCCGTCACTCCGTCACTCCGTCACACACGTCACACTTTTGCCCTGCTCATATCTCCGCACCCATTGCCCCGATCCATGCCACATTTTGCACACACACTCCTTACCTGCCAGACTACACCCTCCAAGGACCCCCGGAGCTCCAGGGACCCCCAGCTGCCTCGGGGACCCCCAAGTGTAAAAAATGAGCACATGTGGACAAATTACCAAATGACCACCCCAACGGGGCTGCTCACGGGGCATTCCCGGGGACCACCCACTCCTGGTGCTCCAGAACGGATGCAAAAGTGGTGGCGCCCCCAGTGGAGGACCCCCTGCCACTGCAGCTCACATAAAATGCTACATGTCACTCACTGTCAAGCTGCCTCTTCAACAATAAACAACATCAAAATGAATACGCCTGTCTGCATTCTCATCAATCTCCCACTGTGCTCCCCACAACAAAATCTGTGCCAGTCGTATTTCTCAGCATTCACTCTGTTACCCATTTGCAACAGCTACACATTACACGTTTTCTGCCCACATAAACGCCACCATGTCACAGCTAACCCCACATTTAGACCACCAGACAAAACTATCCATTGCCCACACAACTAGGAACCAATCGCCGTTACAGCCCTCTTCTGTATACATGTGACCTACGGTCGCTTATCTCCCGATTAGGGAGTCTTACTGGTAATATGTAGGCTATTTGTTGTGAGGTTGTGAATACATTCTAACCAATTCACATTGGATCCATTGGAACAGTTTTTCTTTTTCTATAATGGATTTGGACATACAAGGTTTCCACCTGACAATGACAATATGACACTCCTATCAACGTTACATGGCCACACGTTTTATTCCTTCGCTGTAAACACATTTAAATGTTTTCTTAACGGATACGTGCACAACCAACAAGAAGAAAATGTTGCAGAATAATTCCCCCCTTTAGTTTGTGACTACTTTTAAATGCAGGCAGCATGAAAACCTTTTGATAAAACTTAAGTAAGTTCCCCCCCTCTTCAAAGCATGATGTCGGATTTCTGGCACCCCACATAAACTCTCTGTACGTTCAGGGATGACACATAAAAAATAAAATAAAACGAAATAAAAAAACCTAGCGATGTTTGAAGTATCAAAGGGGCAGTAAACCAACTTTCTAAATGTCACCGCGGGGGAGCTTTGATGCTGCTTGGTTTTATGAGCAGCAGAAATGACAGGTCTGAAGATATTTCAGCATCACTATCAGTGCAGGAGCACTGCTCTTGGGCCATGTTCCACCTTTCTCTCTGTTCGAGGGCTCACTTTGACGATATAAATATGAATCGTTATTTCTTTCCCCAACCCAGGTAGATTTATCATCTTCTGTGTGGCATAACATCATGTTTGGCTTAGTGAATAATTACATGTGTCATTTTTCCTGGATTTCTTCTTTTTCTCCAAGGCGGCATCTACTATATAGTCTGAGGTTTGATATCAAGCTTATAGTGTTCATTCATACCTAGAGATACATTAGACTGCATTACAACTTAATTTATTTGGTAGTAGCATAATAAAATAGCAGCATAAAGAATGCCAATGAGAAATTGAGACCTTTCAGCTTTTTTTTTATAGCTACAGTAGCTGCGCATGTTGCTGCATGCTCCCCTCCACAGGCCATCACTGATAGGATAATGAAAGTTACACAAGCCAATGGGCTGAACAGCAGAGTGGCTGTTATGCGTGTCTATAATTGCGAGGTCCTTCACTCATGGTCACATTATACAACTCAGGGCAAACATTCACAAGAACTGCTCTGCATGGCTTTAGAGAGAACTGCATTGAGATAACGTGATTGTTTTGGTCACCCTAAGCTATCCCGCTCACATGAAGACTTTGAATTTATTTTATGAGCTGCTCCTCGTTCTCATCTGTGTCCCATGGCATTTACTTCTATCTTTTTTTTAAACAATACTTTTGAGAGAGAGGGAATGACACGCAGCAAAGGCCGTCAGGTTCGGGAATCAAACTCACGACTCGCTGTCAAGCATTAGATCCTATATGTGGTAACCACTTGGCTATCGGCACTAGCCTGGGACCAGACGAATCTGCGAGTGCAAAAAAATTGCACTCTGGGATTTGGGTCTGTCACCGCTCCATAGAGAATTCATTTCCTGCTCCAGAAGACCTGTGTAACCAATCAGGGCCCAGTATTCGAATATGGGAGACTGTAATTGGTAGTTGGTTGTAGGTCTAACCAATTGCGTCGAGGGCCATTGTTTTGATCCCGCCCCTTAGGGAAAAAAACTTCCTCATGGAAGCACCAGACTCATATCCACGCAGTGATATAGTCGGCTACGCCAGGCTACATCGGCACCCCTACTTCTATTTATTCCATTCCCCACACCTTATATGGTGAAATCCTTGGTTAATTTATTTGTAATTCTGGAAGTATACAAATGTTATCCATTTGTTTTTGTACACTTCCAGAGTTAAATTAACATTGCTGATTTAGGCTTTAGATAGGGTTTAATTAAGTTCATCAAGCCTCCCTCTCCCCTATCCCTTTCTCCTTTTTGGCATCTGATCAGCACAAGAGCTCCAGATACAAATGCAGGGCTTATTGTTATGCACACAATGCAGCCTATCAATGGTGCTAATGAGTGGTTGCCGAGGTGATTTCTGTCAACCCTCATCCAGAAAAGGGGCATTTCACCTTTTTGTTTATCTTGCTGTGTACGTACGCTGTAATCAGAGTTAAATGTAACCATGATGGACACTTAGGCCTACAGGTGCATTTGGTATACATACATTTTGTACACTTTCAGAGTTACAAATGGATAAATGAACACTGAAGATTGTAATGTGCACACTGCACAGTACAACTGGGACAACTGGGAAATTCTGAAACGCTCCTTTAAAATAGGAGCAGGATCCACACATTATAATCTACTTTAAAGCTATAATTCATAACTTTTATGTTCTCCCCAGGATTCAAACTGAGAGACAACATTTCTGCTGCTCATCCAAGAGGCAATTAGGTGAGATATTGGACTGGTGAGCTTCAGGCAGGTCTATTGTCAACCAGTAGGTGTCCTACCCAAATTTCTCAATGGAAGAGTATAGGGAGACCACATCCAACTGCAGATGTGCTATTATTATATTCTATTAACATACTTGGTTAAAATGTTTAATTTATTCAAATGAATGGATTGCAGCTTTAAGCTCAAACGGCAAGTTGACGGTCTTGAATTTGTTGGCCAAAACATCATTAAAATTTGGCAGACAGCCTAGCATCACCACTCAATTGACCTGTGTATACTACTTAGTTTTGCAACCACGGGTCCAGTTTTTACAACTGCTGTTTATTTTGCACTACCCACACCCTGTAGTCCTTTTCTTGATTTCAAATCAATAGCTAATTTTATAAGGCCATGGTCTTTCTCTTGGCAAAGATACTGCACTGAAACAAAACAAATTTGAGAGTCAGAGTGGAGTGCGATCTGCCAAATTATGCAAATCATGAACGAACGCCTGCAATTAAACGCATCATATGGACAGCACAGCATAGTGCGATATACAGTTTACCACCTAACATCACCATGACTCAAGACACTACAGAGCACGGTTTATCTGAATGCTGACTCAGGAAGCAGATGTTTGCTGGTGTTTGCCACACAGGTTAGAGACATTAAAAAAGAGTTCTGAAGAGTTCTGTAACTGCTATTCTCAATAAGTTCAATGCCATTTACCACCATGTGCCCCTGTGATCAAGCCATAACAAACAAGTAAACAGTGCAATGAGTTCACAGCATGCTGAATTTCCTCTTTTAGCTGCAGGTTAAGGCTAGTTTGTTTAGTACCTCCACCACTGTTTTCACCTTTGTCACAATATCAAAACAATTACTGGCCAGATTGCCATGGACTTTGTTGAGCTTTATGCTCCCAAGAGGAGAAACTATTGATTGACCCCATCACCTTTTATGTAATGCGGCATGCCACCTTCAGGTCACACTCTCAAAGGAGCAAACTCTGGAGGTTTTCTTACATGTGCATAGAGAGTAGGATTCAAATGCAGACGAGTAGAGGCAGAGCTGTAGGAGAACTGGCAATGCCAGGGGGAATGACTGGGGGGAATTTTATAGAGACAGGCTTATGAGGGAATTGACAACAGGTGAGTAGCAGAGAACTGTAGGGCTGATGAGGGAGTGGAGACAGGTGTTCAGTTAGCACTTAAAGACCAAAGGAAATTGATTTTTGTGATTGTATCGTGACATATTTCCTCGTAAAACAAGAGCTGGGTGAGTCTCGGCCAATCACAGTCTCAGCCGACCGTCCCCTCAGGCTATGGGGCTATACTCTCACATCCTCATCAGCTGTGCTGGTGAGTCGGAGTCTGGTGACACAGTGCTTGTCTATCGCTGGCAGATTAAAAAGAAAAAAACAAGGTTGAGCTAACAGTGAAGTCCAGTTTTGTGTGGTATTTATTCAGTCTGGGAAATCACAATCTCTATTTAGCTCATTAGCTCAAGTTGGCTGGCCCAGAGCAGTCTCAATGGGTCTGGACTGGCTGTGTGTGTATTTCCAGGGAAACTGAAAGTTTTTTTATTTTGAGAGCGAATTTCCCAATAATATAAACAAATTTTGATTGCATTTCTTAGCCAATCACAGCAATGGGGGCTGGGTTGAAAGGCACAAAGCTTTCCAACCTACCTCCATGGTTCCCACACACCGGCTGTCCACAGTCCACACATCATTTAACCAGCTATAAACACACATTTTGGCCATTGGCAAGTACCATGATATGCCTGGATGTCACATCGGTCCACAAAGAAAAATACAAAAAACTAACAAAAAAGAAATCAAAGGAGGCAGTGCTGAATGAATTTGTTTGTTGCTTATTTCCAGCATCTGAATCATATTTTAGTATACTGTTTAACTTTAAAAAGACATTGTTTATAATGTGAAGCAGCCATATTTGTTGTCATTCAACCATTATACCTCCATGCATTCAACATTTATGTCTAAAGGTACTGTAACTTTAACTATGACCCCATTATGACTGTGGAGTGTGGATATGGTCTAAAAGGGTGGAAAACACATTTTACATTTCATCTCATCTTGAAGTAAGACTGGACTGTGGGAGTGGGTGGAGGGGAGAGACAGGGACAGAGATAGAGTGAAAAAGACACAAAGAAATATGTGTCTTTGGAAAAGGCAGGAGGGACAGAAGGTGACAAAGGGCAGTCCAAGGCCTGGAGAACATGGCCAGAGGGGGGCAGAGGAGCAGTCCGTGACAGATTTTTGGGCTTTGGCAGACAGAAGGCTGCCCTCTACTGAGTACATTCTTGTTAAGCTTGTTTTGAGTTCAGAGAAATAAACTTTTTTATGTAGCGCACTTGAAGGGAGATACAACTGGATGTTCTAGTTGCATTACATTTCTGGGCTACCACATGATCTATAACACTAACAACAGCTGAGAGGAGAATTCGGTGGTATTTTCAACCAGGAGTTTCAGTAGTATTATTTTTTACCACAGAGGGATGTGGGAATTAGCAAGCTAAGCTTACACCTCCTTCCTCAAATGAGATTCTGACTTGAATTTGCACCTTGTGTGCAAGACAGAAGCAGGTGAAATGCTTATGCTAGCACGTCCAATAGAACCACTGAAGTCGGTCGCTGAACGCTAAAACTGCTCTTGAAAGGCAATATTTTAAAAAGAAAGAGCAAAGCATATACTTCCCTTACAAACATTTGATGCGCTGGTGTAATACAGGCCCTATTCCTTAAAACAATCTAGGCTTTGGAAAATATTTTGAGCAAATAAACTCAAGTGGCCAAGGCGGAGGTTGTCATCAATAGCTTGTGTGAGAGGGTAATGTGGGTGGGAGAGAGGGAAACTGTGGAGGAGGATAGGAGAGAGAGAGAGAGAGAGAGAGAGAGAGAGAGAGAGAGAGAGAGAGAGAGAGAGAGAGAGAGAGAGACCGGCTATCCTTTGGGAAATAGCGGTCGAAAGATAGGATGGAATTCAATTCTCTATATCTGCTAACATGGGTGTTTTCATTTCCGATTCCAGGGTCGCTTTATGAGTCTGGTGATAGGACTGTGGTAAGTCTCAGCTGTACACTGGTGCACTTGAGTGTGAGAGCGTCAACAATGTCGCCCGTCCATCTGATCAGACATTTGTGTGGTGGCAAGGCTCACATGTGGTGTCACTGGTGCAGCTGGGTACAGCCTAAAACCAACAGAGGTTGTTCTCCATTTTGTAGCTGTGTGGCTTCGCCCAGAGAGGGACAGCTGTTTAGTTGCTGATTTAATATCATCTGTTAATCAGCTACCCTCGAGTGTGCACACACAGGACACACACATGTACTGTACACAACCACTCGCACAGTGTATGTACATGGAATCACCACACGCATACAGGTTATCCAGATTTCCGAGATGATTTGCATGCAACATCTAAGACCAGACCTAAAGAACTGTGAACTGTGAAGGAGCAGATGTACAATGCCTCCCCAGTGACTTTTGTGAACAAAACACCTTGAGCAATCTTACATTTGCATTTCAGGTGCAGCGGTGACGGTTGGATGAGAGTCCAAGTAAATGTGTTTCCACTTCAGTCCTCTCCTGTTTATAATATTAACCCTGTATTCACACTACTGGCATGTATGGTAATCTTGTTCATCAAGGGTAATGTGACACTTAATTGAGGAGTCAGATGAGTGCTGTGTTGCTACTGATAATTCAGTAACGTTAGCCAGGAATCATATTATAACTTCCATCTGGGTGCCTTCAGAAATATTGCAGTATTTTATCAACCATTTCAACCTGGAATCCCTTCAAAAGAATTCAAACTAGAAAAAGTGCTCCTCAGAGCACAGGTCTCCGCCAGGTCAGGTACGTTATTGTGCCCTCCTGGTGGCGCTATAATAGACCAATGTGAAAAGGGTGCCATTTATTCTTAGGCCTTTCACAGCAATCGGATAGTGCATTCATGATTTGAGGCATTTTGTTCCAAAAATGTGTTTGCTAAATTAGACCTGCTGGTGGCGCTATAACAGGCCAATGTAAAAAGGGTGGCATTTCTTCCTCGGCCTATAGTAGGAATGTGCGTGTGAAATTTCACGGAAATCGCAAGCTGCGTTCATGATTTGAGGCATTTTGTTCAAAATGGATCAATCCTGCAAACTTTGAAAGCCAACCTTAGCCAATGAGGATGGAATAGGCGAAATCGGACAGATCCGTGTTGTTCACATGACTGTAGAGACACTGTGTACCATTGACGTTTGGATAAAATCTGTAGGAGTAATATAAAGAAATGGGTTTTGCACAAATTGCCCCCCTGGTGGCGTTATAACAGGCCCATGTGAAAAATGTGGGGCAGAGGTTCTGAATTGGCATCCAGGGAGTGTGTGTGCACAGTTCCACAGCGACCGGGCCAACTGTGCCTTCTGTATGATTAACTTATGTATTATAGCATATATACATCTACTTGTACAGTACAGCAAACACGTACATGTATAGTAAAGTGTCTTGCGCTTGTACTTTGCTTTTTTTTTGTTTGTTTTTTTGTTCTTTTCTTTCTCTCCATTTTGACGTTTTTAAATTTTTTCTTTGTTTTGTGAAAGGGTAGGCGTAATAAGCTTTGGCTTCAGCCTATACCTTTTTGGTCAGAAATGTGGTTATTTTCTCAATATTTTTTTTTGTATTACCTATGAAATTAAATGATGTTACCACAAAATTGACTAAGAAAGTAAAGTAAAGTAAAGTAAAGTAAAGTAAAGTAAAGTAAAGTAAAGTAAAGTAAACTAAACTAAACTAAACTAAACTAAACTAAACTAAACTAAACATTATTCTTGTGAAGTATTAGCAGCCAACCTGTGTAGGCCGATGTTTCCACTAAAACATCTTGTTGTGACTTGTGCGGCTTCATTCACAAACTACACACATAGAAACTTACAACCGCATCGAGCTAAAGACTGGACAGGGACGTAATGTTGTTATTAGTTTCTATACGTCTGTGTTTGTCTTGTTTGTAACTGTGTACAATGTGGCAAACATGGAAGGACAAGTCAAACAAAACAGTAAACAGGCCAGGGATGCTATAGCCGAGTGCAGATCTGTGCTGCTGCCTCTGCTGGCCTCTGACGTCTTCCCCTCAGCTTGACATTCAACGATGATTCCCCCCTGCTCTCGACCCCCTGACCCCCCCACATCCCTCCCCCGGACTGCTGGCGAGTCACCGGAGTTCTTCCGACCTTGAGTTGTGGGCTCTGCAGACCTCCAGAAGAAGAGCCTGTAAAAAATACCCCCATACCGATAGCATAAATATTTTATTGGCCAGGTGGGTACACTGAGGGGAAGATAAGTCGGGGCTTCTAAAGTTCTTTTTATTTATTCATCCATTCCTGTTTTCTGTTTTGAGAAGAGCATCGACACGGTACAGGTAGGGCCCTGCAGAGATTTTCTTTGCCTTTTTCGAGTTGTTTGGCCAATACAGCGAACTCTGTAACTCCTAGATTATGTCAAATCTAAAATTATGATTACTTACCTTTGCACCAGAACCCCTATAGAGGGTGCCAACGCGTTGTCACCACGGGGGGCGTTGGCATTGGGCGTGGCATTGGGCAATGTTAAGTCAACCTGGTTTTTACCCCTCAAAGATGTCCACCGCTACCAAAAGACACTTGTTGACGCCCCTTTCAGGAATTTTGGCACGCTCTATACAAATGAATATCTTTCACAGAGTGAATCATTCTACCAGCGCTTACCACGCAATGTTTTACAGACATGTATTGCTGGCTTAAATGTTTCCAAAAAGGGTATATAGGGTATAGCCACTTAAATCCTGTATACAGTGCATCATTGTATAGAAAATAGCATAACTTTTTAGCTTGTAGGTTTGCTATTTTCGCTGAATGTTTTTGTAAAATATTTGCCTATTTCTGGTGAATGTTCACCTATTATGACATGCCTAGAATAGGGACACCAGGGTTAGCGTTCATGTGGTTAAGCGTTCAGCACTTACAGTAATCTTAGATTCCTCTGGTGGCTATAGATGCTAAGGCTTTTCCAGCGTAATGCCAGATTAATACTAATACTACTAAAGAAAAAAACTCACAATTCAGGTGTTTTTAATTTTTTTATTTTATTCAGTGGCAGAAATGGGCTGCATTGGAGGGTTCTTGAAAAGGCAGGAGTAATGTTAAAATGTAGTGGGGTTTCTCAGACGACTTTTTTCCCCAAGTTAACCCTGGCTTTTTCTACTTCTTATCCAGGAACCAGGCAGATTCCCAGGACACCTTTGTAATACTTTCTATGTGACTCTCAGCATGGCTGATGTTGTGGCTTCAAGAGGGTCCTCTGAAGTCCCAAGCTCCTCAGAGCTGATGCAGCGTAGCTTTGGTGCCATCAGGAAACAAAGGACTTGGGGAGCATAAGCTCCCATTTGCCGGAGCGAGTTGAAAGTGCCACAGCTCCTTTTAATGCTCAGAGGCCTATTTTAGATATAGGCTGCTTTTAATGTCTAATGCACACTGCTGAGCTCACTGACGATGTCTGTGGTAAAAGCAAGGCTTCGGAAAGGAAAAGAAAAACAACAAACATTGAATGTACCATCCTTTTAGAAAAAAAATCATATTTGTTGCATGAGTGGGACATGATGTAATTTCAGTGAAAAATGAATAAATTCAACACGTTTCTTAAACTTGACAACCATTAAAACATATATATTTTTTGCTAACATATTTTCATGTAGCCTACTGCAAGTTGATGGTTGTCAATTATAACATGCAAAATAATTGTGTGTAATCTCTTTTGACACATTGGTAGGGCAGAAATCCATGTGGGTGTTTTCATGCAAATGTATCATAAAACATTTAAACAGGGTTGGCGTCACAATAACATGAAAGTCAATTTCATTATGTTTAGTTAAACTACTTGAAGATATTCATCATAGTTACATGATGCATACATGAATACAGATTCAAAACTTAGGTAGACCTTTGGTGTTCATGAATTATCTTTGCTAGTAAATGACTAATGACTGACTAAATGGCTGACGAATGTTCCGTCAATTTATTACGAAAGAAATCCTCCTGGCAATTGTAATGTCTCATTCAAATTGCATCCCTTGGATGTAAGACATGGACATTTGTGTTTGTGATGTGTATGAATGCTGTCAAAAAAGTCTTGCATAAACCAACTTCAAGAAATCAGTGAGCCTAACCTGGAAATATTAACAATTATAAAAAATAATATATATAAGAGAAAGAGATTGTTTTTCTGAAGACAACACATATGGGCCAACAACTCCCACTTGAATGGCCAGGGGGTGTAAGTAAACTATCCTGTACAAGTGTTCGAACATTCCTCTAAATGAGGTAGCACCACAGCTTAAAGGCAGGCAACCTCAAAATGGAGAACTGATGTTAGGACTGGGAGTTATAGCCAGCAGGCAGCAGCCACAGCAAAATAAAATACATGATGCCACTGCTCTTTATTCCTCCACAATCCAAAATGCTTTTCAAACGGTTGCTGGTCATGCTTTGGTCAAATTGGTTGCTTCATCTAATCATTTACAATTAGCTAAAATATTTGTATTATATTTTAAAGAATAATACACTAATAAAACACTAATAATACACTCAAACTTTAAAACAAGATTGTCATGTTTGTTGACATTCAGAGTAGCACCGCCTCCTAGTGTCTACCATAATGAATCATATAGCTCTATGTGACAGGTTCTTGTCATCATATTGGTTGAAACTGGTTAGTACGGATGTAATCACATATTACTTTTGTGTTTGACAGGAATTAATTCAGATTGGAATTTTGGTGTACCAAAAAAAAGAAGAAGAATTTTCTCAATTTCTAACTACTGCATGTCCCCATTACACAGATATGCTCTAAAAGGTGAACAACATATTTTTTAATTTCAGCTGGTCTTATTAAGCTGTCAGATGAGCTGAGGACTGTATTGTGTAGCCCATGTCTAACTGAATCTGAATTTAACCGCTTATATAACCTATTTCATATAGTGTTTTTTTTTTTTAAATGCCACACATCACAATGCAATGTATTGTGAGCTTGTACATCTGCTACTCTAGTTTTGATTTTGTTTCGTTTTTTATTTTGAAAACATTAGATTTTTTAAAAATCTTTGCCTATGACATACCCAAAATAGGCATGCCACGATTATAATGTAGGCTACTATCATCATGCATATATTGTTGTTAGGATGGATGTCTCCACTGTTTCTCCGGTTCAAGTAACCTCTAAAGAGAGCAAGATCATGGTAATGGCCTCGCCTCGTCTCAATAGCATCAGCCTCCATTCAACAGCTTCAAAGCAGTGTGAAATGTATGTGATAGCGATCAGCCATGCTGATCTGTGGTGACAGTGGTCCAGAGTGAGTGGTCTGGTGGAGCTGATTTTATTGAGGCGAGAGAGAGAGGAAAGGAAAAGGGAGGCTATATGGTAACAGACCAACAAGGTGTCTGACTGTCCAGGAGAGGGCTCTGGTTGAAAGGAAACTAACACAGGGATTTCTAAAATAGACCTGTGTCATTGCAGCCCTGAAGGTGTCTCGTAAACACACTGTAGATGTCCAGAATGTTCAGACATTTTGATTTGGGTCAGATTATCGTGTAATTCAAGTAAATTGATTGGAATCACTATATTAATGATTCAAAACTTCTATATTTACTTCATTGGATTTTATTGCAGGATAAAAAATAATAATTAAAAAAAAAATAATACTGTATACTACTGCTGGTTTTCTATCCTGCCAGGACCTATACTACTGTTGTATTTATGTCCTGCCAGGACCTACTGTTGGTTTATTATCCTGACAGGACCTCTAGTACTGTTGATTTAATATCCTGACAGGACCTCTAGTACTGCTGCTTTAATATCCTGACAGGACCTCTTATACTGTTGGTTTTCTATTGTACCAGGACCTCTAATACTGCTAGGTTTCTATCCTGACAGGACCTCTAGTACTGTTGGTTTTCTATTATACCAGGACCTCTAGTACTCCTGGGTTTCTATCCTGACAGGACCTCTAGTACTGTTGTTTTTCTATTATACCAGGACCTTAGTAGTCCTGGGTTTCTATCCTGACAGGACCTCTAGTACTGCTGGTTTAATATCCTGACATGACCTTTAGTACTGTTGGTTTTCATCAGGACCATTAGTACTGCTGGTTTTCTATTCTATCAGGACCTCTACTAGGCCTACTGCTGGTTTTCTATCCTAAGGACCTCTAGTTCTAGTAGGCACTACTGATGTTCTGTCTTACCTAAAGGACACTTGTCTCACATAGCCAGACAATCAGACATCCCCGCCTACTGAGCACATCAAAATCCAAGGTAGTCACTAGAAGCTGTTCTAGCTGTCAGCTAATAGACCTAATGAAGCCCCAATATGAAGGACTTGATTGAATTCAAAAGTTGTGGTTATCCATACTATTAACCTGCACAGTCACAGCATGATTTGGGGATAATGATGTTTCTGTCTTTAGAGCTATTGTACAGCCATACACCAATAACGTTTTTTAATCAAATACATTAGGGATACACAATTAGGGACTAGAGTGTATTTCTTCCATTTAAGCATATACTGTACCGTACGGAAGTTTTTCATCCTTGAAATAACCATTCCAGACAATACCCTACCTGAATTACATACAACTAAGTGGGTTCATGGGTCTCTGTACAATTATGTAAGGTTCAAAAGTTGT